>NC_034607.1:52849607-52856011 GCF_900095145.1 Mus pahari
TCTTCTTCTTCTTCTTCTTCTTCTTCTTCTTCTTCTTCTTCTTCTTCTTCTTCTTCCTGCTACTGCTGGTCCTGATGTAAAACACTCAGCTCCTTCTCCAGCACCATGCCTGCCTTTGCACCACCATGCTTCCCACCATGACAAAAATGGACTAGCCCTAGGAACTTAAAAGCCAGCACCAATTAAACGTTGTCTTCTATAAGAGTTGCTGGGGTCATGGTGTCTGTTCACAGCAATAGAAACCCTAAGGAGGACACCAACTACAACATGGTATTTCTTATCTGGAGTTCCCCAGGGCTGATTATGTAGTTCATGTATTTTTTTATTTTGTGTGTGGGATGTGTGTGTGTGTGTGTGTGTGTGTGTGTGTGTGTGAATTGCTTTCTTCCATTCAGTGGTACACTTTCAGTCAGTTATTTGGAAACTGTGTTTTCAATCCATTGGCTTACTTATTCTAAATACAGCTCTTTTCTTCCAGTGAAAAAATCTTTGTTTCTAAGAGTCTTATGATGTCAAGATTATTTTCCAGCTAATCCCAATGTACTTTGGCTCATTTTGAGATATGCAGCATATGGGCAGAACAGCAAGTTGAGGCATAAACAGGTGGACTCAACCAACTTACCAGTCACTGTTGGCCCTGGCTACAGTGCACGGCAGTGACCTCCAGTAGTATGCCCTCCAAACCTGACTGGTGTGTCAGGACTGGACTCGGCTTCGGATACCTGCTCGCAGGAATTTTGTTTTGCCCTCATTAGTGAAGGCTAGCCCATTTGTAACTTTCCTAATAATGTCTGGCTTGACCTTCTCTGGTCCGGGCGCCAGCCTTTGCCCCCACCCCCAGCCTCTCTGGTGCACGTGGGCTGAGCACCCTGCCTGCTTCCTCTGGGTCTGTTTGGGGGACACTCAGCATCAGGCCTGTCCTGAAAGGAGTCCCACCAGTAAGGAGCTGGATGAGAAGGCCGCTTCCTCTGCTGCTCAGTTCTCCACTGTACCCAGCACATGGTGCATCTAGAACTCTGATCAGCTGGTTAATGGTTATTTAAACTTTTTATTTTATCAAAGATTATTTTTTAAATGTAAAACACTACCACCCCAACAAATAACTCATCAGGAGAAGTAACTTCCCTTTAACGTGCCAGGCGGGTAGATGGCCAGCCCCTGGTCTGGTTAGTCTCCACTTGGAGGCCGCCTTCAGCTTACTCTGTCCTTCCCTTTTCTCTCCTACCCAGGGCAGAGAAATGGAGAACCAGATGTCGAAAGCTGAGTAATGAGTTTCCCTGCCCCCTTCCCAGCCTCTTTCTTTCTTCTTCTTCTTCTTCTTCTTCTTCTTCTTCTTCTTCTTCTTCTTCTTCTTCTTCTTCTTCTTCTTCTTCTTCTTCTTCTTTCCCCCCCTTTTTAATGTCTTGTCCTCTGGTCACATCATTCCCAACAATGAGTGATCTCCAGACAGGCCATATGCCAGCCACATTTCCCAGCTCCTAAGGAGGAAACACTGAAGTGGCCGTGTTAGTGAACAGAGCCCTCGACTGCTCTCCATTCACTCCAGTAAACCTCGGGCAAGTCAGAAGACATGGAGAGGAAGGAGAAGCAGATCCTGAAGCCTTGCTGTCACCGCGTGTGGGGCCACCTGCTCAGAGGCTGCCTTGGCTAAGTCCCACTCCTGAAGCCTTGCTGTCAAAGGGCTTACTTCGGCTCAGCTCCTTTCTGGAGACAGCTGTGCTGAGCTCTGTGCTGGGAAGGTGGTTTCCTTTAGCCATGTTGTTCCTCGTGGAGAACGTTTGACTGCTCTCAAGGAGCGCCTGTCAGAAGCCCCTCAGGAGGACTACAATACCTAGGACACTGCCTCAGAAGGGGATGCTCAAGTCCTATTTCCTCTAAGTGACACATCGTAAAGTAGATTCAAAGTAGCCCAGCTAAAGACAGATGATCTGAGATTGGAAGTGCTGGCCAAAAGTTTGTAGCTTGCTTTCAACAAAACTATTTGCTTGCTCTAAAGAAAGAAAAGGAGGAAGGTGGAATCTTTGTTGTTGTTGTTTTGTTTTGTTTTGTTTTGTTTTGTTTTGTTTTATGAAAGAGAAGAAGAGTTTGGGGTCTAGCTCAGTTGGTAGAGGATTCTGTGGCAGGCCCAAGGCCTTGGGTTCAACCCCCCCACTGCTGGGAGGAAAAGAAAGAAAGAGAGGGAGGGAGGGAGGGAGGGAGAGCACACAGTACCTTTGAGAAGGAAATGACATAATCCTCAGAATGGGAGATGGCTGAAATTTAACATTCATGGTGTCTAGGGTGTGACCCATGCACTCCAAAAGAGAGGTATGTCAGCCGAGAGCAAAGCTGGGAGCTGCGTGTCAAATTAGCTGAAGACATTTTAAATAGCAATTATGAAAATATCCACACTGGAAGTTTTAATATGTGCTTGCAGTGAATTAAGACAGGAAGTTTCAGCCAATCAATAGAAACAAACAAACAACAACAACAACAAAAGGGTACTGTGAAGTGTTTAGAGTTTTAAAATTATACAGGATAACTTTAACATCAGAATAAAAACGACAGAAGAAAAAGTAAGGGCCTTGAAGACAGGTCCATAGGAAGTATCCAATATGATGAAGAGAGGGTTTTTGTTTTGTTTTTTGGTTCTTGGGATTTTTTTTTTTTTGGTTTGTTTGTTTTTTAATTGAAAAAATAGCAAAGCCTCTGAGATACAGTAAGCAATGTATGATATTGAAATTCCAAGAGGAAATGAGAAAGGTGATTGCTGACAGGTGCGGAGGCAGCAATAACTGGGATTTCTCAAATGTGATCTGTCTCAAACCTTCAAATCTATCAATTTATGAAATCTAGAAATAATACATATACTGTAAACGTAAAGATTCAGAGTATTAATGGAACACAGAGTGGGATGTCTTAGAGTTTATTGTACGCAAATTAAACCTTGCAAGGCTAACAGGGAAAAGAAATCTTTAATGTGTAGGGAAATGTACGAAGTCTTCTCTCTGCCTGTCTCATCAGACACCACATGACCTGGAGAGAGTCCAACAGTGATTTTTAATATGTTCCTAAAGATAAGTAAATAGATATGTCAGTGCAGAACTCTATTTCCATAATAAAAATCTTCTAAGGATTGGTGCAAAATAAAGACATTTTTAAGGGAACTAAAACAAAGAGGAGTTGTCAGCAGCAGCCTGAAAAGGAAGTGCTAAAGTGCTAGGGGCAGACTGGGGCCTGCAGTGTTCACCTAGCAAGTGCAAAGTCCTGGGTTCAATCCCCGATATCGTAAAATCCAAAGATGTCTTCTTTAGGCAGAAGGGGAATAACAGAATTAAATTCAAATCATAAGAAAAGATTAGAGTCCCAGAAATGGTATTAAACCAGGTTTTAAACATTCATCTTTTCCTCTTGATTACTTCATAATTTGATATATAAGATAAAAATAAGATGGTCTAATTGGACATCTTTAAGATTAATTTTTACTTTATAAGTGTTGGCCTGTGTGTGTCTATGTGTACCACATGCGAGTCTGGTGCCCAGGGAAGACAGATGAGGGTGGAGAGTATGGGAACCACTAAGCCATCTCTCCAGCAGGACATAAGCTGTAAGGCACGTAGTGACTCTAGCATAAAGCAATCCTATCCCACAGCTGCAAATGTATCATGATGCCTGCGCCAGGAGATGCTCAGAGAGCTAAAACTAAATCATGGTTTCTAGGCAGACAGAAGCACTGTTTGGGGAGTTTATGGATGGATTACTATTTAAAACAGTGGGCAGGGTAAAGAGGATCTGCCTGCCCATTCTGTGCTCACAAGGAATAGAATGAGATGATGGAAGATATGCAAGCTTGCTCTCTGGAGCTGGGACATCTCCCACTGTCAGACATCAGAGTCCCTGCTCTTGGACCTTACAGTTTAGATGGAGACTCTATCATTTACCTCTTGGTCCTCAGGTCTTAAGGCTCACCAAGGTTTACACGTGGCCTTTAGATTCCGGTGGAACGGTACCTTTCTCGGGCCCCCAGTTTGAAGATGACAAGTTGCTGGGCTTCATGGCCTGCGTAATCACGAGCCAATCACGAGCCAATCACGAGCCGGTCCCTCATGCTGACTCTGCCTCTGTCTGTTTCCTACTGGTTCTATGGCTCTGGAGAATGTTAAGGAGCTAACAGAAGCCCAGCGGGCAGATGTGTGGGGAGAAGAGGGATGGTAGGGGCAGTGGCCATCTGCAGAAATATGGTTGGAGATCTGCTGTCCACAAAGAACAAATGCCAGGAAGCCACACCCACCCTCAGCCTAGCCAGGCTTTTAAAGGGGTAGTGTTGGAAGTGTCATCTATTGGCTTGGTGTTGATCCAACATTTCAGTGTGTACGTGAATACATGTGTGTGTGATATTTGCCCTTGAATTTCTGCCGTCTTTCCCCCTTTAAAGAAGTCTGGGCTTTTGTGGTTAATAAAATATGTTCTTTGGGTTAGAAAGCTCTTCAAGGGATTCCGTTACATTTTTGGTATCAGTGCCTGTCCATTTATAGGCTTTCATTCCTATGCTAATCAACAGGGGCAAGGCAAGGGCTGGCATCGCTGTGTCCAAGGCGCTGGCTATTGTGCCTGCAGTGACCTGGCTGAATGAGCCACTGGCCTGGAAGCACAGGGCTGTCTGTGTGGCTTCACCAGTTGCAGGACCCCCAAGGGGGCCAAGTCTCTTTCTAGGCAAGTCAAAACTATTCTGCGAGTAGACCGACTTGTAACCTGGGGGCAGCAACCTATGTTCTAGGCATGTTGCCCTCTTGCCCTTCCTAACACAACACGGTCTTTCCAAAGATGCCTGAGTCCTGGCTGTGGAGATGACGGCTTGGCTGGAACCTTGGAACTTGCCTGGCATCTGAGCCTTTGTGGCCACTGTATCTGGCCCTATGTGAGGGAGGATGATATGGGGCTATGGGGCTGAGCTCAGGACCATGTAAGAGGGATATAGAGTCTACCTGTATCTCTAAAAGGCTAGACTAGTGACCAATGATGTGCTTTTTAAATTTACTTTTATGTATTATTTTATTTCTTTTTTCTCTTTCTTTCTTTTTGCCTCCCAAGGCCTCCAGATGTGACAGAGAATGTGGAAACCATGTGTCACTTGTGTTACTATGATGGAGAGAGTAATAAAGTGTGGTCTCCTCATGACTGTGACCATGGATGAGGTGGCCTACTCCCTGTCCATATCAGGTTTGGTCTGGCAGAATCCAGTCGCCCTCTAGCAAGCAGTTCTGACGGCCTGGCTCTGAGCCTTTTGCCTGATGCATCCTCGGGGTAGTCACACACCAAGCCTTCCTGGCAGGGTTGACTATAGATTGGAAGTGGCAACTCAGCCTGGCGCACAGCAAACTCCCAAATCTTTTCATGCCCATTGCTACTGCTCAATCCCCAGCAGAATGGAGCCTGTCTCCCAGATGAGGAATCTCAGAATCCCACAGGGCGCCTGAGGGCTCTGACTGAAGAGAAATACATCGACCCTTATCTTACTTCCTTTTCCTGTTGCTGTGGTTAAAAAAATACCCTGATAAAAAGCCGTTAAAGAGGGAGAGAATTTATTCTGGCTTGCAGTTCAAGTCACAGTTCATCATGGTGAAGAAGAGCAGGGACTTGAAGGAGCTGGTCACATGGCACCCACCACAACAGACCAGAGCAATGAGTGTGGACAAGCTGGTGCTTAGCTTGCGCTCTCTGCTTATCCAGCCCAGGTCCTGCCCACAGTTCCCCCTCTCATCCCAGTTAAGAGGCTCCTCCCACAGAAGTTAAGGTAATCAAGGTGGTTCTGCACAGATATGCCATGCCCAGAGACCATCTCCCAGGCCGGTCCACACTCTGTAGTGGTGACGCCTATAATGTTAACCATTTCAGTGCCATTTCTACTGTCATGTGGGACACCTCCAGGAAAGTGACATTTTTCTAGATTAGCACTTCCCCCTCCAGAGTTCTCATGTTCCTCCTAGGACACTGAGACTTCAGCAAAAGGAATTATGAAGCAGTTCTGTTAGAGTGAATGCTGAACGGAGATGGAGAGTCATTTATGATTGGCAGCTGTCCCTAGACCTCCACGAGGACAAATGGCCCAGGACCCTGTCTCTTAGCTCCTTGTCACACTCTCAGGTCTTAGGGGAGCTGGTAGCACATTTGTAAATTCCTTAAAGTTGCAGTCACTACTGGGTTCATCTGGCCTTTATCAATAACCATGCTCTCCTTCGTTTGGACTGAGTATTTTGAGGAGTGACTGTCTTTAACGCCTAGAAGGTATATAGCTTCTGTCTCCTTTGGTCCCATTAAGAATAAAAATGTCAGCCGGGCCTGGTGGCGCAGGCCTTTAATCCCAGCACTCGGGAGGCAGAGGCAGGCAGATTTCTGAGTTTGAGGCCAGCCTGGTCTACAAAGTG
>NC_034607.1:52856084-52871495 GCF_900095145.1 Mus pahari
AAAAAAAAAAAAAAAAAAAAAAAAAAAAAAAAAAAAAAAAAAAAAAGAATAAAAATGTCTGCAGAAAGACCTCTTGTTTCACTTCCCTCTTTCCATCTAAGCCATAACCAATTCCATCCAAATCTAAAACCCAAGAGTCAAGGCCTCCACACAGCTCACTCTACGCCACCCAGGGAAGCTATCGAACCTGCTTAGGCTCTCTCTCTCTCTCTCTCTCTCTCTCTCTCTCTCTCTCTCTCTCCTTTTTCACAGGTTCATGCATGTATGTAATGAATTTCAGTCATTTTCACTCCAGTCCTCTCTCTCCCACTGAAGCCTTCTTCCCTACAAGATCCCCACCTCTTTTTATCTGTGACCCACTGAGTTTAAAACTAGTTTCTAGCACCAGTGTTGAATGGAAGGGTATTTACCAAACCAGAAACAACTTATCAATGACTACACCACAGAAGAAAATGATCACCCAGCCTTCCAGTAACCATTAACCACCTCTACTCCCTTAGGAGGAGTGGGCTTCACGGTCCCTTCCCCGTCCATGTGGAGCTGTTGGTGTTCAGATGACCGCAGTCGCCAGGAGCTCACGAGTGTGTGGTTGTGTCATGTCCACAATATACCTGTTGTCTGTACATCTCTCCGTTCTCTGGCTCTTGCATTTTCTCTTCCCTGTCTTGCTCCATGTTCTCTGAGCTCTGTAGGGGCTGACACTGATGTTCCTTGGATACAGATGTCCCTTGGATGCGTACGGATATGAAGGGAGCACCGAATCGTCATTTATTCTAGGCACTTGGGTCAGCTATGGGTTTCTGCACTAAGCATTACCTGCTGCAGTGAAAAGCTTCTCTGAGGAAGGCTGAGCAAGTGCAGCACTAATTTATGGCTATATAAGCAGGAGCATTTACAAAGCTGTTTGACAACATGGCCACTTAGCAAAACAACAATAGAATATTCCCTACCAGGGCCTATGGCCTCAGCTTAGGGCTCTTGAACAGGTTTACATAACAGGCATGCATTTTCTCCTGTGTAGCAGGCTTCAGATCCAATCAGAAAGCAGCTTGTTATTCCCACGACTGCTCCAGAGGGCGTGTCTTCTCTGGCAGTGTTAGTAGCTTACAGGAGTTACAGCTGAGTAAGACTTCATTGGGAGGAGGCGTCCAGCTCAGCTGCATCTCGATTTCCTTATGCCCTGTGACCACACTGTGCAGTGACTTCAGCAATAGGGTCTTACCATAAATTTCTGGTAGGCAACGCCAGGGGTAGTGGTGCACGCCTCTTCCCCTAGCACTCAGGAGGTAGAGGAAGACGGAGCTCTGCGCTCGAGGCCAGGCTGGTCTACAAAATGAATCCAGGACAGCCAGGACTACACAGAGAAACTGTCTTAAAAACAAGACAAAATTCTGGGAGGTAACCAAGAGCAATGGCCGGTGAGGGCATCTCTGGGGCCTCCCTGACCAATAGGTCGTAGGAAGGTATCCAACAATTGGCAATGAGATTTTCATTTAAAAATCCATGACTTCTGGAAAAAGCATTATCCACCCATAGAAGGCACTTCCATTCAAACTCTCTCTCTCTCTCTCTCTCTCTCTCTCTCTCTCTCTCTCTCTCTCTCTCTCTCTCTCTCTCTCTCTCTCTCTCTCTCTCTCTCTCTCTCTTGCGATCATTTTAATAAGCGTATAAAGCAGCAGGTTTCCAAACGGCTTGCTCCTGCATCCTTAGTTTTGGTTCTGCCTCAGTTCCTCTCTTAACAGCTCTTGCTTCTGCCCCCGTGGAGATGCTGAGAGGCATAAGGAGGACCAGATACAGATTTCATTACTGCTGAACACAGTCATCGTCATGTGTTATCTATGGAAAAATGGTGGCAGGACCCCACGCCTTGGACCCCAAATCCACAGATGCTCATCCCTTACACAAAATGGCACATTACATAAAGCCTACACACGATCTCCCCATACACGTTACCTCATCTCTAGATTTCCTAAGTACTTTCAAAATTATCATGGCTATGTAAACCATGGCTACATTGTTTAGAGAGATAGCAATAAGAGAAAGAAATCTGTTCAGGAAGATAAGGTGTCCACTCTCATATGTTCCATCTGTGGCTGATAGAGTCTGAGGATACAGAAGAATAGGTGTGGAGAATGTACCCTCATAGTGAACTAACGTATAAAATGAGGATTTGAAAAACTCCAGTCTATGATAGATAGACTGGAGTTTGTCATAGGTCCCAAGGACAGCATTTGGATGGGTTTCTAGAGCAGGCAAGCCAGATTCTTAGCCACAGTGTGAAGCTCAGTTCAGTCCATCTTTCAAGTTTGTACCTCTTGGAGTAGCTTCCCTGGCTCTCCCCCTCCTCACCAGTCAACTCTGCTTCACCAGGGAGGGAAACAGATGGACTGAAGCCACGGGGCTGGCAGCCTGCTGCTCTTGTTTCCAAAGGCTTGCCAATGATGCTCCAGGTTCACGCTGGAAGATTCTGCCTTGGCTCCAGGTTCACGCTGGAAGATTCTGCCTTGGGAATTCACAAGCCAACTGGAAAAAAAAAATCAGTGTTGTAGGTGCCAACCCAGGTGAGAACCTGATTACGAACCCTGGAAAGCGCATCGTGGAGGAGAAGGCCATTTCCAGAGACTAAAGATGGTTATGCAAAATGGTGCATCCCCTTGATAGGTGTAGTTATCATTTAGGTGTAGTTATCATTTTTCATAGTTCATTTTCTGTTATCTTAACAAGATACCTGAAACTGGATAATTTATGAAGAAAAGCAGGTCTGGGGGCAGAAATGTTCAAGGCCAGGCGCCTCCTCTGGCAAGCCCTTCTGCTGTCCTCTGGCAGGGCAGGTGGCATCAGACAGTGAGACTGTGCATGAGTGGAAGTGGGCATGCTCAGAAGAGAGAGCATGTGTAATGGTGAGAGCTGGCGCCAGGCTTGCTTGGGACAGCCCACTCTCAACTAACTCGTTTTTGCCTCCATGAAATCTAGCTGCAAGCCATTTTTTAAATTAGTGATTGATGGGGATTGCGGATGGTACCAACCCTGAGCAGGCTGAGCAAGCCAGTAAGCAGTACCCCTCCATGGCCTCTGCATCAGCTCCTGCCTCCAGGTTCCTGCCCTGCTTGAGTTCCTGTCCTGACTCCCTTTGGTGATGAACAGCAATGTGGAAATGTAAGCTGCATAAACCCTTTCCTCCCCAACTTGTATTTTTGTTATAATGTTTTGATGCAGCAATAGAAACCCTAACCAAGACACTGAGAGAATTACTTCAGTCTCATGAGAATTAGCACAGCGTTTCAAAGAAGACATCGCTTCATTCATGAGGGTAGAGCCTCGATCAATGTAATTAATTCTGGATGGCCTCACTTTCCAGCATCTTCCTATTGCAATAGCATCTCTACATGAGCCTGGGAAGGACAATCCACACCCTAACCACAGTACTACCATCTGCTCAGTCAGGGCTCTGGATGATGCATTCTGTACCCTGCTCAGAACTTGGCACAGCTATATGAAATCTCCCTTCTTCTCTCCAACTAGAGCGAGAAGGAAAAGGGGGGGGGCGAGTGGGGAGGACAATAAAATGGAGGGACTGGACAGAATACATTTGTCAAAAGTATGGCCCCTGTGGTCTATTTGCTGCATATAGGCTCCACCCCCTAGACTGTCCACCAGTTCCTAGTAATATTGCAAGGGGAGACCAACATTTCAAACCACAAGGCCTCTCGAGGGTAATTAAAATCCAAACGGTAAGATAAGGTCTATAGCTGCCTTAAGTGTTCTTCCTTGCGGCAATTTCTGGAAGTCTGCTGCAGGGAGAGAGGTTTACGAAGAGCACAGCGCTCTCGCTGAGTTGAAGCGACAGTAATCTGAGGCAAAGCAATTTTTAATTAAAATTAAAACCTTAAAATATAATAATAAATGTAGACAGAAGTGACTGTGTGTTGTTGGGATTCTCTGTATTTCGCGTGAACTGCTGTGATACTGTTAGTCCACTGTGATTCATGAACTGTGCATAGGTAAAGCCCCACGGCAATACTAAATAAACAGAAACCAAGCGACACAGTTAGCAAGCCGTCAGTGAAAATTCAGCAGAATGCTAAGACATGTACAGTTCACATAAAATAGGGAGAAACCGAACAAACAGAGAATCAAATGCCCAGGGAACAGTAAGAAAGAGCACGTTTAAACGTGGAAGCGGCTCAGGGGAGATGGCTGGCTCGGTGCTTACCAGTGGGTACCGCGTTTGCAGACAACCCGCCAGGTGACTCACAACCGCCTGGAAGTCAGCTCCCTGGATGCTGGTGCCCTGGGCCTCCAAAACCCTGCACTTAGCCTGTCCAGACATACAGGGTGGCGTGCAATGATTTCTTACATGTAATTACCTTAGGCAGATGCTGAGAATATCTGGCTGGGGTTCAGCACCATTCCTTGTAAGGCTCTTGGCAAACTGAAGAAAGAAGACTTGAGAACAATGGTAAGAATGGGCTTTCCTCGGTGTCAGCGCAGGAGCAGCTCTTACCAGCTCTGTTGAGCTGGGTGCTAGAGGTCTTAGACAAAGAAAGGAGATAGATGACAGGAGTTTGGTAATAAATGTAAGATGTTTCTATTCATAGACAAATATGTAGACTATTAAAAACCCTATAAATTGCCTGGAACTGATGAGTGAATTTAACAGAGTCACAGATGCATTCTGGGTATTTGACAGTAAGTTACAGTTCTATATCCTCGCAATAAACAGTTTGTAATGATACTTTTAAAACAACCCCATTTATAATTACATAAATATGAAATTCAAAGGAAGAAAGTTAGCACAGTATATATGAAAAATATACATAAAAAACTATGATTGCTGACAAAGGAAATCTAAATTAGCGATATAAAGCATGTTGCATTTGGTCAGACATCCTGAGTGTGTCTGTGAAGGTGGTGGGTTTTATTGTTTGTTTTGACTTGGCCGATCGGTTTGGGGTGGAGATTAGCTCTTAGGGATTACCCTTCAGGATGGACCACATGTAATCAGGTAAAGGCCTTAAAAGAGCATATTCCTCAAGCACGTAGACATTCTGGAAGTGATTGCTTTGGCCTTAAGCCGAAACATTGGCTTTCTCTTCTTGGTGTCTATCCTGCCGATTTTGCCAACTTCCATAACTGCATAAACTTAAAACCTCTGCCTCTCTTTCTATTTTCACAAATCACACACACACACATACACATTCACAAAGACATTAGACCCACGAGGTGGTGGTACATACCTTTAATCCTAGCACAGAGGCAGACTAAGTTCCTGGACAGTCAGGGGTACAAAGAGAAACCCTGTCTGAAACAAACAAACAAATAAACAAAATAAATAAATAAGAAAGAAAGAAAGAAAGAAAGAAAGAAAGAAAGAAAGAAAGAAAGAAAGAAAGTAAAAAGGGAATTAGGGCAAACTATGAATAATTTTTAAATTTAAGAATGAAGAAAGATGAAACAAATTTCCTGAATGACACAAATTACCAACTTCCTCTCAGAAAAAATAAGTAAATTTATAAACAAAATACTGAAAACTAAATTTAAATAGTTAAGGAAAGAGGAAAAATCAAGTTGAGACATCTAGGATACTGACTTGAGACTGAGGAAGTTCTCGGGACTCCGATCCTGCACGATGGCTGGCATTTAGATCGATGGAGCAGACAGACTCAAGAGATCAAACCACAGATTATTGATCAAAAAGGAGTTCCATGGGGAAGGATAATCCTATCGAGAAGCAGATACACAACAATAGCCATGTGGTGACAAGAGCCAACCCTGCCTCGTAGTGCACATACACAGTAACCTCAAATATCTATAGACCTGAATATCAAGGCTAAAATGTTAGAACATCTCCACTAAAATATAGGAGAGAATCTTCACAACTTTAAATACAACATTGGCTGTCATAAAAATCAACTTTTTCTCCTCTTAAAATGGCACAGTTAAGGAGTGTTAAGCAAGGCATCCCGGCATAGAAAAAAAAAGTACAAACTATGTTAAATTAATTTTATTCAGACCCTTCATAAAAAGATAGAGGGATGGCAAATTAACACAAGATGATGTATAACGTCAGTAACCACCAGGAAGACACAAACTCAAGCCACAGCGAGCTGTTCCTGCATACCCAATAGAACTGCTAACATTTAAAGGCTGACGATAGAGTGTGAACATGTAGGTGGGACAATCGGAACCAGTGTTGTTAGAAGTGCAACCCAATGAATCTACTTTGGAAAACAATCCATTTATTACAAAAGCCTACACTCATCTGTCCAGAAATTCCACTTGTATGTACTCATCCAGGAGGAGTGAAACCATGCTTACACAGTAACATATAATAACATGTACACAAACACGCACGAACATGGATCCAGTTCAGCTGAAGCTAGGAGCAGTTCCCCAGTAGTTGAGAGGATATGAAAACTGCCGTCTGACCTGACCATCAAATGCTATTCCGTGGCTGCTGGTGCCGGTAGTGGCACAAGCCCAACCCGGGTTGTCAGGTCTGCTTATGCGAAACCTAGGACAAGCTAACCTAATTTTGAGCGATAGACATGAGTTTAGTGATTGGTTGGATGGGTGAAGTGGCTGACCACAACAGACTATTGAGGGGTACTCTTTGGGGTGGCGTAAGTATAGACATTGATTATGGTCATAGAGGTATACACACTTGTCAAAGCTCATTGACTTATGCACCAAATTGTGTGTGTGTGTGTGTGTGTGTGTGTGTGTGTGTGTGTGTGTCATATAGCATGTTCAAGTCCCACCACCACCATTCATAAACACAAAGGTACCAATCAAATGTTCTTTCCCATCTCCCCCCAAGCCTTTGCTTTCCCCCTGCATTCCTGCAGTCTTTACACTCCTAGCCTAGTTACGTTTTTCAACTGCCTTGGCATCTCCAAATCCTCCATCTTTCGGGTGTCTCTTAAAATCCTTCCAGCCTGAATGCTTCCAGGCCACAATCTGGAGCTCTGAAAGTATTCACCTCTCATTTAGTTGGAGTCCATCAGGATTGACTACCGACACACGTCTCTCCCCGCTTGCTGGATACATCTGCATCTCGCTCCTCCTTTGGTTTGAAACTCAGGGATGAGCACTACTTTGAACCCTTATCATTAGCTGCTATAGAAATGCAATGCCAGGAAGGATTTTTTTACTGTCACCTAGGGTAGAGTTTCCCAGCCATATTGGACCCCTGAGGGCCATCTGGATCATAGAGCCTAATCTAGAGAGATGTGGAAGGAAAATAGAAGGGAAATAAGCTGTCGGCCCAACCGTTCTGTTTCATCTCAGCCATGCCCACTATGTGGGCTCTGGCCAAACCGAGGCTCCATTTTACCCTCACGGGGCAATTCCATGAGCTCAGTTGGAGGGAGATGAGAGGATTGTGCCAAACACCTGGTCCCTGGTGTTCCTGAGGGCTTGGTGGATGTAGGACCAGACCCTGATGTCTGTCAGGGGCTCACGGAGCTTATCCAGGGCAAACCTTAGTCTGGAGTGTTTTACCAGCTGTAAACTCATCTCCCCAGAGAGGAGAGAACTAGGCTGGGTCTCCCAGCTCTGTAGCTCTCACAAAAGCTTGCTGTGTTTCTTCAGCCCCATCCCCACATCTGGTTGTAGTTACTGTGCTAAAAATGTATCCATCCTGCTTGCCGTGTTCACAGTTCAGAACATGGGGCAGTCCCGCTGGGGAAAGCCCTCATAAATGCCATGCATTAAAAAAAAAAAAAAAAATCAGTGCTGGGCACTTACAGACTTCCCCAAAATGGAAGCCCAGGGCTCTGAGCACACCTCTCCCCAAGCTCTGCGTGACAAAGCTCACCTGGGAAGGTCCCAACAGGTGGGAGCCCAGAACATGACAAGGTCTTTTGGCTGCCGAGGAGAGGCTCATTTCCAAACCTGGAGGAACAGCAAGGTCGGGAGTCAGGACACCTGGTTCTTCCTGTTGATTTTCTGAGTGACCAACAGCCTGTCGCTCAGGGTCTTTGGGGACCTTTCTTCTCCACCTGGGCATAACCACTTCAGTCTCCATGGTGGCTATGATTCCAGGAAGGAGGAAGAACTATTTGCCCATATGTTTGTCTCTGTATGTGTTCTCAATGCCTAGAACCGGGCCTGACACGTAGGAGACGCTCCACAAATGGTTTCACATAGATGACTGTTGTAGGGTTGTTCAGCTATGTGCTTCATGCTTGACCACTGGGACATGGGGCAGCCAGCATCATCTCCTAGGACCAGTATCCGTGGGCCTTTCTGCACTAACCCTGCCCTATGGGGAGTGAGCGGTGCCCTTACTGCTGTGTCCACTCGTCGTCACTCTGGGTCCTTTCCCCTAAATAATTATGGGTACAATGAAGGAAGGACTTTAATCTTCAGTGTTTTCCAGAGTGTGGAGTTCAGTATGCAGTAGGGGTTCAGTAAATGCCTCTCAAATAAGTGGCCAGAAGACTAGAGGACCCCCTCCTTCCCCATCTCTCCTCTCTACTTCCTTCCCCCTCCCCACAACCTCTAATCTCCCTTCTTTGTCCTCCCCAAAGCTCTCCTCTATCTCCTACTACACAGGGTAGCCTGGAACTCACTATTGTAGCCACTATTTTTGGCCTCAAATTCACAGCAATCCTCCTGCCTCAGTCTCCCAAGTGCTGTGATAAGAGGCACGGACACTCGTGCCTAGACACATACACTATCTCATATCTTTAGCTGAACATTTAGAGGGTTATGTAAGACACAGGAATGAACACTCAGCCGACATAAAGCAAAACCCTGGAGAAATGTGGTGTTTCTTACTCAAGGTTGACAAAGAGCACTGGGCTCTGGGAAACGTCTGCACAGGCATGCACACACATGGGCACACACACATTAACAAACTGTAATAGGATATTGGTTTCTTTTCTGCTTGCTGTGAACAAACATCTGACACAAAGCAACTCTGGGGAGAAAAGCTGCTTTATTTTGCCTCCTAGGTTAGAGAGGATACAGTCCCTTGCAGAGGGGAAAGCATGGCAGCTGGCTCCATAGTGACAAGCATGTGTGCAACTGGGACTTCTCCCACCTCTGTGGGGGGTGCAGAGAGCTGACAGAGCGCGGGGCTGGATCATAAAACCCCTGTGACCCCCTTCCTCCAGTGGAGGCTTCCTATCCTAAACAACCTTTCAAGACAGCGCCACCACCTGGTAACAGCACATTCTAACACAGGAGCCTATGAGGCCATTTCACATTCAAACCACGGAATGACCATACAGTGAACCGTCAAGAACAGAGTGGGAGAGGAAGAGGGCGAGAGAAAGTCCTGAGAGCCTCCGTGTCACGTTTCACCAGGAAGCAAAGAGAAAGGGTGCTGAGCATTGCCTCCTGTGGGACTGTAGGCTGAGCTGTGGCCAGACAGTGAGCAGCTTTTGTGTCTGGGGCAGAACCAGTTCAAATGTCCAGGCTACAGCAAGATGGTCAGAGATGAAAGCAAGTCATGAGCTCTGATGGGGTTTGTGGAGTCAGGTCGATGTGAGTGTGTCCAGGGAGACTCTGGTCAGAAAGATGGCCGGGTGTGTAAGCAGGCCAAGCGCTCAGGGTGATGCTGGTGGTAGGTGGTGTGCAGAACCTGACCTTTCCCACTCCCGAGGAGCCACAGAGGCAGAGAAGGGAGTGGGGGAGGTCCTTCAGGAGAGAGGGCAGTGAGGCCCAGGGCCAGACCTCTCTCTCTCAGCAGATGCATAGGACTCCTCAACTCTCTCTCACTCTCTCCACCTTTTCTCTGCCAGGCCCCAGTTTTGTGTCGCCCCACAGGGCTTTCATCCTTTGTCTACTCTCTGTTGTAGTGTGTGCTTTTATAGCATCTAACACAGCTGGTCCTTGGTCTTTTTCTGGTCTGTCTTTCCCTAATGAAATCTTTAACCTGCGGTATCACAGGCGCCTGGCATGGAGTAGGCACTAAGTAAATGAACTTGTGGTGCCACATAAATCAAGAGCCTCAAATGTTAACAACATGCGTACTGTTGCTGGGTAACAACAGAAGTCCCATCCCCCACAATACAGGTCCAGAAACTTGGGTTGCATTGTTACTCTTAACCAAAACATACATACACACACACACACACACACACACACACACACATATATATATTCTAAACTTCGAATAGCCCAGGTAGAGTGCAATCCTGAATCTCTCCTGGTTAAGGGACGCCCAAGCTTGAGATCCTCTCATGGGATCATTGCCAGCCACAGTGTGGGTAGAACAGGTTTCAATGGACGAAAGCTTTACTTAGCAATCCACGTGTCTTCCCAAATAACAGATTTAAATAAGTAAGGCAAACTGTGAAAATCTGTGGTTAAAAATGAACAGAGGGGTGAGAGAAAGGAGTCTAACAGATGGTCACTGTGCCTCTTCTGTGACAGGTAGGCCAAACCAGGCATGCAGACACATCTCTAAAGGGCTTTCGGCAGCGGCAGGCATGCTTAGTGACACCCCACGGAATGAGCCCTGCACAAGCAAGCTTCAGTTATTTCAACCCAGAGCAGTTCTGGACGGGCAGACATCAGGGTCCATCTGGACCTCACACGTGGCCGAAAGTCATGCTCCACTAAAAATGAGAAAGGGGGCAAGATGGTTTCTGCTCAGCTAAGAGCTGAAGGTTCCACCAAACGTAAAGGGAGACCCTGAGTTGGGGGAGTTACATCCCTTCGGAATGGTATCCTCAAAACTCCTTGTCTGCCAAACCTGCCACTCAGCTGTTTGGTAACTAGGACCACACATTGCAGTGGCCCCTGCAAAGTCCTCTCTTGGTTTATGCAGAGGAATTGTCTGCCCCTAGTCAGATGTATCCCCTTGGAAGCAGAGGCTAGCCCACATCCTCCAGCATGTGGTTCGGAGTCTTCCCACGCAAGAAGTCCAGCTATACTCGATCTAATTTTCTAATATGCTCTTGTTTTGTTTTGTTTTGTTTCATGGCAGCATCTTACTCTTCTAGCCCTGGCTATCCTGGAACTCACTCTGTAGAGCAGGCTGGCCTCAAACTCACAGAGATCTGCCTGCCTCTGCCTCCTGAGTGCTGGAACTAAGTGTGTGTGCTCCGATGGGCTCTTAGGTTTGGCGACAAGGTCACCTGTCCTTAGCCATGGAGAGTACAGAGGGTGGAAACCCCAGGAAGAACTAAGCTAAGTACACAGGGTTTCCATCAAACCTAGGTAGAGGGGGCGAAGGAAGCCTTACCTCTGAAGCCAGTTGGGACCTCAAAGAAGGGGGTTTTATTAGTGGGTCTGCCCAGACATTTTTCTAACCCATTGGCCACAGGATTACAGAAATCCTTCCAGCCACATCATTATCAGCATCCCAGCCCTCAACTCTAAGAACACAGAGACTGAAGAAAGTCAAAGTGGCTTGTCCAAGGTCACAAAATTAGGAGTGGTGAGCCAGTGTTCAAACTCCACCAACTGTACTCCATACCTTTTACCTTACCCCCCACTCAAATGGCAGTGATAACATGCAGTCCACCTTGCCCTCTCCTGTCACACAGGGTCCCAGGTCCCTGTCCAGAGGCCACGGGATGATTGGAGGTTCCAAGTCTTGACTGCAGTACCTTGGTGAAATCACTTCTGAGTCCAGAGAGGTTCTCATCAACAATCTATAAAACAGAAGTTGTCTCAGTGGGCAGCTGGGCGATTGAACATGCTAATCTATGGAAAAGACTTAGAACAAGGTCTGGCCCCAGAAGCTTTCAATAAACTCGCTCCTTTATTAATATAATCATTCCAGCTGGAACGTTCCAGGTCTCTGGCTGGCCTCTTCTCCTCTCCAGGAGGTTTGCGGATTGACTTCCAACACCTCCCTGTGTTTTTTTCTCTCCATCTTCTCCGCCCACCTTCTCTTCTCTTCTCTTCTCCTCCTCCTCCTCCTCCTCCCAAGCCTGACGTGCCATTGAATCTGTTTAATTCATTCCAAGGCTCAGAGCCCCAGATCCCTGAATGTGACAGATTGAGGGGGTGGGGTAGGAGTGGAGAATGGCAGAGTTGGTGTAAGAGGACTTAAATAGACTTGCACACGCTTCCCTTTCAAAGCAGCAGATTCTGCCCCACTGTGGGGCAGCTTTTGTTTTGCCTGTCCTTGAGTAAGTGGGCAGATGTTTTTCTCTGTTTCTTCCCAGCAGGCAACCCTGAAGGGTGGTGTGCTTGTGTGTGTGTGTGTGTGTGTGTGTGTGTGTGTGTATGCGCATGTGCATGTATTGCCTCCATGCATGCATGTGGTTTTGCATACATGTTCTGGTGTGATCTTAAAGCCCCAGGGCCTGATAGGTGACAAGCCCTCGAAGGGCTAGCTAATGAAGGAAGCCCTTTAAAACCCCCAGTTCCTTCTCTGTGACTCTGTTACCCACCCTTGCTTCTGGCATCCCTCTTCCACTGTGTAGGAAGGAGGTTTTAGCACAAGGTTCCAGCACAGTGAATGCTGGGGCCTGAACATAGAGACGAAGCTGAACACACCTCCAGAGATGGAAACGGTGTCCTCGAGATCAGCGGTTCTCAACTGGTGGGTCGAAAGACTCTTTCACAAGGGTGGCATATCAGATATTTACATTACAGTTCATAACAGTAGCAAAATTATAGTTATGAGATAGCAACAAAAATCATTTCATGATTGAGGGTCACCACAACATGAAGAACTGTATTAAAGGGTCGCGGCATTGGGAATGTTGAGAACCACTTCTGTAGGATCTGAGTTAAGCTGTGACAAGAAATCCAGGCCACTTTCTGAAGGCTGAAATCATAGAGGCTTAGCTCTCTTCACTTGGCCATGGTACATCAAAGGATCCAGGCTCAGTTCTTGTCCCGCTGTTTACTGAGTAGATCTCACTCTGACTGAGCCCTAGCTCCCTCACTGTTGGAGCAGAGCCACAGGTTGCACCGCCCCACCCCGCACGCCCTGTCAACCTGACAGTGTGTGGGTGCCTCTTCAAGCTGAAAACCAGGAGAACAGGGGGCACAGGAACTGAGACTCTCCAGATCTCAGAGAGAGAGAGACAGACAGACCGACAGAGAGACAGACAGACAGACAGACAGACAGACAGAGACAGAAAGAGAGAGAGAGAGAGACAGGCAGACAGACAGAGAGACAGAGAGACAGACAGAGAGAGGAAGGAGGGACAGGAGGAAGAAAGGAAGGTCACACTCTCAGACTCTGTCAGACCTGGTGGGACATGGTGGTGGGTGGAGGCTGGAAGGGGAGGCAGCCATTTACCGGCACAATCAACAAACGGGCTGAGAACACAAAGCCAGGCATTGTGCAAACTCTGAGAAAGTAAAAAGGAATTCTTATTTATAATTTACACCCCACCTACTTCCAAAGAGAATTTTAAAGGTGACTCACAGTGAAAACCACATATGAAGCAAGATCACTGAGTTAAAAATTGAAAAGCCAATCTGTGAGAAGAAAGAGAGGAAGTCTGTATTACTTCTCACCACATGCCAAGGTTCTTCTGCCCAATGGCTCCGCCTTACAGAAGCAGGCGACAGGAGCCAGGAGGCGTGGCCAAAGCCAAGAGAAAGACAGGCTACTCAGGTCCCTAGGGGCTATCATATTTTAGAGAGCGTGAAAACATTTCAAATTTTCCTTTAAAACTAGAATTTAACAGAACAATTAAGTTAAAGAAAATGGATTAATATCTAATATTAGTGGACTGGTCTTTACACTAACACAATCATATTTAATTTGGGTGTGGAAAAGAGGCTCATAAGTGTCAAACCTAGGATCCCCAAAATGTGTAGTGCAGCCTGGGGTATACACTAAGGCCCATAACCTACATTGGAACACTTGTCACTAGATCTTCAGCTGGTATGTTACCACAGTGAGTGGGGATTCACAGAGATGTGCAGGGTAACTAGAGCAGAAACCTGCTTTAGATTTCAGACTTATTCCTGTAGTTAATCTATCCTTATCAGTCCCACTAGGTAGAGCAGGGGAAAGGAACCCTTGCTATCCAATTTGGCAAACTTCTGGCTTGCTTTAGTAATAGAAAATAGTCATTCATGGGTGACTTATGGGATACAGGTAAATCCCAGGCTTTTGAATTCCCTTGTGCTCCAGCATGGCAAATGATTCTATTTTCCCAACAGCACAGGGAGGCTGTCTAGGTTCTCCATGCATCCTGAATCCTTACTGTCTTCAACAGGTGAAGCCTGTCCCAGCACACCTATGGATTCACCTCAGATGACACTGTCACCTTCACACATTCTCAGTCAACAACACGACCTGACTTGCCAGGCTATGCCATGCAAGTGGCATAATGGAGAGCAGCATGGTAGAGTTGACAATGGAAGTGGTAGGGAAGAGCGTAGGCCTGACTCCACCTAGTCTCTCCCCTTCCTTACTCCCTCAGACCACAATGATGGAAAGGTCAAGTGTCCTCATCTCAAAATCTATTCAGCCGGGCTGACACTTTACATGTTAGATGAGATTCCTTTTTTTCCCTTGACAATGGCTTGCTTTCCAACAGAGAAGCAAGCATTGCTTCCATGAACAAAACCCAGAAGAGCAATATTTATAGGGTGTGGGAGCCTATCGAATAACCATCCTAGGATATCCTAGGAAATGTGACCTCACACAGACAGGTTCAGCAGGAGCATCCACTTATGCTGATTTCAAATTACAGAATAAATATAGTCTATGTCCTTACATGAAGAACACTAAACAATACAAACACTGTCTTCAACACTCAACATGCATTCTTCCAATAGCTGTTTATCACATCAGCCACCAAGAAAAGCATTGGGCATTCTCTGCTGAAGGAAGGCAAGTGCTGGCGAGCCTGGTGGTACCAGAGCTGGTGTTCTGAAACCTAAATGTAGCTTGGACAGCCTTGCAAAAACAGAATGGCCCAGTGGGCACAATGTCTCTCAGGCAGGTTTAGATATAGAAGCAAAGCTACTGTTGGTCTCTCCGACCCTTAGGGAGTTCAAAGAGCATTGTATTAAAAAGGAGATGGCAGAGCCAATCTCCCTGTTATTTCATTTCTTGGGAAGATTAGTCATGGTCCAATATGTGAACCAGAAATTATTTGAGAGTTTGGGAAGGAAATGACTCAACCAGTATAAAATGTTACAACATAATCAATCAGTCAGACCTCACAGTCTCTTGCATTTAGTCACAGAAATGCAACTATCAAAAGATTGGATATAAACTACCATTCTTATCCTGGACTAGGAAAATCTATATAGCTAAGAGCAGCTGCCTTAAACAGAAAGGTGACCATGAAGAAAATACAAGGAGTCCTGGGAAGGAAAATACAAGGAGTCCTGGGAAGGACTCCTTGGGTCATTTTGTCAGTTCTCTGCCTTTGTGATAGGGAACAAGACAAAGGTAATTACTCTCACCCAACCCATCTCAATAAAGAACGAAAATACATTTTAGGGGTTGGGAAAGTAAACTTTAAA
>NC_034607.1:52871884-52873539 GCF_900095145.1 Mus pahari
TCAATGAATACTGAGAAAAAGAATTTTGGGGGGGGGCGGGGTTCGAGACAGGGTTTCTCTGTATAGCTCTGGTTATCCTGGAACTCACTTTGTAAACAGGCTGGCCTCTAACTCAGAAATCCGCCTGCCTCTGCCTCCCAAGTGCTGGGATTAAAGGCGTGTGCCACCATGCCCGGCTAAAAGAAAAATTTTTAAGTAATCATTTATATTTGCAATAAAAGTATGTGTGGTGATTTGAATATGCTTGACCCAGGAAGTAGCACTATTAGGAGGTGTGGCCTTGTTGGAGGAAGTGTGTCATTGTGGGGGTGGGCTTTGAGACCCTCTTCCTAGCCACATGGGAGACATTCTTCTCCTGGCTGCCTTCCAATTATGATACAGAACTCTGAGCTCTTTGTGTGGACGTTCTTGGATGCTTCCATGCTTGATGCTATGATGATAATGGACTAAACCTCTGAAACTATAAGTCAGCTCCGATTAAATGTTTGTCTTTATCAGAGGTGCCTTGGTCACAGTGTCTCCTTATCTCCTTATAGCAATGGAAACCCTAAGACAGTATGTACCCAAACTTACCCTGCATGTGTATAAAATGGTTAGATTTTAAGAGCAGACACTAAACAATGATTTTTTTGTGAATAGCCCATATAGTATGCATCCATGATTATAGTACACCTCTCTACGTTCTGCTGTTATTGTAAAGAGGTCAGCTTCTCCAAATTTTATATAGGTTCAGTGCATTCCAGAGATTATGTATAGCATTTTGAATGATTTCATGGAAAATGTAATACATTCTGCATTTTAAAGTTCTATCATGTCCACATCTAATCATGTTACAGGGGTCTACCAGCCACATGGAGACTGCCACACCTTTGAAAGCTCCAGGATTCAGATTTTCCACTTGTTCTCTGAGTAGTGTGATGAATCTAATCTTCTTGGGAACCCATACATCAGCAATGGCCCAGAAGTGTGGATGCTGAGAGATCACTGCAGCCCTAGGCTGGTGCATGGCATGTGTGCCCTGCACACCGCCAGGGAGGATCACCCTAAGATGGCACTAGATCATCTGCTTCCACCCTCTGTCCTTTCTGCCCCTTCCCCATCTCCTTCATTGCTTCCCATCTTCCTCCTTTCCTCTTTCTTTTACATTCTTTCCTTGTCCCTCTTTCCTATATCCTTGTCCCTCTGTCCCCCATCCTTGTCCCTCTGTCCCCCATCCTTGTCCCTCTGTCCCCCACCCTTGTCCCTCTGTCCCCCATCCTTGTCCCTCTGTCTCCCATCCTTGTCCCTCTTTCCTTCATCCTTGTCCCTCTGTCCCCATCCTTGTCCCTCTTTCCTTCATCCTTGTCCCTCTGTCCTCCATCCTTGTCCTTCTGTCCCCCCATCCTTGTCCCTCTGTTCTCCCATCCTTGTCCCTCTGCCCTCCATCCTTNTCCCTCTGTCCCCCCATCCTTGTCCCTCTGTCCCCCATCCTTGTCCCTCTGTCCCCTATCCTTGTCCCTCTGTCCCCCATCCTTGTCCCTCTGTCCCCCATCCTTGTCCCTCTGTCCCCCATCCTTGTCTCTCTGTCCCCCATCCTTGTCCCTCTGTACCCCCATCCTTGTCCCTCTGCCCTCCATCCTTGTCCCTCTTTCCTTCATCCTTGTCCCTCTGCCCTC
>NC_034607.1:52874175-52878755 GCF_900095145.1 Mus pahari
CCCCCATCCTTGTCCCTCTGTCCCCCCATCTTTGTCCCTCTGTCCCCCATCCTTGTCCCTCTGTACCCCCATCCTTGTACCTCTGTCCCCCATCCTTGTCTCTCTCTCTCCTTCCATCCTTGTCCCTCTCTCCCCTAACCCTGTCCTTCTGTCCCCATCTTTGTCCCACTTTCTCTTCTTCACCTCTCTGCTTTTCAGTCCTGTTCTCAACAGCCTTCCTGGTCTATTGTACCTCTCACTGGTAGTCAGATGACCTGGTGGTAAAGAATCAAGACATTTTAGCTTCCCAGTCCTTCCCTCCCCCTAGAAACCAGCTTGAACTGGTTTTGGTTACCTCCCAGACGTTTCCCCAGAGATCCTCCTCTCTGCTCTGCAGCCACTGCCAATTCTCCCACCGCCCCCAGAGCCCTGTGCTTCCTTCACTGCTGCTCCTGGGCTGCCCTGGGAACTCTTTCTAAAGCCATAGCCCAGGAAGAGACCACCTTCTGACTTCTAAATTTATCTCTCCTCAGCTCCACAAACAAAGCTTCCCTTGCTCCTCCCTGAACCCCAAGACAGAAACACAGATTTTTGGCTGCCCTTCTTTCCACCCCAGAGAAGGGCTGTTTTTGCAATAAGGGGCATTGGAAGATTGTCGTCTGCCAGGAATGCAGAGGTTTTTTTTTCTCTTTCTCCACAGTCTGGGCTGATTCGACCTGATTGACAGGAGAGATAGCGCTTGTGGGAGGGCAGGATGGAAGAGGACCATGACGGGGAGGCTGGGGTGGGGAAGAGGGAGGTTCAGGTGAAGGAGAGATCAAGTTCCAGAATCTTAGAACTGGAAAAGGAAAGGAATCCTGCAGGCCCCAACACATGAACGCCACACCGTTTTAGCAGTGGACCCAGGAGCTTGAAGACTGCAGGAAGTCTGCTCCTGTCCAGAGCTAGTTAACAGAACGCAGACTAGCCAGCCGGTCTGACCCCACCCTGGCCCAGCAGCACCCCCCCCCTTTATTCAAGGCAAAGAAAGTTGACAGTCTTGGCAGCAAAATGAAATTGTGTGATTTATGAGGAATTCTGAGTTATCTTCCAGTTGACAGTCTCCAGAGCTTGCTGCACAAGCCCACACTTTTGTGGGGGCAGCATTTAATGAAACAAACACATGAGTTATTCGCCTTTCATTAGGGATGACATGCAGAAAATTCATATCAGAATGAAAACTGGGATCCTGGCCAGGATGCGTGGTCCCATGGTCAAGACCACGTGTGGGCAAGCAGGGAGGGAGCACCTATCTGGAGATGGGAAGACGGAGAGGGGCTGATGCCTTCAAGCACGTGCCGCGGCGAGTTGTCTTAAATAAGTCCCTTGGAAATTTAGGAAGCTGGTTGCTAGGGCTCAGTGTCACACACAAGAAAGCTGAGGCCCAGGAGGGCAGCCTCAGTCACCCATCAAGTTAGTGCCCGAGCCAGAAGTCTCAGCCCGGCCTCTCTGACTTAGCTTCACTAAGTCATCTGTGTGGAAAAGCGAGGCCAGCTGTGCAGGGCTTGGGGTCCAACTGTGTGGAAGAAGCTCTCTCAGAGTGGGATCCAAGCTGCAGGCATTTCATCCAGATGGGTGATCCGGAGCTAAGGAGCCCGGAGCTGCCAATAGGAGGCTAAGACTTCAGTGGTCAGCCAGGTCCAGCTAGATCACAGATGAGCCTGTCAACTCTAGGGAGATATGCATGGCCTGCGGCTTTGATCCTCAGCCTAGAGAGTCTAGGGAGATATCTGTGGCCTGCGGCTTTGCATGGCCTGTGGCTTTGGCCATCTCCCATTTCCAGGTCTTACAGCCTTTTGGCATCTGAACTGGGAAGCCCTGTGAGATCCCCCGTCTCAAATGAGGTACTGTAGAGATGAGACTCAGAACTTGCTCCTTAGAATGGTACCTCCACCTCTCTTGCCCCCCACTCCACTCTTCAAAGCTTGGCTGTAGTATTTTTATTTAACAATAACTACCACTCAGTATTGTTCAGAAAGTTTAAAACAATATTATAGTTACTACCAGCTACATAGTAGATTACGCATGTTGAGCCCACTACTCTAAGCCCTTGGGGCATCACCTGACCTGGCCTTCCAGACAGCCGTTCTACGTACTACAGCTATGATCCCATTTTGTCTGTAGGAAACAAGTACTCCAAGAGGTGAGCTGTCTGACAAGGCCACACAGCAAATGATTGGTAGGTTCACCATCTGAACCCAAGTTACTGAATACATACCCCCGAGCCCACTCATGCCTGTGGGACTAAGGACTAAGAAGGCAGCTGTCACTCGGCAGAAGGGAGTGATGGGTCCTTCTTTGTCTCCTTCAGGCCCGGGTGTTCCTGGTGTGCCCCAGCATTCGCTTTAGGGTTTTCTTATATGGAGGTTTCTGAAAGCCGGGAGAAATCTGGGGTTGGAAGGGCAGAAAGTGGGGGGGGGGTGCTCCCTTGGTCCCAGCACCCCTTCCCCTCCCTCAGCCTTCCTTCCTTTTAGGGTTTGGCAAACACCAATTCATTTGAGACCTCTTGTGCAGCTGGAAACAATGCAAGTTTATTTTGGCACTGGAGAGAGGGCCAGTTCCTCTGCTCTGGACGCCTCTGTGGGAAGAGGGGTAGGGGAAGTGGCCAGACCACTGTTGGTTCCCGTTTCTCTCCCAAATGCATCCGCAGCGCCTACAGAGTCGTGTATGGAGCCCTGAGAAGGAACTGAAAGAAGAGCCTGCCGTCAGACAGATCCTAAGATTTGTCCTTCCTGCTCCAGGGCTCACCTCCGAAAAGAATTCCAACTGAGGCCATGATCTGCAGGCAAACCTGACAGAAAGCTCTCAGCCCATTTCCTCCCCAGCCCTGGTGCATGCCCATCTGTGTGTTTGGCTTCCTACACTAAATGCCTGTAGCCAGTGTGGGGAATAAAGTCACACTGAGCTACAAGGAGTGACCAGTATCCCCTGGTCCACGCCCCACTGGCTGGGATCCAGGGTCTGCCCAAACCGGGGAGGGCCACGGCAGAAGTACGTTTGCACCCTACCACATAGCTCAAAGTCCCCCACAGCTCCCTCACCCACAGCCTGGTTTTGCCATTTTTACAAACATGGAAATGATGACCCAGAGAGTGTAAACAGTCAGCGTCACTCGCAGAGGGGGTAGGTCAGTGGTGGAACCAGGGTGTGCTTTGAGTTGAGTCTCTGTCTCTCCCCGGTTCTTGGACTTCCTGCCTCAGTACTTGGGCTACAAGTTCATCCTTTGTCTGAGTGCCTCCCTGTTCTTTAAACTGAGGAAAGCTCGTGTGTAAAGCTTCTGAGGGTGGGGTGAGCTAATCTTTGTCCCCTTGTCATTTCTACCCATGAATCACATGCGATCTAAACCTAACTTCAGGCAGAGAGGGAAAAAAATCCCTATCTCTGCACTTGGCCATGACTACATTTCCAAGACTGAGACCAGTGGAGTGTGGGCACCATCCTTCCTCTCACTTCCTAGCTGTGGGATGTGTGGGCACATGTCTTAGTGCTTTGGGACTGCCATCAAAGGGGAAGGATTACGTTGTCTACCGTGCCAGGGGGTTAAGGAGCAGGAAGGAGGATGTCTGGAACCCTTCACCGGCTACCCTGGTTAGCTAAGCAGCATCCTGGCTCCTAACCTTCCCACCCTTCCTCTACAGCTGGCAGGACCGTCTTCTTCTAGCTTCAAAAGCCTAGTCTCCTGTACCTGGGCTCCTGTGAGCCTTTCTATGGGGGGAAAACAAGCAAACAAACAAATAAACAAAAGCCCTTAAACTAAAGGTAATGTTGGGGTTCAGAAAATACTCCAGAGCATGAAGTTTTGGCGCGCCAAGAACTTTGAACTGAAGGACTGGGGCCTCTTCGGCCTCTGCTTCTGTGTCTCCTTTCTTTATTTTCCCCCTCCTGGAGGGAAAGAGGCTTTCTCTGTGGCAATGTCTGTGAGGGAGATTTTCTCCAAGGGAGTTGCAGTTTTCATGGTTTCCTCTCTAGTCCCTCACAGAACTCAAAAGAAAAAGGGGACCAAAGATCAGACAGCTTGCCCACAGGTTGCCTCAAGTAACCTTCTATTCTAGACAGTCTTTGTTTGCCCTGAAACACTTCTCTCTGTTCCCTAGAACCCCAACCCCTAGTTGACATTTCTCTGTAATCCAGCGTGGCGTTTAAACTTTAGCCACCTGGCCCCTTTTTTAAAATAAAAAAAATTAAAAAAAAATTTTTTTTTTGTATTTTATGTGTGTGGGTATTTTGCCCATTTGCATGCTGTGTACAGCATTCTTTAAAAGGCCAGAATCCGAAGGTGTTGGATCCTCAGGAGCTGAAGTTACGGATGGTGTGAGTGACCTTGTGAGTGCTGGGGTCTCAATTCAGGTCTATAAGAACAGCAAGTCCTCTTCACCGAAGAGCCCCCTCTGCAGCCTGCACTGGCCTGTTTGATGTCTTACAAAGTTTAACTCTTGTGCCTTTTCTCCTGGGAATTTACTGTCAGTTTTTTTTTTTTTTTTTTTTTTTTTTTTTTTTTTTTTTTTTTTTTTTTTTTTTTTTTGGTTTTTCGAGACAGGGTTTCTCTGTATAGCTCTGGCTGT
>NC_034607.1:52878765-52895870 GCF_900095145.1 Mus pahari
AATCCGCCTGCCTCTGCCTCCCGAGTGCTGGATTAAAGGCCTGCGCCACCAGGCCCGGCTTACTGTCAGTTTTTATCTTAGCAGAATCAACCAGAACAACCTCAGAAGGCACCCGACATTAGAAAAAAAAAAAAAAACCTTTGTCATTATACAGTCACATACACCCAGGGTCACCACCTGAGAAGAGTGATTCACACCCCTAACATGAGCATCAGGGGTGAAACTCAAGTGCTGAGGGCAGAGAGGCAGCACACATTCTCAAAGAGAGCCAGGCATGGCTGTACCCGCAGGGACTGCAGCTGGGAGTGAAGTGAGGAATCTGTGGGAAGGTGGCCCTCGACTCAGCCTCCAGTGCAGGGGACTTTTAGCAAGTAATACACAGAACCTGCCATCTGCTCGGGGGTCTCTGCCTGTTCTTGGAAACTGTCCTTCCTTCCAGAGCCTCTCCCCCAACCCCCAACAACCCCAGCGGGCTGTGAGGTCGGGGAGGGGCTCGAGAACCCTTTGCAACCCGAGCTCCTTTTGGCAGCACCAGCGCAGATGCTGGTCTAACCATCTCCACGCCTCCCCTGGGCTTCCCTGAGCCATTCCTCAGGTTGTCCAACAAAGACATTGAGAGCCTAGCGAAGCTAACTTGGGAACAGAACCAAGACAGTTGAGTTTGGACTCCAGTTGTAAACCTGCTTTCTCTGCAGACACCTCCTCAGATGAAGAGGGTAGAGTGGAGCCAGGAGGCAGCAGGTGCACCACCGTGGGGACTATGAAGGGGCAGGCTCAGTGAGAAAAATGACAGATGGCTAGATGGGTCGATCTAGGGATTATTAAATCGGCAAGCTCTCCTCCTCCCGCCCCCACCAGGCCCTTCTTGGATCTCTGTCCAGGAACTCCTAACCCACCCCTAGGAAGCAGGAGGAGCTGGGCCCGGGGGGCCGCCCACAGCTTCTGCCTCCAGAGGACTCTTTGGATAGGAGATACACGCACTCCGCACTCCACACTCCGCACTCCGAGTGAGTTCCCACCCAGGGAGAGGCTGAGACACTTAGGGTTCCTATTTAAAGCCTCCTCCCATTCATCATTTCAGCACCAACCAACAATTAAACCTGATTCAGTCAACGCTGACAACACCGTTGGCCTGTTGCTGACTATTTAAAACTCTGTCCTGGCCTCTGGGGCCTTTAGAGCCAGGACTATTTGTCCTGCCAGGGACACAGCCCCACCCACCTGATCCTGACATTCCCAAGGACATATGCAGGGTATAGGGTCTACCCCAGCAGCCCTGCTGCAACTCTAACAAGCTCACTGCAGGGCGGGCGGGGGGGGGGGGTTGCTTTGAGAGGCTGGGGATGGGAGGACAGCTCTAGGAGGACCAGGAGCTGCCAGAAGTGGGGACTTGAAAACAGAGAGAGAGAGAGAATGTAAAAGCCATGTACAGGACCGATGTACATCTGGAGAGCCATCAAGTGCTAAAGAAAAGCTGGAAATAGCTGGATCTAGGGCGAGGACTAGGATGGGGCAGCGTGGTGGTAGCGTTGTGGTAGGGTTGCGGCAGGGTTTCCACAACCGCAGCTCTCCAGGACAGGGAAGCATCGCTCTGCGGTGGGTCCACACTGGTGCAGGGCCGTATGTTGCCTGCCTCACCTTGGCTTTAAAAGCCAAGAAAGACTTGAAAAGGCCTGGAGTTTTTAAACAAGAAGCCAGGCCAGACAGCTCCTTAGACCCTGGAGAGATGCGCCCATCTCCCCCAGTCATTTCCCATTGGACCTCTACAGTCTTCCAAAAGGAAATGCCCAGGCACAGGAGACAGCTTGCGGTTGAGAGGCTGCAGGCTTCAGAAACCTGGACAAATGGCAGACTGAGGTGCCTATTTAACATGTCAAAGATCTCCCAGCATCCCTCAGTCCCTACCTGTTCCAGGGTGTGGTTGGCATACCCTGCCCCCTATCCTAAACTTCTCCAGCCCAGGGCTGGGCTGCCCTTCCCAGTCTAGTTTCACTTACTCTGCCCCTTTGCCTACCCTTCACTGTCCTGTCTCCTGGCCTGGGTTGCCCCTCTTGGCCAGCAGCTCCTCTCTTGTTCACTCCCTCTGTCTCCTCCCATGGTCTGGTCTGCCAGCCATGCTCAGCCTGGAGTCTTCCCACCGCCTTCTTTCTCTCTTATATTTACAATAAAATCCTTCTCTGTACTTTAGGAGTCGTCGTGATGCCCCCCCAATCCCACCCCCCACCCACCCCACCCCTGCCATATTTCATTATCTCATTCGGTGGATGATTAGGGGGTTCGGGGGCTGAGGAGGCAAGGGCACGGACAGCCACTCACCCCGACATTGGAGACTTATATTGCACAAGGTGACAGGGGCTTTATATGTACCCTAAAACTGTCTGTGAGGATGAAGCCACTGACACCCCTCAGGGTGCCAGGGAAGAAGGAACAGAGTGAGAACCAGGGAGGGAAGCCAGGGGAATGAGAGCAGACCTATGATTGGCTGCCTTCTTAAGGTCACCAAGGCTTCTTCCCCGCTCTGAGTTCCTGGTTTATAGTCAGGACTCCCAGACTGCAAGGACTCAGCGTCTCACCAACTCAACCAGACTTTAAGCCCCTGGAAGGCAGGGCCATGATGCCAAAGGCTGGCTTGGATCCTTGCCTGGAGTGAACATTCTAGACGCCTCTAGAAGCCATCTTACGTGTCTGCCACTTACAGACTGTTTTTCAAAAGCTGTCTTGTCTTGAAATTGAAGATTAAAAACAGAGCGTAGCTCACAAGGCCACTGGGAAAAGCAAGCCCATCTGATTAAGCGTTTAACAAAGAAAGGTCTCCATCTGATGCGCCTCAGAGCGGCTCACACCAGACTCAGTACAGCTGGGGCTCAGCCACAGCAGGGAAGGCTGAGGCAGGAATGACAAAGTGGGGTGCAGAGGTCACCTTCAGGGAAGCACCCACAGCCTTCCGATGGATTCCCACCGATTCTTCAGGAGCTCTTCCTGGGGAGTCACAGTCCCAACAACAGACAGAGAGAGGGTTGAGGTCTCTCAAACTCCACAGTAGTGCAACAGGATACCACTGAGTGGTCACAGGGATGTCCATCTCAGGTTCTTGACCGTGAAGGATCACTTTAAAAATAGCTCCTCAGTTACGGATCAATGCTTCATGAAATGTTATCAAAATGAACCTCAAGAAAAATGATCGCGTGTTGGGCACAGCGGAAAATTGTGGTAACAATTTCTAAGTGTTTGCTCAGAATTTCTGTGCTTATCTCATGAGCACAGTTGTTACCAGACCATAACCGCACATTACTTAGAACAGACTAAAATACAGGCTAACTTCCCTCTTTTCCTTCCTGAGTCTAACCCCATCCTGGATGGGCTAGGGAGAAGGTTCCTACAGGCCCTATAACCTGGGCCTTCTTTGGGCTCCCCCAAGTGATTCTGGGTGGGGTCTGTTGACTTGGGAAGCAGGGCTGTCAAGACCTGGGATCTCACAGGCAGTGGGGAAGCCTAGGAAACCACAGGAAAAAGGGGAAAAAAAAACCACTATATAAAAGTGGCCCAGAAAAATGCTTAGGTAAATTGTGATGTAGTCATATGATGGAGTTGTCCCCCATTCATAGGACAGGCAATAAGCCTTTCTCCCCGGGTTTCCTGCACAAACTGCACAAAATACCCAAAGCAATTCTGGCTACAGATTCAAGACAGGTATGAATACACAAGGCTTGCAAGAAGTGCTCTGTAAGAGGGGCTCCTGACTATCCCTGGCTCCCAAAACCCGCTCCGAGAGCTGTTTCTGGAAAGCCTTATCTGTGCTTGCTCTAGCTGTTCTGTTTTCCGGGAAGGCTCTCCCAAATTCTCTCCACACACACACACACACACACACACACACACACACACACACACACACACCAAGTGCCCCTCAGATGTCATCATCGTTGGCCACCACATTCTAAGAGTGTCTCACCTAACCCGCCTATGAAATCCTAGTCTATACCTCTCCTGTGGAGTTTGTGTCACATTTGACCATAACCATGGGTCATTTCTGTGTCTTCCCGGACAACCACTAAAGTTCACCAGGCTTAGGACTCTTGTAGCCAGCATTAAAAGAGCGTGGCGCACAGAAGACAATAATCACTTTGTGAGTAAATGAAGGTACTGAAGGTCAGCTCTTCGAACTCTAAGTGCCCACCTGTCCCAGAGTTCCTGGGAAGCAAGTTACCCCCAAATGGTCCTTTCTGCCCAAGTTCTTATGGCTCAAGCCTCACCAACAGCACCTCTGGAATCTTCTCATGAGGCACGGGGCTCAGCACAGAGCTGGCAGGGGTGGGAATGGCCTCCTCTCTGATGAGCTTCTCAGAGACCGTGCACATGTAAGAGCCTATACAGTGAGGTGGCTAACTAGACACTTCAGTAGCTCCTTGGAGAGAAGTGGATGGGGGTGCCTTGCCCTAAAGGTCACTGAGTCACCTTTAGGCTCTGGGAAGCTGAGTCCCTTACCGTTGACACCTTGGAATTGAAGGCCCACTTGTATTATCCAAGGGGCATCAGTTTCACAGGAGACAGAAGATGTGGTAGTTTGAATATGCTTGGCTCAGGAGTGGCACTACTAGGAGGTGTGGCCTTGTTGGAGGAGGTGTGGCTTTGTTGGAGGAGGTGTGGCCTTGTTGGAGGGGGTGTGGCCTTGTTGGAAGAGGTGTGGCCTTGTTGGAAGAAGTATGTTACCTTGGGGGTGGGTTTTGAGACCTTCTTCCTAGCCACAAGGAAGAGAGACATTCTTCTCCTGTTTGCCTTCAGAACAAGATGTAGAACACTCAGCTCCTCCTGCACCACGCCTGCCTGCAAACTGACAAACTTCCCGAGTTGATGATAATGGACTAAACCTCTGAACTATAAGCCAGCCCGAGTGAAATGTTGTCCCTTCGAAGAGTTGCCTTGGTCATGGTGTCTCTTTGAAGCAATGGAACCCTAAGACAGCAGCACTCTGTGTACCTGTGATCAGGACACTCAGCAGCCACCTTCGGCCCGCCCTTCAGGTGTCACTCCCAGGGCTGAGGCATAGCCTGGTTGGTCACATGCCCTCTCAGGGCACCACACCAGACTGACGTGTGTGCAGCTGGTTGTTGAATTCACCCTGCTGTCTTGGAGTCCTCTTGCCTAAGTTATGCTGCGGACTCATGACCTCCTCTTTCCTATAGTGATGTCCCTACAATGACGTCCCTACAGTGATGTCCCTGACGGACAGGGAAGCCTTAGACTATTGAGGTGCTTTAAGGGTAGAGGGATCTCATTGGGGACATGCAGAGATCAGTTTCTGGTTGGTTTTAGGACCCCAGGACAAAGGACTGAGGTGCATATTTTACATATCGATGCAGACCTGGCCTCCAGGTTCTCCCAGCATCCTTCAGTCCCTACCTGTCATACCCTGTCCCCAATTCCAACTTTCCAGGACAGCCCTTCTCCTAGAGACTCTGTCCTGTATACCCCCTCCCTCCCCCTCTCCCTCCCTCCCTCCCTCCTCTTTCTCTTCTCTGTTCTCTTTCTCTCCATCCCTCTGCCTTAGTAACTCCCCTGGTCTCAATCCTTGAGGACAATGAACTCGTCCATTTAATATAATCTAATCTGGCTTGAGTTGGCTCATTTCGCCAGCGGAGAAATAACCTATCAGTTATTTCTGCTGCTACCTACAGAGGCATGTGCTGGGAACAGGGGCCTAAGGGGAGGTGTTTATGGATCTAAGACTGACTGACCTATGTTTGAGAGACAGCAGCAATCTCCCAATACCTTCCCTGAAGCCCCTGGGAATTTGTTAGTGTCTTTGTCCCCATCTTTCCCACTCTTCAACGCACCTTTCTTACCTCCCTGCCACAAGGGAACTAGAGTCCTCGTGCCTCTGGCAACCACATGCTCCTGCTCCTGCTCAGGTCTGAAATGTTCATGTCCCACATCAGGGCTACCCATGGCACTGGGTAGCAGCTGCCTGGAGCCTCCTCTATGGAAGGGGGACAGAGCGGCTGGTACACTCATCCAGACTAAGGCATCGGGGACTGGCAGTGGCTTGGGACAGAGGGTGCAAGTAGGACATAAATTTAAAAGAGTGACCCATGGAAAACCAAAGTCCTGCCAGGAAAAAAGAGAATGTCTTAGTCAGGGATGGACCAGCCAGGTCAGGAGGACACACAAGGGCTCCTGAGGTAATCCCTTATCCAGCAATAGCTTTTTGGGGCTGGAAGGAGGGAAGGCCAGCAGCCTTCTTGGCCTAACATAGTTCATACCACTCCTGCTGAGGTAGGCAGGCTGCCAGGTTGCATAGCAGAGGAGGAAAGTCTAGATCCTTCTCTGTTCTGGTTCCAGTTCTGCCTCATGTAGCCCCGTGACATTGCCTCAGCTTTCCTATAACTAGGAAGAATCCTGCCTACACCCCAGGACTGTGGATGCCCGTGAGAGAGCACAAGCAGGTCCTCGAGAGTCAAGTCTGCCAGCGTGCCTGCCTCTGTGTTCCTCCCAGTCCTCTGGAGAGTTGAACCAGCAGCCAGGCAAAGGGACGGAGGGAGGAAAGGAAGGAGGGAGGGGAAGCAGGGCCTACCCTCTCCTTCCCCAGAGCTCAGCACAGGAGCTGTGTGTGTCGCTTCTCCCTGCACACCCCACTCTAACCCAGACAGCTAGGAACCTCGCACATTGATTCCTGCTAGCACAGGGTACTTGGTCTCTGGCTAACACAGGCTACTGTCCTCTGTGCTTCCTGGAGAAGTGAGAGAATAGTGACACTCAGGACAATACAGAACTGTCTTTTCCCCATTTCTACCTGTCCCTAGGAACAGGCTGTGTCTTGACTGTGTCCCACCAAAAACTCTGTCCCTTTGTCTGAATTTGCCTTGCCTGTCCACTCCAAAGACCCCCCTCCCACCCGAGGGGACAGGTGAGTGGCCTCTCACCTGGAGAAGGACTGACGGAGCATGCCCTTCTTGCTTTCCCATTCCTATTCCAGGCCTGTGCCCTGACGGCAGATGGTTATCTTTCAGACATACCAAGTGCGGGGGTTGCTGATGGTTTACAACGGCCTCCTCCTGCGTCCCTCCTAGGAATCCTCACCTCACCACAGCTCATCACAGTCACAGCATGCAGAGACACGGGAGGAACAAACTCAGAGGACTGGTGAACCCATGCTGACCACAGAGTCAGCACCACAGGGAGGCCCCACAGCGTGAGCCCCACCTAGCCAACAGTCCTGTGGCCCTTTTCTCTGAACACATTGTCCCTGACTGACCAAGACAACTTTGTCAGCCCCCAAGGCTCCCTTAAAGCCCTTCTGGGTTAGGGTCTTTGCTTGGTCATCCTCGGCCTCAGATGTCCTTGCCTACTTTGTTGTTGGGACTCAGCGTGTAGCCCAGACTGGCCTTGAACTCCTGATTCTTTGTCTCAGTCTCCTAAATGCTGGGGTTGCTTGCCCCCTTGTCTAGTTTGTTCCTCTCATTAAATCCTGCTCACCTTACAAAGCACAGCCCACATCCCTTCTCCATTCACCTTCTCCATTCACCTTCTCCATTCACCTTCTCCATTCACCTCCTCCATTCACCTCCTCCATTCACCTCCTCCATTCACCTTCTCCATTCACCTCCTCCATTCACCTCCTCCATTCACCGCTATGGGACAGACCCTCTTAGGTCTGTAATGCACTTGCATTGGCAGCAGGAAGTTTAATAATTGTGGTACTTGTCCCTCAGCTTCCATCCCCCCCCTCTTCCCCAGTAATAGGGCCCAAGGGTCTTAGCCACATGATGTCTAGACAGAAGCCTGTACTTTTTAATCTAGATTCCTTGCAGTAAGTTCCGGCCATCAACAGTGTCATTTATGGCTTCCAAGAAGTATTCATAAAAAGTTTCCTTCTCTACCTTCCTCGGTATCAGCATAATGACTAGAGCTGGAGCAGCCTTTGGGGACCATAAGAGGGACGCCATGTTTACAGTGGTAGAGAACTTGAACTCAAGACCCAGACCCAGTGACTATTCTACGGTCTCTGGGATGTTTGCTCCCACGTGCTTATCCAGGGTATAATCCACCTCAGTCTCGGTGCAGCAATTATTATTTTTGAGCGTTCTGTTACATAAGCCAAAGCTGCCATTGCCAGTTAAAAACAACGAATAGACACTGACAGTCAGGAGGGAAAGCCAACAAGCAAGTGAAAATGACCTAAGTCACTACGTCTCCTGTAGTATCATTTTAGGGCTGTCCCTGGTGAGATGCACGTCCATTTGCACACCGTGGAGAAAGATGATACCATTGTTAAAGTGAGTCATGGTACTTCTCAAAACAGTCCCATGGGACATGCAAACCAGTCACACCAACTTTTCATTAGTTTGAAATTTTTCACTCTTTATTCCAAGGGATTTCACAATCTCCCCCGCCTCTGGTCGCCTTGCTTGCAATGTGTCAGGCCATCCTTTTAAAGATGTCTCAGGAACCAAACCTAGGACAGCTTTGTCTGTTTGTATTTTTCTTTCCTGTCCCACGGGGCACTTGCTTGTTGCTTTAGAAGAGCCAGCTGCAGTTACCAACTCTGATGATAACTCATTAATAACAAATGTTTCCACAGGCTCAACGATCCATTTCCCTGCTGATTAACAGCACCCTGGAAGGCACCTTACATGGATGACGGATACCAGATACAAGAAACACTGAAGCATGCATAAAGCTCACTTAAAAACACACCCACTGTTGTGCTTTTGTGATTACAAGATGCTTTTGACTGTAAGCAACATGTGGAGGCTGTGTGTATGCATGTGTGTGCATGTGCATGTGTGTGTGTACGTGTGTACATTGCGTGGGTGGGTGTGTGCGCATGCACGTGTGCATATGCACGTGCGTGTGAGCATGTGTACGTGTGTGTGCGTGTGTGTGCATGTGCATGTGTGTGTGCGCGTGTGCATTGCGTGTGGGGGGTGTGCGTGCGTGTGTGTGTGCATGTGTGCGTGCGTGCGTGCGTGTGTGTGTGTGTGTGTGTGTGTGTGTGTTCTAAGGATCTCCCCAACGCTGGGGGATGGAGGGAGGGATTGGTTGCTTAATGGAATGAGCTTCCTTTTAGCTGAGGAAAACAATGGCCGAGCTAGATAGCCTTGAAACAGCACGGCATCATAAACGTACCAAATGCCCATGCCGTACTGAGTGGGCTTTAGTTAGAGTGGTAACATTTTATGTGTATTTTGTCCCATCTTTAAAAGTTGTACTTATTATTTATGTGTGTGTTTGTGTGTGTGTGTGGTGTTTGCTGGGGTGTGTGTGGTATATGAATCATAAGTGTGGAAGTCAGTTCTCTCCTTCCACCTTCGAGTAAGCTCTAGGGTCAGAACTCGGGTGGCCAGGTTTGCACGGCAAGCACCTTTACCAACTAAGCCTTCTAACCAGCCCCTGCTTGGTTTCTTAAAAATAGCTTTTATAGTTGACAATGATGGCTGACTTCATTCAGAAAGTGTTCTTTTATATGACAGGAGCCGTTCTGAAAAGGCTATATGCCATGGGACTGCAAGAGTATGTATGACTGTATGAAAGAGTATGTATGACTGTATGCGACTGTATGAAAAAGCAGGACTGGAGATGGTGGGAAGATCAGCCGTTGCCAGGGGTCAGAGAGGGGGTCAGTGGGGGAGGCCAGTGGGGGGGGCTGAGGGGGGTAGCAAGGGTCAGCAGGGTGAGTCAGCGAGGGGGTCAGGAAGGGGATCAGTGGGGTAGGGTGTCAGTGATGGTGTCAGTGGGGGGGGTCAGAGAGGGTGTCTGCAAAGGGGTCAGCAGGGCAACAGATCAGCAGGGGTCAGCAAGGGGGTCAGTGGGGGAATGTCTGCAGGGGTGAACGGGATCCAGAGGGGAGTGGATGGGGAGGTCAGCAGGGGGGTCAGTAGGGAGGTCAGTGAGGGATTCAGCTGGGGGGTGGTAGCAGGGGGTGTCAGCAAGGGGAAAAAAACAGACTTGTAGGGCAGTAAAACTTTTCTGTGTGCTATTATAATGACTGACATCTGCCACTACATTTTATCCAAAGCAGTGAGACACCCAACATGAAGAGTGAGCCAGAAGGTGGGCTGTGGACCCTGAGCAGCCGTGACGTGCCAAACGTGGGCTTGCTATGGTCATGTTGGAGTGTGGGGGTGGGGGTGTTAGAGCAGGGGCTAACACAGCAGAGGGTTGGGATGTCTCTGAACCTTCAAATCTAAGATGGCCCTAAAAGGATGAAGTCTTTAAACTTGTCCTTTCAAACAGTGGTCTAAGTCCTCTCACAGATCTCATCTGAAAGATTCCAGCAGCAGCCTGAAGCCGAGTCAACAGTGTCTCATGTCTGTGGGTGCAGAAGTCCCAGTGGCCTGGGACCTCGCTCTTTAGTTCACCTCCCCAGCCCCGTGACAGCCCAGCGGGCTTCACTCAGTTCTGCTGCAACCCGTGCTTTGCAAATGACTCTGCCCCCACCCGTACACGCGTCAGGGAATTATCTGAGTATAGAGTAAATCTATCTTCTCTCTCGTGAGGCTTTCCACATGGGAAACAATCTGGTGGTGACCAGCGAGCTGCAGCCTGCTGACGGGTGGGCGCTGGGGCACACAGCACTGTGTCTGTCACCTCTAGGTGACGCTGCTTCTTTACAACACCACAAAACAGCCAAGGCTGGCTCTGCAAAGCGGAAAGACCAGCAGGGTTCTGAAGAATTATCTGTGGGGACCTCCTCGGCTGTACATTGTGACGACTGACCTAGATTGTCGACTCTGTTGATCTGAGTGAGTCTTACGCTCCACGTAAGGCATCCCTCTGGGTGAGGCTTCAAGGGCATTTCCAGAAACAGATCATTACCCAACCACATCCATAACCCACTAATGGCTTCTCTGATGGCTACAAGACCTGCCAGTCACCTCTGTGTCTACTCTCTGACTATAAATGCCCTTCCCCCACTATGCACAACCCTCCCACACCACAGGCCAACTCCAGATTTTTCAAGGAAAATGTATTTATTATAATATTTATGTATTTTTATTATTTAATATGCTTTTTTAAAACTACATTTTATTATGGCCTGATATCTTCTATGTGTTGCTGATGAATTTTTAAATATTATGCTTTAATCTCATTTTTGCCATAACCCCTGATAGTCTCTATAATTATTATTTTGATGAGGGCTGGAGAGATGGCTCAGCTGTTAAGAGCACTGACTGCTCTTTTCCAGAGGTCCTGAGTTCAAATCCCAACAACCACATAGTGGCTCACAACCATCTGTAATGGGATCTGATGATTTCTTCATCTGTGTCTGAAGACAGTGACAGTGTACTCATATACATAAAATAAATAAATAATTAAAAATTATTATCGTGATTTAAAAAAAAAATCACATAGCATAAAGTAACCATTTCTTTTTTCTTTTCTTTCTTTCTTTCCTTTTTTTTTTTTTTTTTTTGGTTTTGCAAGACAGGGTTTCTCTGTGTAGAGCAGGCCTGCCTCTGCCTCCCAAGTGCTGGGATTAAAGGCATGTACCACCACACCCGGCTTAAAGTAGCCATTTCTTAGTGAGTAATTCAGAAGCATTCAATGGATTTACATTGTAAAACCACTCTGTACATTTTTTTATTAACATTTTTCATGAAACTGTATTCTCTCAGAAATAAAATCAAATAATAAAACTTCTCTTTCCCCCACAAGCCCTACCAGCCACACCCTGTTTTCTGTCCCTGTGCCTTTATGAGCCTTCTATAAGCAGAATTTACAGCATTGGACTTTGGAGACAGGCTTATTTGCCTTGGTCTAATGTCTTCAAGGCTCATCTACACTGCATATATCAGACTTTCCTCCTTCCCCCCTCCTCCTCCTCCTCCTCTTCCTCCTCCTCCCCCTCCTCTTCCTCTTCCTCTTCTTCCTCCTCCTTTTTCTTCTTTGGTTTTTCAAGACAGGGTTTCTCTGTGTAGCCTTGGCTGTCCAGAAACTTGCTCTGTAGACCTGGCTGGCCTTGAACTCAGACCTCCTGAATGACGGGGTTAAAGGTGTGCATGATCACCTCCTGGCAGACTTTCTTCTTCTTTTTTTCTCCTAAGGCGAATGTACTATTCTCTGTACTGCTGTGGCTTGTACCCTAAGATTCTTACGTTGGAATTAGCCTGCGGTAATGGTACTAAGTGGTGGTGTGTTGGTGAACTGACTAAACCATGCGGACTGTGTCTTTATGCGTGAGATTAGTGCTCCTAGGAAGGGACGCAGGGAGGACTTCCTCCCTTTGGCCTTTCACTGTGTGAAGATGGCGTCATCCCTTCCGCCCTATCAACATGGCTATGACCACCATTTACAAAGCAGAAGGCAGCCCTCAGCAGACACTGAGTCTGTCAGGCCTTTTATTTGGGGCTTCCAGCTTCCAAAGAACAGAGGAAAATTGATTCCTGAGATGTTTTCTTTTGGGGTGGAGTTTTTGTTGTTTGGTTTCATTTGATTAGGGTGTGTCGATGATTGTAGGTCTTACTATATAGGCCAGGCTGGCCTCAGATCCATACTCCCCTTACCTCCACTTCTCAGGTGTTGGGCTTACAGGCATATGTTACCATACCCAGCCTAAGTTTCTGTTCTTTGTAAATACCAAGACTTGGGTATTTCATGATAGCAGGGCAAACAAAGTCGTGTATATACCACATGCTATTTGCCCATTCTTCCACTGATGGACACTTGGGTGACTTCCCCCTTTTGGCTGCTGGGAAGCCTGCTGCTCTGATTATGAACGTGTCAATATGTCTTCCAGACCTGGCTTGAATTTTTTGGCGAATATACCCAAAAGGAGAATTACTGGTTTATATGGTAATTGTATGTTGAGTATTTTAAAGAACCGCCAAACTGCCTTCCACAGTGATTGCACCGGTTTCAATCCTACCACCGATGCACACAGGCTCCAGGGGCGTAAGATGATGTCCCCCCCTATAGACTGGCTTCTCTATATTTCTCTGAAGATTAAGGATGGTAATTATCTTTTCACGTGTGTGCTAGCTATTTGCACATCATCTTTGGAGAAATGTTTATTTGCGTGCTTAGATGATTTGCACATTTTTAAATCAGCTTACTCAATGTTTTATAATTGAATTGGCCGGAAGTGAGAGCAAGCACTCTTGTCTTGGTCCTGATCTGAGAAGAAAGGCTTCCATCCTTCACCACTGGCTGTGCTGGCTGGGGGCTTTCTATAAATAGCTCTGATTCTGTTGATGTCATTTCTCTGTGTCCTTGGTTTGTTGAATACAGGAATTGTAAGCCCTGTGGATTTTACTGTGCAGTTTTGCATGGCACAGTGATTTTAATGTACGCACACTTCACATGACCCCGGAATCGGCTGCAGACAGTAGGAACATGTCCAAGTTAACGGAGAAGAAACAGAATCCTGGAGAAGCAAGCAGCTTGTCCAAGATCCCAGGGTGGAGGTGGGGTGGGCTTTGAGATGAAGGCTACATTTTTATCCACGTACCTCCATTTTATTTTAAATAATAAAGCTCAACTTTAAAAGGAATAAAGACACGAGTGCAGGTCACTACCCCCTTCATGGGGATAGTGACAAACACACAAATCAGCAAATCAAATGTGGAGATGTCTCTTTTGTCTTCCTCATCTTCTCTTTTCTCTATCGAAACATCTCCCCCTAGATAATATCCCTGCCCCACCCCGGCCCCGCCCAGGCCCCACCCCGGCCCCTCCCCAGCCCAGGCTGACTCTTCCACTGGACAGAGTGAGTGTCCTGTGAAGGCAGGGCTCCTCCTTGCTTTTCTCTGTGTGTGGTTAGGTGGCAGACACGCCTACCACTGACTCTTATAACCCAGAACATCTATGACAGGGTAAGACTTCGCACGTGTGTGAGTCTGTGGTCCTTGCTACTTGGAAGCCTAAGGCAGTAGGCTTGCTTTAGCTGATGAGTGCCAGGATAGCCTGGTCATCATTGGAAGATCTTACCTCCTAAAATAAATAAAGAAAAATGAAAAAAAATTAAAGATTTCATTGAATTTTCTGTTTTGTGTGTATGTGCCTGGGCCTGAGTGGTAAGTGCTTCCTCAGACACCCTGGAACTGACCTTAAATACAAGCTATTGTGAGTTGCCTGATGTGGGCCTGGTAACCATGCCTCGCCCTTCTGCCATAGCTTGGGATGCCCTCCTGAGCCATCTCTCCAGCCCCAGTCCATCCCACCTAACACCCAGCCCACCCTTCAGCAGGAGCCAACATTGCCACAGACTCTCCATCCATCTGACTCACCCTGAGGAGGAGGAAACGCTATTTGCTGGATGCCCTCCCTATTCCTGTTTGACTCACACAACGAAACCTTCTAGCCCAGTTCAAGAGCCCACCCTGTGCCAGGCTGTAACCCCATAGCTGGGGATAGCAAGAGAGAGATTTGGCCCACACTGGACTTATAGTACAGAGGGAAAGAGAGACACCAAGTGGAGTGTGACAAGTTCCATGCTGGGGACACCATAGCCCTGTGATTACTCTCAGGATCAAGAGGAGCCAGAGAGCTTTCCAGAGGCAGGAAACCAGCTTAGCACAAGTCGGTGGGAGCACAGCCTCCTTCAGAGGCTCCTTTGTCCTCTCTGCCTCACAGCGCTTGCCTGTAACTCTCCTCCATGATTCAGGGGCACCTCTGCCACCTCTAGGTCCTTGTTGGCCCAAAGTTCCTCCCCCGCCCGAACCTCTTGTGGAGTCCACTAAGGGTCTTTCCTTATTAGGTGAGTGAGCAACCCTATAGAATTATGGGATATTTGAAGTTTGCAGAGAATATCCCAGTGCCACTTTTGTGCCCAGAATCTCCAACCAAGGTCCGGGCTCCACAGAGTGAGAGACCCATATTCTCTTTCTCTGCCATTTTCTTGCTGTGCCTTGGCAGAGGCCAGGAACTGAGCCTGGGGTGTGCTACTGGAGAACGGGGTGTGGGTAAGGGCTACGCTCGCTTCTGGAGAACGGGGTGTGGGTAAGGGCTACGCTCGCTTCTGGAGAACGGGGTGTGGGTAAGGGCTATGCTCTCTTCTGGAGAACGGGGCGTGGGTAAGGGCTATGCTCTCTTCTGGAGAACGGGGCGTGGGTAAGGGCTACGCTCGCTTCTGGCTTGAGCCTTCTAGGACTCAGGTCACGCAAGGCACTGTAGGGTGGCAGTAGCTGAGGGGCCAGCGCTTTGGAACACTTGGGGACATCCCTGCAGCATCAGTGAGGAGAGAGCGTTCGCTAGGGTGAGGCCAGCCTGTGCTCGCTTGCTTGTATCTCTGCTTTGCCATTTGTTTTATGACCTTAGACAACTTAATTGATCTTTTTTGCCCCTCCATCACACATGTAAATGGAGGGCACTACCCAAGATTCCTGGTATCTATGGAGATCCAATGAGGTAAGCTAGACCACCTGTGACCTTGGCAAACATTTCTCTGCTGGCACCACACCCCTTCTCCTGGATGCCCCAGAAGGAAGTGAGCTCCAAGCAAATGTAACTCTTGGTAAAATTACCAGCAACAGTACATTCACCTTTGTGGTCTTTCTGTTTGCTTCTAGCTAGTGCAGCCTTTGATACAGAATTTGGGGCTCCAGTGTGAAGCACACGGGCCCTTCACAGTCCTGGGAGAGGACTGTGGTGTCTGTGTACACACTTCCCAGACTCAGCAAATTAATATTCCATCATAGCCTTCCCCCAAGAACTCAAAACCAAGTAGGCCTTTATACATGGTCCATCCTCTGATCAGTCAAGGCTTTGGGCCAAGTCCTGTCTGCTCTAGGGACTTCTCCACTGTTAGCATAGACTGCGTTTTGAAGAAGGGAGTCCAGACCGCTTTTACATTCTGTGATGTAGGCTTATATTTTTCAAACCTACTTTAATCATGTTTCTTAAATGCTCCCCCCACCCTTAACTCAGTGACCTAAGGTAGGGGAGAAGGCGGTTGACAGGACAAGGACGTGTGGACCTGTTTAGAAGTAGTTCTTTGGGGCGGCTTGAATCTTCATTGTCAGCAGTCCAGTCCACTCGAATCAGCAGCAGCAGCAGCAGCAGCAGCAGCAGCAGCAGCAGCAGCAGCAGCAGCAGCAGCTCAATCCAGAAGTAAACCAGGAACTTCTGCCAATCAGCACAATTCCTCTGAAGCAGCAAGAAGAATCCAGAACACCTCCAGAAGAATCCAGAACACCTCCAGAAGTTCTTTGGTGCATTTCTCTCTACAAAGTCATGACAAACGAACATCATCAACAACAACAACAGCAACAACAACAACAAAAGCAAGGTGAACCAATGCCACACAGCATCTGCCCACTGTCTTTTGAGTTATAGTCTTTCCAAACATCACGTGTCTCTTCAAGCATCTGCTAGCAAAACATCACATGCCCTTTCACCAGACAGCTTTTCACCAGAAGACCACGTCTGTTCTCAGAAGAACACCCTTTCATAAGACAGTTTCCAGAAAAACATCACGTGATACAACGGAGTCTCCAAAGAAACCAAAAATCTCCACTGCGCTGTGAGTTTATAGGCAACATCGATTTCATGGCGCTTCACTGATCCTCACCATAAAAATGGATATTTAAAAATCCAATCTCATCTTCTGTAGCTGTGTCGGAATAAAATGTGTGTGTGTGTGTGTGTGTGTGTGTGTGTGTGTGTGTGTGTGTGTGTGTGACTGGATGGGGCAATGAAGTCTCCAGGCAGGCCAGGGGACTGGGAGGGGAGATGTGGGAGGGGCTTACTGTCTGTGTTCTGCCCCTTCACCCTTGTCACGTGTGGCTCTGCAAACAGAAACCATCAGTCGCAAGCCAAGCGAATCACAGCTGGGTTGTTGGTCCCTGGCAGGACCCCTAGCTGGCAAGCTTTGAAGAAAGCATGCATGTCATATTCAGAATGGCTTCTTAGAGGACCCAGCGCAGCACCTGGAAGACAGCAGATAAGATTACTGAAGAGAGATGGAGGAGCTGAGGGCACGCCCTCCCAGCAGCCTTCCTGGGAGGGAGGCCTGGAGAGCATGCGTGGAGGTTACAGCTGCATAGGGGCTCCACCCTGGTGGTTCTCGGGGCTACTCAGCAAGATGGAGAGGTGTCCAGAAACGCTCATGTCCACTCCCCCAGCACACACACACACACACACACACACACACACACACACACACACACACA
>NC_034607.1:52895892-52903890 GCF_900095145.1 Mus pahari
CACACACACACACACACACACACACACACACACACACACACACACACATACAGGTCCTCAATTCACCAGGTCCTCAAGTCTTTCTTTGAGGGTTTGCAGAAACAGCCTAACGCATTTTGCCGCGCAACCAGGATTGAGGACCAGCTTCTCAGACCTTGGCAGGAGCAAGGTGGCTTCTGTTTTTGTTTTTGTTGTTTTGTTTTTTTTTTTTTTTTAAAGTTAGAAGAGAAAGTAACTTTATTTTCAAAGGCCAAGTTGTCAGGGCAGCTTAGTGATGTCCTGTGGCTCCCCCAGCACCCCAGCACACCTGGACCAGCTGGAGGCCATCGCCCACATAGTCTTCCAGCTGCTCCCAAACAACCAATCTTCTTTCACACATTCCTTTCTCTCCCCGCAGAGTCTTAGCCTCAGGAAACACCCTCCTAACTGCGGAGGCACCTCTGCTGGGCCCTGCTTGTCAAAGGCTCTAACCCACCCACATTGAGCGGTAGCAAAGAAGTTTGCAGGAGCATCAGAGAGTTTTTCCCAAGGGGGTGCTGCTGTGGTGACTTTGGAACGGAAGCCAGGGCCCCCAACTGAAATGCTGCCCCCCTGCTAGCTGGCTTTCCGCCTTGACTTTCACATCTGTGCCATGGGGAGCACCTGAGTGACCTGAGACTCTCTCTGGTCACAGACATCAGAAGCTGCTTCAGACTGGGCCAGCTGCACTTGAGGCGTGGGCCACCTCCAGGCTCGGCTTCCTGGAGCCCCAGCCAAGCCCCAGGCTTCCTGATGGGCGAGCCACGGGCACAAGGGGCCTTTACAGAGTTTCCTTGTGGTTTTCCTGGGGCGGGGTTGGGGGGGAGCAGACGATGGGAAGTGGGAGCCTCTCTGAACTCACACAGAGGCTTCATCTGTATCTCCAGTGGAGGGAGAAACAGGGCAGCCAGTCCAAGGACATTCTTCCCTACCTCTGGAGTTTTCCATGACCTTTTCAGAGTCTTTCATTTAACCATCAAAGAACCCGTAATCAGAAGAACTAGCTGCATTTTACACACACAGGAGGCTGAGGAGCTGAGGTGGCAGACAAATACAGGGGCGGTGGAGGGGGTCTCAACCTGTGGGTCACCACCCTTTTGGAGGGTCAAAGGACCCTTTTATGGGGATTGCATATCAAATATTTGCATTATCATTCATAACAGTGGCAAAATTACAGTTATGAGTAGTAACGAAAATAATTTCATGGTTGGGGAGCCCCACAACAGTAAAGGGCTGGAGCATCAGGAAAGTTGAGAACCATTGGTTTAGAGTATCTGTGCTCTGCTGTTCAGCCTTGCTGATCCTTGGCCTTCTCACCCAAAACAGCAGACACTGCCTGTTGTCTGTTTAGCAGCATGCCCACCCTGTGGGGAGGGAGGTTCAGAGCCACCTTTGCTCACAAGGCTTGTCTGAGGGCCCCCCAAGTGATCTATAGCAGAGCAGGTATTATTGGAGGGTGTCTTCACATGCTTCATATTGTACTCACCACGCATGGTCAGGCATGGCTTGACACATCAGCAGAGGGTCCGCTGGAGGTCGAGCGCTGACACACAGCCAGTTCAGACTTAACTCTGACTCCTATACCTTTACCACAACGGTTGCCTGCCATCATCCTAGAGAAAGGTTAGGCCCACATGGTTTAGGATGTGTCTTCCAATTCTGTCCTACCTCTTTCTTAGACATGCAGTCGTTGAACATGATCAGGCTTGGGGCAAGTCCTCAAAGCAAACAAGGAATCCAGGCCAGCCAAACAGGAGAGTTTAAGAAGCTCACGCCCTGGAACCATTCCCTCCTTAGCCAGGCGTAGTGGCGCATGCCTACAGTAACCATGTCTGGGGTGCGGAGACAGGATTGCAAGGTTGAAGCCAATCTGGGCTACACAGCAAGTCTGTCTCAGAGAGAAGGGTTTGAGGATGATCTCTTCCTCAAGCCAAGGCAGTTCTTACAGAGACATCCTTCATGAACTAGAGTGGCGTGCCTTTTAAAAGCCAAGGCAAACCATGAATGAGAAGAAGGAACATTCAACAGAAGGAACATTTCTTTATTATACTTAGGAGTGGATGATTAAGTCACAAGGGAACAGCAGCAGGTTTGACTACGAAGTTATGCAAAGTTTCTGTATTAAAAAAAAAAAAAAAGACTGAAGCTGGGGTTGTGGCTCCGTTGGTGGAGTGCTTACCCAGCATGCACAACGCTCTGGATTTGAGACTCTGGTCTATGCAAACCGGGCACGATGGTGCACACGTAACCTATGCACCCAAGACATGGAAGCAGAAGGATCCGAAGAATTCAGGTCTTCTTCAACTACCTGGATGGTTCAAGGCCAGCCTCAGGTACAAGAAATCCTGTCTCAAGATAAAACAAGCAAAAAAAAAAAGAAAGAAAGAAAGAAAGAAAGAAAGAAAGAAAGAAAGAAAGAAAAGGAAAGAAAAAGAAATAAAAAAGGCAACCCATGAAGTGGTGGCGCACCTTTAATCCCAGCACTGGAGAGGCAGAGGCAGGGAGAATCTCTGAGTTCAAGGTCAGCCTGGTCTATGGTGCAAATTTCAGGACAACCAGTGCTACAAAGAGAAACCCTGTCTCAAATAAATGAATGAATAAAAATAAATAAATAAAGGAAAAATATTAAGAACATTTAAAATGGAACATGTTTATGTGTGTGCACATACACATATATGTATTTTTATATGTCTATACATGTTGTAAATGTATATTTGTACATATATGTGTTTGTATATTATCTCCTTTCTAAAATGTTTTCAGATAGGAGAGCGTGCGAGCTGACAATTACAAGCCCAAAGCCTTTTTTCTAAACAGGGCCAGGAATGATGAAGCAATTTACGTAAAATAAATTACAATCTGTAGACTGATTCACAGAAAAATGTCCCAGGTTGCTAATCACCGACAAAATGCAAAGCTAAACAGAAAGACATGTTTGAACTGACACTCATACACACAGGAAATCCTGATAAACTAGCGGCTGGGTGCCCTGCCACAGGGAACCCTGATAAACTAGCAGCTGGGTGCCCTGCCAGGACCCGCATCAGTCCTTGCAATGCTCAAGGAGAATAAGATGGTGACAGATAGTGAAGACTACGAAAATGCTTGCGCTCATCCACAGTAATTGTACCCCCAGGAAAGTATGGCAAGAATTCAAGAATGTGGGAAGGCTTTTATGCATGCACATGGACGCTCTGCAGCACTCCTTTAAAAAAAAAATTAAAGTTGAATGTATTGAAGTAGGGAAATGGTTAACTGAATTGTGTCCTCTCCACTGAATGGAATTCAGGCAACCTTTAAAGCAGGAGTTTACAAAAAAAGAAAAGAAAAAAAGAAGGAAAGAACGTTAACTTTAAGAAACAGGGTGTGGGGCTGCAGAGATGATGCAGTGGTTAAAGGCACTGGCTGTTCTTGCAGAAGAGCAGAGTCTGGTTTCCAGCACGCATGTAGGATGGCTCATAACCATCTGTAACTCTAGTCCCAGAGAATCTGGTGTTTCTTCTGGTCTCTATGGGTACCTGTGCTCAAGTGTACATACGAACTCATACATGCACGTGGGTATGTATATGTATGTGTGCATGCATGTGGGTGTACATGTGTATATATGTGTGCATATGTATATGTGTGTATGTATGTATGCATGTGTGTATATGTATGTGGGTATATGTGTGTAAGTGTGTATGTATATGAGTATTTGCATATACATGTATATGTTTGTATGTGAGTATGTGTGTATATGCATATATGTGTATGTGTCTGTTTCAGTGTGTGTATGTGTGTGCATGTATGCATATATGTTTGAATGTGAATATGTGTGTATATGTATATATGCATATGTGTGTATACGTGTATGTATATTTGTGTTTGAGTGTGTGTATATGTGTATGTATATTTGTGTTTGAGTGTGTGTGTATATATATGTATGTGTGTATATGCATGTGTATATATTTGTATGTATGTGTATAGTATATGTTTTGTGTTTTAGTGTGTGTATATGTGTGGGTGTATCTATGTGTATGTGTATTGTGAGTGTGTGTGTGTGTGTGTGTGTGTGTGTGTGTACTCAAGTGTGAAGGTTTGTATATGTGATGGTTTGTATGGTTTGTATAGTGGCACTATTAGGAGGTGTGGCCTTGTTGGTGTAGGTGTGTCACTATATGCATGGGCTTTAAGACCCTTGTCCTAGCTGCCTGGAAATCAGTCTTCTCCTGTTTGCCTTCAGAACAAGATGTAGAACTCTCAGCTCCTCCTGCACCATGCCTGCCTGGATGCTGCCCTGCTCCCACCTTGGTGATAATGGACTGAACCTCTGAACCTGTAAGCCAGCCTCAATGAAATGTTGTCTTTTATAAGAGTTGCCTTGGTCATGGTGTCTGTTCACAGCAGTGGAAACCCTGACTAGGACAGAAGGTGAGCACGTGATACAATGGGGAAGTCAGACCCTAACTGTCAGGGGTTGTCTCACCACATCCTCATGCCTACACAGAAGCGACTCTACCCACCGAGCCATCTTGATAGCCCCCCTACACACACACACACACACACACACACACACACACACACACACACACACGGTTTCACCCTACAGCCCAGGCGGAATCCCAGCATCCCTCTGTGCAGTGAGATGTGCGGAGCGGTGTCTGGAAGGCAGGGGTGAGAGGAGGCGCTCCTCTGAATACATATGTTGTATTTATAGTTCCCAAGCCGCTCCTTCAAATTGCATTATTGGTCCTGGGAGGATGAAAATGGTCCCTCTCCGTCTTCTTTGCAGTACCGACCTCCTGATAGGCTACCGGCCCAGCAGTAGCTCCCAGACCAAATTGGTCCAACCCTGTGGGTTTCAAATATTGTCAGAGCATTCTGACCACGTGGGGACTCCTCACAGCAGGAGCAGAGTCTCTGATGCTGTTGTCTGCCTCTGGAACCCTTTCCTCCTGGGGGGGGAAGGGGGCTTCCTTGTCCAGCCCCAGTAGCAGAGGATATGCCAAGGCTAGGTGATACCCACGGGAGGCCTCCTCTTTTCTGAGGGGAAATGGAGGAGGAGTGGGGGGGGGCAGGGCACTGGGAGGAGAAAAGGAAGGGGAACCTGCAGTCGGGATGTTAATTAATTAATTGATTAATCAATAATTTCTAAAAGGACATTCTGATCAAACCCAAGCATGCTTTGAAGGGAGAAGGCCCCTAATTCATCTTTTCATAGCACTGTGGTGAGCTGTCCCTTTGTCCCAACATCATAGAAGCCTGAGACTGAAAGAGGCGAGTCGGCCTGCCTCCTGAGCCACCCCTTCTATGCTAGGTCTCTGAAGAGGTGAGTGTTGGCTTACGGACAGTTCCAATAGGCTCCACCCAACAACCACCTAGCAACAGTTTACATCATCATCTGCCTCCAAGTGCAAGCCAGGCATGTAAGAAGATTGACACTTACTACCCCAACTCTCCTCCCTTTCTCGGTCTCTATCCTTTTCCAGGTCCCCACTCCCTCCCTTTCCTAATAAATCTTATTTATACTAGGCCTGTTGAATGGTGTGATTTCTCAGAGGGACATCTTGGCAGCCCCCACTCCCCCAGCTATCCCCAACCCCGCCCCCAGCCATCCCCAACCCCGCCCCCAGCTATCCCAACCTACAAAGAATAACAACTAGCCAGAGAAGGGAAAAACTGCTGGGGGGGGGGGCAGTGAAAGAGACATGGAGAGCAGAGGGGAGAGGAAAGGAACCCCCCAGGCTGACTGGAGGGTCTTCCTCAGCATAGTGAGGTAATGACAACCTTGTTAGGTCTCACGCCTGGGACAACGGACAAACGGCTGAGGGGCCTGTTTAATATATCAAAGCAGACCTGGATTCCAGGTTCTCCCAGCATCTCTCAGACCCTGGTACAATAGGCATGCCTGGCTGGCACACTCCGCCCCCTACCCTAAACTTCTCCAGTTTGGGCGCTGAGCTGCCCTTTCCCCAGCTGCCCTTTTGTAGGAAATCCAACTGTTGTGGTTACCTGATCTTTCTTCATCTACTTTCTTGGCTAGTCCCTTGGCTCAGGCTGCCCCTCTTAGTCAGCAACTTATCTCTCTGCTGCCCCCTCCCCTCTCCCCTCTCCCCTTTCACTCCCCTGTGCTCCCCTCTCCTCACTTTGCCTAGCCCAATCATGTCACATTCTTTCAACACTCTTAGATGTCACTGCCTCTGACTTTGTCTTCCAACGTATCTACAATAAACTTTCTCCTCCACCATGTCTCAGAGCAGTCAAGCCCTTTCCTTTTTACTTTTTTCATTCAAACCTAAAGTGTGGATAAGGTCAAACAGGGGACGCAGCCCCAGCCCAGGGCTAATGGAGAACTGGAGTCAGCTTTGCCCTCACCACAAGGCAGCTGGTGAAGCTTGTCTTGGACACACTTCTGCTTGGATGTTTCTCGAAACATTTCCACCCCACTCTCCCATCCAGAACTCCTCTTCCTAGGACAGCGGCAGCCATCGCCGTTCTGTACCTATGTGGTGGCTCGGGATGCCTGGCCTTCTGTGTCCTGTGAGGACATATTCAGACCAATGAGGCGGAGCAGAGGCACAGTCCTGGAGCCTGCCACCTCACCTGTCCTGTGTATGCGGAGGGTCACACCAGAGCTAAGTCCAAAAGGGCTCCAAGGGAACTAACTGCTCTGTGTCTCGAGCCATCTAGACTTTCAGGTCAGCCAGGTGCTACAAGGCAGTCCCACAATTTAACAAGAAAACCAAGGACCAGAAAGGCAAGAGTGGGAGCCCACGGCCACATGACTTGCCTCTCCTCAGTTTCTCCCTGCCTGGTAGCCCCGTCCCGCAGCTCCAGTGCCCACTGAGCCGGCATCTCACATATGACCACAGTTACCGTGCGCTGGGCCTGAGCCCAGCCACTCTTGCAAGGCTTGGTCCCTGGCCAAGTCTCCATCTCAGTAGAAAAATGAAAAGGGTTCGAGGGCTACATGCTAATCCCAAGCACAAGGAAGAGGGAAAGGGCCAGCCACCGTCTCCCAAGGTAGCCTCCATCTGCCAAGAGCTTTCTAGATCTCCCCAGGAGGCAGGCCAGCCTGGCCAACTGGGAATAGGCCGGGTTTGGGCAATCAACCTGCCTCTGTGGCCCAAGACAGGACTCGGCTGGTGAGACTTAACTGGTGGTCCCTTAACAGGCCCTCCTTCTGGAGTGAGTCCTGCCTGTGTTGTTTGCAGTCCCTACGGGTGTCTTCTTGCCCTGTGCGTCGGCGTTCCCTGTCTTGTGCCACAGAAGTGGAAACTAAGGAACAGGCCTGGGGCCAGCCGGCCACTGCGCGGGAGAGATGGGCCGGAACTGGCACACAGTTGCTCTCCTAACACTTTTCAGCTGGGTGTAACAGCCTGGAGCCCGCTGGCTCTTCTCCTGCCATGGCGATCCGACATCTGATGAGGTGTCTGGCTCCCTCTGCCCCACACCTTGATGCATGGCCTTGGTAGGGCTCCGCATCCTGCTCTGGCTGCCCTTTGATATCAAGATTTCCTGTCCTGGGGCTTCCAGAGTGTATCCCAACCTGCCCTTTGTCTAGACTGAGACCTGAACTGTACTCATACACCTCTGCCAACGGACACATTCCCAGACTGGCAGCACCTACAGTAGCATCTGCAAACTACCCTTTGGGGCCTTATAGAGTCAAATGGTTGTTAGGAGAGCCACTACCCTCTGCCTTGGGGCCAAAGAGTTAACATTCAGGTAAAACCTCTAACACCCTGTGATGGCTACGAACCAGATAGAGGACAGCAACCACCAATTAAATGGCAAGGGAGGGAGGGAGCTGTGCCCCCACACATACACATACACATACACATACACATACACATACACACACACACACATACACATACACACACACATACATACACATACACACAAACATACACACACAAACATACACATACACACATACACACACATACACACACACATACACACACACATACACATACACATATACATACACACACA
>NC_034607.1:52904877-52943985 GCF_900095145.1 Mus pahari
TCTTCTTCTCTCTCTCTCTCTCTCTCTCTCTCTCTCTCTCTCTCTCTCTCTCTCCTGTTTTTTTTCCTACCTTCAAAAAGGAATGATTATTTTGTGTTTAGGCCAATCTTGATTTTTTTCAAAGAACTGAAGAAGAAAAAAATGTTTTTCTAGATCTAATTATAAAACCCATGGGGGCTGGAAAGACAGAAGGAAAACATCTGTCTCAAGCTGGGCCCCTCCCAGGTGTACACCTGAGCCCACAGGGGCAGGCTGGTCCCTGACCACTCAGCCTGACTAAGCTGCCAGCAGCCCCGGGCTCATCCCCCCCCCTCCATCACCACCCCCATCTATCCAAACAACTAATGTCAGTTCCCCAAACTGAGGCTGAGGTGGCTGAGTGGGAGGCTAGGGAACACCTGTGGCAGGCATGGCTCCTCTCCAAGAACCCCTCTGGCTCTGCAGGCTGTGACGTCAGACCCAGAGGGTGGTGGTGGTGCCATCTCCTGCTGTATACACTTACGGCACTCCGGGCTCTGAACAGTCGAACAGCCCTGACTGTTCAATATGACTCTTTTATTATTATTATTATTATTATTATTATTATTATTATTATTATTATTATTTTCTTTAAACACTAGAGCCGGAGATAAGGAACAGACAAAAGGGAGAAGGCTAAGGAGACCTGGGAACCAAAGCTTTGCCCAGAGAGAAAAGTCAGCTCTGTAGGCAGACATCCAAGCCTATTGGAGCATGGGCACCTGCGGCCACATATGTGGGGACCCCTCACCTGGCTTTACACACCGGTTCAGGAGCTAGAGCCTCACTCACTCGCCCAGCCTCCAGTTCACTGTTCTGGAAAGTCAGCGTCCACACCAACGCCACAGAGAGGAAGACCGTCTCAATGGAAGGCCACGAAGTTAGAAAAACATGAGTCAAGGGTTCTGACACCTTGTTGGAGGCCACAGACCCCTAGAGAGTAGAGGTTAGTTGGTAGCTTCCTGATCTCAGAACTCTTGGCTTGTTGTCACCTCAGATGGATGTTGTCTCTTGTACTTGGGAGGGGTGTGTGTGTGGTATATTCAGATGAGACAAGGACATGGAACTGCTATATTAAACCTACTTCCCCACACCTTTTCCCAGCAGTTGCTGTTCTCGGGAAGCCGGTCCTAAGTGCCTGGGCTCAGAAAAAAGACAGCGTCCACTGAAGGCGCTCGACAGTCTAAGGCACCCACCTCCCCAGCAGAAACGGGCTCATCTCAGAACTCAGCCAGCATCCTTGTCCCCACCCGGTGAAATGGATGTGGCCATATGACTAGGAACCATCTCTTTACCTGCACTGCTCTTGTAGCCAGACGTGTCACACGGACTTCTTTAACTATGTAAGCGTGCTGGCCTCGGTTCCTTCTCTTCCCTTTGGGGATGGCTTTCCCTTTGTCTGCTTGATTTCTGTGTGATGATTATGTTGTCAGCTCTCAGTGAGCTGCCTCATCCTCCAAATAATGGGGCCCTCGTCCTGCTCATCCTGCTCCCCTGAATGCCACGCTGGGCTTTATTCTCTTGGACTCCTCCACATTGTTTGTGAGAAGGCCAGCACTAGCCTTAGCCTAGGCCTGCAAGCTGACCCCGGAACCATGTCTGATCCACTTCTGAACCCCACAGAGAACAAAGGCAAAGCTCTCAACACTTCCCTAGCGTGCATGTGGGATTGGAGCAGGCGCGCCCTCTGTCTAGCCTGGCCTCCCCAGGCTCCAGTGACAGTGTGCTCAGGCCTGGCAGCAAGACAGCAGTTCACTCTTAGAAACTCTGTCAGATGTTCCCCTGTGTAGAAAGTGACACAGCAGCAGCAGCAGCAGCAGGGAGAGATTGTGGCTTTGAAGGATGCGGGTCCTGTGCTGCTGCTGGCCCCTCAAAGTTGCAGACATCATCCCTGCCTCTACACACACACACACACACACACACACACACACACACACACACACACACATCTTGAGAGCTTTCCGATTCTTTTCTGCGGCACATGGACCTCTTGAAAAGTGACTCAGCCTTACATAAGAGATGGGAATTTGAGGGGGACAAGAAGAGTGATGACTCATTGCCTTGAAATTTCCAGTGGATTACACATGTTTTCTTAGATGATTAAAGGAATTCATTGTCAATGATAGTCCAAGAAAGTGTTTCAGGAGGCCGATTGGAGTGAAGATCCTGGGTCAGAACAGGAAAGAATATTTGTGATGGACAGGAGGGGAGGAGAGGCCAAGGATAAGATCAGACAAGGCGAGCCGAGTCCTTACACCACCCCCATAAGGGCCTGGGGCAGTGGAGAAAGGGCTTGTCGTGCAGGTGGGAGAACCAGAATTCTGATCCTTAGAACTCCTGTAGAAGCAGGGTAAGTGTAATAAGCAGCTCCAGATGTTGTAACCCCAGCCCTTGGCAGGCAGAGGCATTGGACCCCAGGGCAAGCTGGCTAGCTAGGCTAGTCAGTCATGCGCTCTGAGCTCAGTGGAGAGATTCTGCCTCAACATATAAGGTGAGAGTGGCAGATCATGACATCTAACATCAACCTCAGGCCTTCACATGTATGAATACATATGTGCAACCTGACCTATGAACATGAGTGCTTATACATAGGCAAACACATGCACACACACATACAATGCCCCCCCCACACACACACACTAAAGGTTTCAATTCCATAAGTTTTAGGCCATTACAACACGTACCAACTTAGACCTCAGAATATTCTAGAACATATCCAGAAAGAGAGAGTAGAGTTGATGCAGTGCACACAAATCTAGGTAAACTTTGAACTTTGGTTCTTTGAGCCCATTCATCTCCCCTCAAAGCGATTTACCCTCTCTCATATTGCCCACACCCACCAGATTTCTTGCACCCACAAAGAAGATCTTTAAGCTTCGAACATCTGGTCCTTCCCTCTTTGAGTTCCACATTTTTTGTGACTCCTGTGAGCTTTCTCACTAAGAAATTTATCTGCCTTTTTTCCTGTTAATTCGTCTGTCAACTTTCAGTGATCAACTATCTAGCCTGGAGCAGAAAGTTATATTTCCTTACTTGAACCCACCCAATTAACTTTACTATTAACATTTTCCAAAGGCTTGTAAAAACCATCTTGAATATTCTACCTTCTCTTTTACTTAAAAGATCCTTAAAAGCTCAAGAGCAATGTTTCCAAAAATGTATTCCATGAGTTTCAAGTATTATGAGATTTTAATTAGTATTATCTACAGAGAGAGAGAGAGAGAGAGCCTATAGAAATGTTGGATTATAAAACTGTTTCCATGGTTCTAAGGCAGTGATTTTCAACCTGTGGGTTACAACCTCTGTGGGGGTCGCATATTAGACAGCCTGCATATCAGATATTTACATGAATAATTCATAACAGTAGCAAAATTACAATTATGAATTAGCAACGAAATAATTTTGTGGTTGGGGGTGACCACAGCATTAGGAACTGCACTAAAGGGTCACAGCATTAAGGTTGAGAACCCTGCTGTAAGGCTTTTCTGAAGGGTGCCATCCATGTGGAGAAACAAGTCCCAACATTCAGACATCCAGCAGTTCTGCCACTGTGAGGCTCAGTACACCAGGGCTGCAGGGGTCTTCTTCACCTGGGTCTTGGGATGGGAGGCAGGGCGATCTGTAGAACGTGTGGTAACACTTGGAACACTGTCCAGTGACAAAGCTGTTGTTTCTTACCAGTGACTCTGCATTTGCCAGGCCCACTGGCTGCTCTCTTTCAGGCAAGCTCTATGATCTTAAGAAAGCTCTTCTGGCCCCTATGAACAATGGTTCTGGAGCCTCAGACTCTGGGCTAGCATGAACTACAGGCAACTGCTCAGTGTCACTCAGGAGAAGTCAAATCTTTCTGTACAGATGGCCACTGGAAACTCAAGTGTAGCATCTCCATGTTCCTTAGTTTTGAAATGATCCCCCCTCGCAAGCTACTGCATGGGTGGCAGCTACAGACAAGGACTTGACGTGTACTCCTCTTCCTGCTTGAATTAAGAGCTTCTGTCAACCCCAAGTATGAGACTCGGAGTGATCTCCCCCCTTGAGAGCATGATGCAGACCTTCCCAGGCATCACAGATGAACTATTAACTGCCAACACAAGACTTCAACAAATACAGAGCTGGCAGTGGTGGCCCGTGCCTGCCTTTAAGTCTAGCACTTGGAAGACAGGGGCAGGTGGGTCTCTGAGTTCTCAGTCAGCCTGGTCTACAGATGAAATGCTGTCTCTCTCAAAAAATAAACATGCACATACATGGGTGCATGCGCAGAGAGAGAGAGAGACAGACAGACAGACAGACAGACAGACAGAGAGATATAGACGTAGACAGAGAGAGACAGAGATGGTGTCTGAATGACCAAGTGGACTAAGATGTCATTCTCAGATTCAAGCTATATAAAAACCTAAGAATTTGACAGACAACTTGAGAGTTCAATGTCAAGGCCACAACCTGTAAGCATGTGAACTTGGAAGCCTCTCCTTCCGTCCCTGTCCCCACCTTCACACCTGCAGGAACTTTTTGAAACCTTGTAAATGTGCACTGTGTGGGCTGTCACCTTCCCTGGGCACCTCATATGAAGAGTTCAGACTTTAATTACAACTTGCTTCTCACAGAGCCTTTCTTCAGTGAGCATCAGATTAATAACTTTGGAACTCAAATTATGAATAACATACCTCATCGTGTCAGGCAAGGGTCTTGAGAGAAACAGAACCAAAGAATGGGGGTGGGGAGGGGTGATTCGCTGGAGTAGCTTACAATGTGAGTTATCTGGATGCCAGAGAGCCTAAAAACCAGGTAGCTGTTCTGTCCATAAAGCTGGATGCTTCAACAGGCTCAGTCAGGTGTTGAAGGTGCCTAAATATTACTGGAGGTACAACATACTCTACAGAAGGTACCCCATACTCTCTACAGAAGACATCCTGTACTGTACAGAAGGCAATCTGCACTCCACAGAGGTACCCCCATACTCTACAGAAGGTACCCTATATTCTACAGAAGGAACCCCATACTCTACAGAAGGCACCCCATACTCTACAGAAGGCACCCCATACTCTACAGAAGGTACCCCATACTCTACAGAAGGTACCCCATACTCTACAGAAGGTACCCCATACTCTACAGAAGGTACCCCATACTCTACAGAAGGCACCCCATACTCTACAGAAGGTACCCCATACTCTACAGAAGGCACCCCATACTCNATACTCTACAGAAGGTACCCCATACTCTACAGAAGGCACCCCATACTCTACAGAAGGTACCCCATACTCTACAGAAGGCACCCCATACTCTACAGAAGGTACCCCATACTCTACAGAAGGTACCCCATACTCTACAGAAGGTACACCATACTCTACATTAGGTACCCTATATTCTACAGAAGGAACCCCATACTCTACAGAAGGCACCCCATACTCTACAGAAGGCACCCCATACTCTACAGAAGATACCCAGTACTCTACAGAAGGTATCCTATACTCTACATTAGGTACCCTATATTCTACAGAAGGAACCCCATACTCTACAGAAGGCAGGCCATTCTCTAAGCAGGGTCTTCTCTCCTCATTTAACCTTTTCTCCTGACAGACTCACCCCGTAGATTCCAGATCCTATCGAGTTTAACCATGGCAAGATTAACTATCACACTCATTTATTGTGTGCATTCCTGTGAAAGTTGTTCACATTTCTCCTCAACTTTAAAGGGTCATAAAACTAAGTAAAAAATGCCTTTACAGTAAACCATGTGATTCAAGAACTCATACTTTGTTGGGCATGGTGGCGCACACCTTTAACCCCAGCACTTGGGGGGCAGAGTCAGATGGATTTCTGAGTTCGAGGCCAGCCTAGTCTACAAAGTAAGTTCCAGGACAGCCAGGGCTATACAGAGAAACCCTGTCTCGAAAAACAAAACAAAACAAACAGAAAAAGAACTCATAGTTCTTTTGATCCTCTTCTTATTTTAATCTTATGTGCAGCTGAGATCTAAGCAATGGGAAAGGAAAGATTTGGCTCAATAAGTTTGCTTAAGTACCAATAGCATTTCCAAAAATGTAATCAACAACAGGGGCCTATAAATAAAGACCAGATAAATAAAGACATGTTGTTACTCCTTCAGAATACCTTAGAGTGTCATACCTCAGATGACCATTATGGTATGACAGAAGCAAAATTTCCAGAGTGCAGAAAAGGAAACAGATATTTTACAAGGTGATGTCAGGGTCTCCAAGAGTCCCCAGCCCATTCCAGCACCCGAAAGAGAAGTTCTGAGTAAAACTGGGGTGGGCTAAGAGAAAACACAGGTGTGGGTGGGGGTCTACTGACCAGCAGAGTACAAAAGGAAGAAAAGGGATTTGAGAACTGGGACTGAGGCTGGTAGAGAGATGGGAGCTGGAGGCAGGAGAAGCAGACATTAAGGGTTGCTGAGGCTGTCTTAAAGATGTGGACCACTCGACTTTAAGTCGTGTGCTGTATGGTCAACATCCCCTGTCTACTTCCACATTAGTAAGTGACCGGAGCCAAGTGTCCCCCTGCAAGGAGCTAAACCAGGGCTGGGTCTTTCCCTCACCACACAGAAACCCTTTAGAGCTATTGGTTCTTTCACCAGCAGGAAGCCACCCCCCTAAAATGGTCCAGTGAACAGAGTCGATTAAAGTGACTATTTATAAAGATGTGGGTCAGCCATGGGGAGATGTGGCTATAGGCCCTGGGACTGATAAATAGCCCAGCATCATTAATGCCACTAAGGCCAGAGGGGAGAGAGAACACAGTCCAAAGCTGTCCTTGGTCTGACAGAAGCCATGTGTCTATCCTCCAGATCCATATATTGAAGTCTTAATTCCCCAATACTGTGTTTGAAGATAGAAACTTTGCAAAGGTAGTTAAATTGAGATTGGGGCCCCAATCCAACCTGACTGGTAACCTGGAAGGAAAAGGAAATCTGGACTGAGAGACCAGGGTCTGTTCTCTCTCACTCTCCCCTTCTTCCCTCTGCTCCTCATCCACTCATTTCTCTATCACACAAACCAGGTGAAACAGGAAAAGAAGCTCATAGGAAACCAGTTCTGCTGACACCTTAATCTCAGGGCTGGTAGCTTCCATCACTATGAGATCAGTTGCCCATGGTTCAGGCCCCACAGCCTGCAGTGTTTTGTTATAGTATCAACACCAAGAGAGAAATACAAGAAAGAAGTACTCACTTCTCACCCTTCTTCCTGTGCTCTTTAGTTGACTCCCTATTGGCTAAACCCTAGCAGTCCCAGAGGGCATAGCAGTGAGTGCATACAGTCCATAGGTGTCAGCTGCCAAGGTTCAGAGCAGGATGGAGAAATAGCAGAATAGGAAGGACACACAGAGTCTGTCCACCTGGGAGAGTCATGGAGGGACAGCACAGGATCCTGACACCAGGCATACAAAGCGACAGAGCGTAGGATGGTATAGGATGGTATAGGATGGTATGATGAAACACACCAGCACTCGAACCAAGGCTGGAGAGAAAATAAAGTAACAATTGTTGATAGGATCTCAGATGCCTTCCTCCTCTTCCTTCCTTTCTTCCTTCCTTCCTTTCTTTCTTCCTTCCTTTCTTTCTTTCTTTCTTTCTTTCTTTCTTTCTTTCTTTCTTTCTTCCTTTGACAATATGCCTACATTGTTTTTAGGCTAAAAAGAGATGAACTCAAATCAGAGTTTTCTACAGCTTAATCCAACATAGGCAACCTCTCTGAATAGCTGCAGAATAGAAGGGTAGGGATAAGGGTGAGTGGCTCCCTGGAAAAACATAAGCACAACCCTCTCTACAAAAACCCCACAAACCTAATGCCCAGGTCCCTGTAGATAGTAAATCTTGGATTCTCTTGTGGTAAAGAACAGAGCCTGAGTGTAGCTTTCTGGGTTATGGTGGATGATAGCACCATCTCTGACCTACATTATTTTTAATAATTTAATTTATTTTTATTTTATATGCATTGGTGTTTTGTCTAAATGTACGTCTGTGTGAGGGCATCAGGTCCCCTGGAACTGGACCCACAGATGGCTGTGAGCCACCATGTCCCTGGAGCTGGATCCACAGATGGCTGTGAGACACCACGGGGATGCTGGGAACTGAATCCAGGTCCTCTGGAAGAACAGCCAGTGCTCCCAGCTGCCTTCAGGGCTTCCTGCTCCTCTGAAATACAGTTTATGCTGTGAAGCCACATTCAGGGTACAGGTCAGTGAACACACAGTCTGGAAGAGCTGACGTAGGTGACCCTCAAGCCTTAAAGCCAGGCCTCCCGAAGAAACATTTATAATATTTGTAGTCAGGAATTAGAGGAAGGAGACCAAGAGTTTATAGTACATGGTCTCAAAAATCAAAAGCATAAAAAAAAATTCAATTCAGGGGGAAGGCCTCAGTTCTCCTAAGGAGTCCTGGAATTTTCAACCTATGGCTTCAGCTTCACCCAGCCTGCTGTTCTTGGGTTTGAGCCCTGTGACTCTCCTCTCTGTGGTGGCTGTTTGCCTCGGCCCTCTCCTTCATGGCTGGAGCCTTCTCTCCAGGGCCCAGGACTGTTGACAGCCCGCTCTGCTCTGGTCTATCCCTGCTTGTTCCACAACCCCCAACTCCTGGTCTTCTCAATAGAAAGCGCCATTGCCTGTCTCTAGCCTCATGGAGACCCCAGCTATCCAGATCAGGGCTGTGCTGAGGACGTAGCTGTCCTCATTACATGAATTGCACTGAGGACACATGCTTATGGGCTCCCAAACCTCCTTTGCTTCTAGGGATCCACTACATGGTGCATTTATACAGGTCGACCTAACTCACAAGGCCAACTTGAGACTAGACTAAGAATCGAGTCTAGGGGTTAGAACGCATGGCCAGGCAAGCCTCACAAGCTGAAGTCAGGGAGGTAAGCTCTAACACAGCTAGATTATAAAGACATCTGGGGAGACAGGCTAGAGACATGCACAGGGTCATGTAAGCTCACAGTGATTCCCAATGATTGGGCAGAAATGTTTTTTTTGTTTTTGTTTTTGTTTTTGTTTTTTTTAATGTGGCTAGCTTTTCTCTAGCCCTAGCCTGCTACCAAATAAATGAGAGTGAGACTATAAGATTTATTTAATTAACTTTACCACATAGTAGCTGGGCAGGCATTGATCTATTCTAATCCTCTAAAGTAACATTTGCATTTTAGTATTGGTCTGGGCTTCAGGTGTTTTTCCATGATTTCTCTCCAGATCCCTTCTTTGTGGCACATCCCCTCCCTCTCTCTCCCCTTTCCCTGGCTGGCAGAAGCCCTCTTCTCTCTTCTGCTCAGCCATTTTAATAAACTGGCTGACCAGTTTTATTGACAAGTCAGAGAATAAACAGGGAACAGTGCTTATACAAACTTGAGAGAGATGATTCTTAGAATAATCGTTACAGTGGCATGTCTGGATTGCAACCAGATATGGGAGCAGAGAAGTCAGCGACTGAATTATACAAGGATAATCTTTATATCATGTGCAGGAGCAGTATGCCTATAATTGAGCATCTACCATAAGCCTGATCTGAGAGTCTCCCATGTACCATGTCTTTTACCATTCCTGGACACTTTGAGACACTGTGACCCTGTAAGATACTATATCATATAGACCAGGAAACTGGAACACAGAGGCATTGAGTAGCTAACCTCAACATGCACAAACTGTGCTGGGCCAGGCAGAACCTAGAGGACCCTCTCTAAATGTCTGGTCTTTCTTCTTCCTGGGAAAAAAAGGAGACTTCTTATACCTCCTTGATGAGAACTGGGTCACATGCCTGTTCCTAAGCCCATCTTGGATGAGGAGAACGGGGCCCTTCAAATGTCCTGATTCGATCTAGACCTTCAAAGACTGGAAATGAGCTGAGCTGAGAAGGGAAAAGCGAAGCCTGAATAAAATCATTGAGAAGAAGGAAAACCACTGAGAAGACCAGCCCTGGAGAAGCTCGGAGCAAACACCAACACACAGAGTCATTTCCTCTAAGTGCTCTACCAGAGGGCAAAGAGCTGTGAGCAACAGAGGCGGAACTGAAAGCCAGCAAGAAAACAAGGATGCTAAAGATAAACTGGACCAAACTGGACTTAGCTCATGGCTGTCTCCCTGGACAGGTCCCTTAATGAAGAACCTTTTTTTTTTTTTTAAGGTGACAGACTATCCTATCTTGGCATCCTAAGCATGGAGGTTATAATGTGGCCTCCTAAGATAGAGGACACACTCCTGATCCTCAGATGCACATCCTTCACTGTTACGCCATGTGTCCCCCCTCAGCAGCATCTAGCTAGCCTGGCTGCCGTAGCTCAGCTGCCTTTTAGTTTTACCTCTTCTATACAATATACTCCCATAAGTTTGACAGCTTTTCCTCTGTCCACATTTGGTTTATGGCTGTAATTACAAGCTCCGTTTCACACAACCAGCGTGCCAGCAGATGCCTTTGCAAGTCAGCAAGATGCCACCTAGCTCCTTGCCCAAACCCCCCAGCACATGTCCTGCCAGGTCAAAAAGTGTCAGGCCAGGCCCAGCCTCCTGCTTGCCTGATATGAACCAGAAGGGACAACAGGTCAATGATCTATTTCAGCGGAGACCATGAAAAACCGGAATGAAGACTCCCTCCGACGAAAGCCCACCTGGAATGAGTCAGACAAGCCTTCAACCAGGAGACCAGCTGCCTACCAGCCCACCCTCCTCAGAAACCTTTTTCATATTCTTCAGCAGGGACTCTGTCCATCCTTAAAACAGACCAACTTCACTTCTAGCCTCTTCGCCACCCCTTTCTAAGCTAACTAGGTTTAAACTGCGTCTCCGGGCTCATGAGATTTCTCCCTTGAGCAAGTTCCTTCTCTCTCTGTGTCCTACACTCCTGCTGTAAATGGGACTAATGATGGCTCTGGCTGTGTGGCCTGTACAACAAACGTCCATTCCTCTCAGATCTGCAGGCTGACATCTGAGCCATGGGGAGCCAGCACAGTTGGGTGTCAGTCAGGATAGCTCTTTCCTGACTTGCAGATATCTGGCCTTTCCTTGTAAGCTCACAAAAAGCAAGCAAAACCTCTGGCCTCTTCTTACGTGGCACTAATCCCATTGGGGAGGGCTGCACCTTCATAAGCTTCTCACTTCCACACCTCAGTCTCAAAAAAACCCTCACAGGTGTGTTGGGGGGCTTAAATATAAATTTGAAGGACAAAAGATTCAGTTCTTTCCTGACTGCACGCTGCGTGCTGTCTCTAACCTGGAGAGTATGTTGCAGTCCTCACAACCCAGGCTCCAGGTACCAGAAATGGGTTCAAGATCCCCCATCAAGAAAGTGGGGGGAGGGGAGCTACAGGTAGATCTGAAGCTACAGCTCAAGCCTGCTCATTCCTCCTCCTTCCTTGAGAATTCATTTTGCCTGAGTGATTTCATTTCTGAGGAATTTGGGAGGGTTGGGGATGATCTGAGATGCCAAAAGAGGGGACACCATTGAGACACAGTGCTGTGGTTCCAGAAGTCTCCAGTCATCCAGGCTCCCAAGAAAGGAGGATGGGGACCGAGGTTCTCATCACCGCGCCGTTGGTTACTTGTGTTCTCTTGTTCTCTGTAGGGGTCCTAGGAGTGAGTGGTTGGTCTCTGGGACACCACAGAAAAGCATGCTCATGGGGTAGGTGAGGACAGAGTGAAAAAGATGTGTACGCCAGAGCCTGGGTGTGCTGCAGAGGGTGGGTGTGCTGCAGAGGGTGGGTGTGCTGCGGAGGGTGGGTGTGCTGAGGAGCCTGAGTGTGCTGCGGAGCCTGGGTGTGCTGTGGAGCCTAGGTGTGCTGTGGAGCCTGGGTGTGCTGCGGAGCCTAGGTGTGCTGTGGAGCCTGGGTGTGCTGCGGAGCCTGGGTGTGCTGAGGATCCTGGGTGTGCTGGTGGCAGGTGTCTCTGCTCTTCTCCTCACCTGTTCTTACAGGGAGGAGGCCTTTCATCCAAGCTCAGGACCCTAACTGGCTAAGGGAAAGGTGGGCCACCATTGCTTCTCAGATTTGGGGGTAAAGCTCCATGAAGCATCCTTGTTTGTTTTTGTGAGAGGTTGAAGCTAGGAAAGATAAGATTACTTCTGGGTTTTCTGATCTGACGACTATCTTAAGGTACCTTTTTCCCAAGGACGTCTAGGCAGCATGGACCAGCTCCACTGAAGAAGAGAGAGGGGGAACATGGAAAGGAGACGGAGAGAAGAGAGAAGATGGGTTGTGGCCTTGAGCCTTAGGAGATGAAGAAGTTGTATCCTTGCCTCTGGGTAATATGTAGAAAGAGCCACACACCTCACTGACATGCAGCCCTGACCCTCAAAGCATTTGATTAGTGAGGAAGGCAAGCCAAGAGGAATGGAGACCCAGGAGGCTGGAGGTCAGAAGGGAGAGAGGCTGTCTCTTCTGTGGATGAACTAAGAAAGCACCAAGTCTTCTATCAGGTCTAGGGAAGACATTCCAGATCTGACCATCTCTGGGGTAGCCATGGGGGAAGGCTGAAAGTAGCTCCAGACAAACTGTGCCACCCACAGGACCAGTCCCTGAGAGAGAGGGGACCCTCCTCAAAGCAGAAGTCCAGCTGGCCAGGCAAGGTGGGATGCTGGGGGTGTCATACGGGAGTGCAGGCAGAACATTCGGGGGACAGGTGATTCACGGAGGATGGGGTGTGTTTGTGGGTCTGGACTGGCTCAGAGAAGGGCAGCAGTAGATGGGAGCTCAACCTCCGGGCACTTGGTGAGCTCTAAGTCCTAGCTTCTCACCTCCCGCAGATTCCTGAGTCTGAACTATACGGTTCTCCGTGCCTCCATCTTCCCTGTGCAGAACAGATGAGAGGCTGGCCTGTGTAAAGAACTCCTCTCTGAGTGGCACCACACTTCATGCCCACCCTGATTCCCTGGAGGTAGGAATGGCTGGTCCAGATGCGCAGTCAGAGAAGGGGGCTGGGTCTTCCTAAGACCCTCGGGGTCAAAGCCTCTCTCCAAGGAGCCAGCGCACCCATGAGGCATCACCCAAACTGGGGTGACAAAGGCCTCTGCCTCTATCCCCGCAGAGAACCCAAGCCCATGGGTTGCAGGGTGGCAGGCCCTGGCACTACATTGGTCTCCTTCCCTGTAAGCAAGAATGCGGCCTCTCCAAGGCCTGTTTTGACTTCTGCTCTAGAACTCTGCACTGGGAATGCTGCTCGGTGCTTCATCAACAGCTTGAAATGGAGTCTCGGGTGGGTTTCTACTTTTCCCCCACATACCTTCCCCATCCTCCGGTGAGACAAGGCAACCTTTCTTCCCTGTAAGACAGGACCTCCCTGAGCACAGCTTCTGCCTCCTTAAGGCTGAAGACATCATCTAGACAAACACTGGCTGGGTTGACTCATGACCTTGACTCTGTGCTGGTCAACACTGGCTCCGAGGCCTCCCCTCAGGATTTCTTAGTCAAGCTGGGACAGGCAGTAAAACCCCATGGAGAAGAAGAGCAGAAAGCCTTTCAGTGAAGGGAACTTAAGGAGGAAGTCAGAAAATGTTTCATGGAGAAACATTGCATGGAGAATACAGGAAGTAGTTCCTAAGCTGGATTCTGGATGGTAAAAGGGGAATTTTAAAAAGGGATAAGGCTCAAAATTCCTCTGCAGAGAGAAGAGAATGTGCAGAACAGTATGATCAAAAGACAGGCAGCTGAAAATCGTGTAGGAATGAAGACCACTCCCATAGGCCCCTCCTGTAGCTTCAGGACTGGCCCCTGACCTGGACTTCCCATACAGACCATAGTTTCACTAGAGGACAGTGTTGGTGAGGTGCTGAGGTGCTCTGGTTGTGGTGACAGGAGTGTAATGGCACTGAGAGAGAGGAGCTGGGGGCTCTCCTGAGCACCCTCTAATGCATATGACACTCCTATCCCCCAGAGTTCTCCAGCCCCAAATGCCAGGGACCTCACACCCACAGCTGAGGCTTAGAAAGACTGAGGTCTCTGAGGCTACCACAGCCACAGCAAGAGATGCAGTGCCAGGTCCGGGGCCCACCTTGATTGCAGGTTTGGGGAGAGAGTCCTTGAATACTACTGAGGCTGCTCTAGAGAGTAGAACCTAGATTGTGAGGGGCTTATTCCCATGTGTTGCTAAGATTCCTTCCCTAGGGAGAACATAAGTAATATCTACCCCTCAATAACAAACAGAGGTACAATTCTATCAAAGATCATTCTAAAGAACCAATGAGTTCACCAGACTTACTTTTAGAACAGTAGGTGAGGGGGTCATACGTAGGAGCATGGATGCCACACTGGAAGGTCTGAAGCAGCCAGTGTGGGTGATGATTCTACAGCTGTGCAGACGGAGCCCCTCTTCCCCAAGCCTTCCCCCACCTTCTAGCCCTTCCCAAGACCACAAACAATTAGGGCAGAATTTGCATAGAGCTGATTGGGAGAGATGGTCAAATGTTGAGGGTCATGACCCTCCCTGCCCTCCCCTTTCCACCCCACCCTTCTATGAGAGAATGTCAACAGTCAACAAGTCCAGTGGTGATGATCTCTTGGGAGCCCCAGCAAAACTTCTGAAGATGGTGACATTGTAGCTCAGAGGGCTGTCCATTTCTCCAGCTTTCGCATTCCCATCTCTCTTCCACAGACTCCCTGAGCCTCAGAAAGGGTCACATAGATGTCTATCTACCTCCAAAGCCAATGAGGTGCTGAACCCTCTTGCCTTGGCATCAGTCACTCTAGAACATGGATGCTGGCAAGTCTTGGTGGACACTCTTTCTACTATGAAACACAAGTGGGGAAAAGAAGAAAAGAAATAGGAAACAGAAAAATATCCAGGCAGACACTGACTGCCATGATAACTTGTGGTTGCAAATACAAATGTGGTGGAAGCACCTTAGCTGGTGTATCATGTAATAAGACAATAGCAGTTGTTCCTCTGCTGGAGCCTATGATGTCCCTGGACACAGGTTTTTTTTGAATTTCCAGTACCAAATGTGAATTTCTTCCTCTGGAGCAGACCTTTAGTCCAAACAAAAAGTTGGGGCTACCTACAACCACTTATGCCACTATTGCTCTAGCTGGCGCATCTTGCCTGCTGCTTCCACTGTGACAAATGTGGAATCCACAACCAAGTAGGACTTTTGGGCCCAATTCTATAGAACAACCTTAGTTGTCCTAAGACTACAAAATCTAGCAGGGAGGAGACATTTCTAACTCAGTCCTAGCCTTATTTTTCTCCTGCAACTTCAACACTAGGATCCTAACTGGCTAGTGCTGGCATGCACTCAATAGCAGTGACAAGAGTCTCCATCTTTGGGGGCCTCTATGCCAACAACTCTAGAGACATAACCCACCCTCCGACAGCAACCTTTTGGCTTCTGGGAGCATTGGTTTACTCCCTCACAAGAGATTCTTGTTTACTCTTTAACATTTACAGACACAGGCTAGCACAGCTCTCCCAATCACCTTGGCATGTAGCTAGCTCAAGGACACTTTTATTACAGCTTTAAAGAAGAACCCCAGGGTATGCGAACTGCAAATCTCAACAGTTGCCCAGAAGAAAGGAATAGAGAAGACAAGGGAGAAAACCACACTGTTAAGTTAAACTGGGTGGAGATCAGGCCCATGGGGGTAGGGAGGGGAAAGGTAAAGACTAAGGAAGTCCACAGTTCAGAAAAGGAGTGTTTGGAGTTTGATCAACACTGAAAATGAAGAAGCAGAAGAGAAGGTAATTCGTATGCTGAATCGGGACTCAGAAAGAAGGTCACACCCAGCAGTGATTCCTGGGGCTTGGAGGGAATGTCCTAAGGGTGGAAATTCTGAAAAGGAAACATAGACTGTCTCACTAAAAAGTCAATTATTTCTTCTAGTTTTTTTGGCATAGCTGAAACTAGACCAGGCGTCCTAAAAGACGGTCCTTTGTGCTGGTGATTGACCTGCCCAGCTCAATCAACTCTTTTGTTGTTCTTGTTCTTCTTCTTGCTCTGCTCTTGTTCTTCTTCTTGTTCTTGCTCTGCTCTTGTTTTTGTGATTGCTTTTCTGAGACAGAGTTTCTCCGGGTAATGGCTCTGGCTGTCCTGGAACTCCCTCTAAAATGCCTTAGTATCTTTTCTTTGGTGACATCTGCTCTACCAACTGCCACTCAGAGAAGAAAAAATGGCAGCCTGTCCCTTTGTTCCCATCCTAAGATAAGACTTAAAACCCACCTTCTCCAGTAGCCCCACTTGTGAGCTTTGTCTTCATGGGCACGTGGTCCTCTCCTGCCTCCCTCACTCCCAGACCATCTCGAGGATCACAGAGTATCTGATGAGCCCTCAGGGTCAGGAATGAACCACAGTTTCCAGAGCAGTTTCCTCTAGGAGTCAGAAGGGAATCTTCACACAAGGAGCACAGCCCTCTCCAGCCCTGAGCCCAGGCCTAAGTAGGCAGGGAGGGAAAACTGAAGGAATTAAGGCAGCCTCTGTGCAAATGACAATGCCACTGTCAGACTTGGCGGTGCAGGACAATCCCAGCACCTTCGCACTGCAGAGTTCTGTCCCAGAGGGCTAGCCCTCACCCAGTATGCCAACCTTACTTTACAGCTCAGATTCCAGATACGATATCAGAGAATTAGACTTAGGGAAGCTAGTCAGTCGCTCTCTGCATGCTCGGTACAAAGGGATGCTTAAATGACAACTTCAGGGCCCAGTAAGATGTCTCAGTAGGTAGAGGCATGGGTCATCAGACCTGATGACCTGAGTTCCATCCGAATGTGGCAAGAGAAGAGACCACACACACACACACACACACACACACACACACACACTAATAATTTTTAAGAAGAAATACAACTTCTGTAAGTCTCACACACACACACACACAAACACACACACATCATGGATACACACACATGCACATGCACACACACACACACACACACACTGATTAATAATTTTTAAAAAGAAATACAACTTCTGTAAGTCCTTTCTAGCCCATAGAACTCCCGAATAAACAACAGAGGGACATATGAATTTATTAACAAGCTGTAAGCCTAAACTGGGCAGGTTCTGAGATAGTCTAACCTACAACCCAACCATAGACTCCCATATTCATGGCCAACTGAGTCTTGTTCTGTTTGCTCTGCTCAGTGTATATCATTGGGTGGTTTTCTCTTGGTCGCATGCCCACGATCCATCCCCATGGTCCATCCTGTATCGTGGCTACCTCCTTTTCCCCTTACCCTTTCCTTCTTGTTGTGGTCCCCACCTGAGACCCCCTACTCCATCTCAAGTCCTCCCTTCCTCTCTCTCCTGCCCAGTCACAGACTCTAGACTTCGATTGTCCAGTTAGAGATTAGTGTGGAGCATTCTTTACAGCACACTGGTCATACACCCTGCCATCATTCCGTAAGGAATAGGCTGTCCTCACGTGGGTGAAGACCAGGCAAGGGAGAACCTTCATCTCAGAGGCTATAAAAGACAGAAAGACATCTGTCCTTTGCCTGTAGGAACCTCAGGACTGTCGGCCAGTGACTCACAGCCGTGAGTACAGCGGTGTGCATTGATGCTTCAGCGGAAGCAGACGGAAGGCCTCATCCCTCCCTGGGCATGCACACACACATGCTTTTCCACGCCCATGGAAGTAAGGCAACATTTCCCTGGGGAATTACAGTTTCTGAACACATTTGGGGTAGTCCTTCAGCCACAAGCTGTGTCTCGAAGATATCAGGGCTGGGGTCTGTGTCTGTCTGCCACTGGCTGGAGCCATGTCTGAGTGGCTACAGTGGGGACCTGGACTTCACTCCATCCCTCTGGGAACCACCCTCCTCCCAGTACTTGCTCGGCTGCTGTGGGACCTCTGAGTGGTCTCCATATGGGATCCTCCTCTCCGGATGTGCTTAACAAGGCTGGGAGTGGAATGTGGGATTAAATTCCAGACTCTGCACAATGTGCTCCTGATTGCAAACCACATGATGCTGGCTCTTTGGTGGCACGTCCGGTGTTCTGCAGACCACGCAGCAGAAAGACGGAGTGCAAGAGAGTGAAGCTGCCACCCAGAGGAACCCAACAGGACCTGCTTCCTCCATCCATGAAGCTCACCCTGCCTCTACAACACCCCTCCGTCAGGTCCAGCACAGGGACACCTTCTCCCTGGCTGGGTCACCTTCTCTCTTGCCAGTCACATGGAGGTCTGCATTATTTGCTTTCCCCTGGACTGAGCTCCTTCAGGGCAGGCAGCCTGAATCTTGACCTTTGTGCACCCTGCATGGGGTGTTTTACAGAACAGTGCCTGTCTGTGCCTTGGGGCTGAGAGTCCAGACAACCATGTCGTATGACCACTGCTGACTGGGTCCCCTCTGTTCCGTGTGCAGTTGAGGAGACAGAGAAGGTTTAACCTTAGTCTCTCATCTCTGTGGAAGCCGGAACTCTCCTTAGCTTATGGAGGATAGACACACTGCTTCCCTGATCTGGGGAAACTGAGGCAAGGAGCCTCTGATCCATGATGTGGTAGCATTTTGGAGCATGAACTCAAAAGCACTGGAACCGGTTTCTGAGCTGTGTGTGACTACAGTATGTGTGACTACGTAGGTGTCCCCCCGCGGTTGGCTGAGGGGACTGTGTGTGAACAGTCAAAGACGTCTTTTTATCTAGGGACAGGGGCCTCAGAAACCGCCTAGGACATTTGCTCTCCAAGTGTCACCATCCCTAGGTTTTCACACTGTTCATGTCCTCATTTGGAACTCATGTTATTTATTCAGTGATACATACAGAATCCTTTCCATCATGACAAACCTGGATTTCCATTACAGACACACACTGGTTTACCATCCTGGTCACAGTCATTCCCAAATTTGTTTTTGAGGTAAGGCTGTGTCTGAGCTTGGTTAAGGTGCCCTGTGGCAGACATTTAATTTATTTTTACACTGAAAACAATGCTACGAATGAAAACTGCTCCGCACACATATGTTGTACTTACGGTAGCATTGCTGAAGCGTAGGCACTCTGCTGTTGTTCCACGTTGTTGGCTCACTAGGAAGAAGCCGTGCCTTTGAAACTCCCCATCTCCAGAGGCCTTCGAAAACACCAGGTCCTTTACGGTTCACCTGTGCTGGATTCTGTGACCTTGCAAGTATTTCTCAAAGAGTCCATTCATGGGCATGGTGCTACATGTGTTTAATCTCAGCACTTGGAAGGCAGAGGCAGATATAGCCCTCTCTGAAATCCAAGCCAGCCAAGGGCAAAATACCGTATATGTTCGCATGTAAGTGGATGTTAGCCATTAATTAAACGATAACCAAGCTACAATCCATAGACACAGAGGTTTGGTAAGGAACAGGGGGCCAGGGGTACATGTATCTCCCTGGGAGGGTAAAATAGAATAGATTTTACTGGAAGACTGGGGACAGGTAGGATAGGAGCGGGTGGAGGAAAAGCACGAAGGGAGAGCTGTCTGGATTGGAGGGCATTGGTGGGGGTGGAAACTTCCTGGAGTGTCTGAAGGCCATCCTAATTAGAACTCCTGGTGTGGGGGTGGGGGTGGGGGAGATACAGAGTCTCAACTTGCCATCTCTTGTCACCAGGTGAGACTTCCAGTGGGACTGGGTTGCATTTGAGTCATTGGCCAAGGGGGGGTCCTATGGAAATTCCAAATAACCCAGGCTGTTGCTAAGACCAACGGTCGCTTTCCACCAACTAAATGAACACAGAGAAATTGGACTGGCCTCCGTGGAGCCCTCCCCTCACTCCGGTGTCTGTGGTACCAGAAGATACTCTGAAGGCCACCAGAAGGGAAACTTGGACACCAACTTAGCCACAAAACTTTTGACCTACAATCTGTCATGCCTGCCAAATATGCTAGGGCAATGGTGGTGCAGAAGTCACCAACCGGATTTACCGGGAGTAACCAACCGGATTTGACTTAAGAGCCACTCTGTGAGAAGGAGCCCATCCATGCCTGACGCTGCTTGAATGACCAAGAACCAGAGACTAGAATACCCAGAGGCTTATATAAAACTCACCACTACTGACATATATCTTTTAAAGTGTTAGAAATGACTTCTAATGATATTCTGTTGTATTCACAGATCAGCGTCTTACCTAGTCACCATCAGAGAGGCTTTCTCGGTTTGCTAGAAGCACAAAGCCATGGCCAGACATTACACACAGAGAGAGTCTAAGTGGGGTGTCTCTATCAAACACCTTCCCTCAGAGCTCAGGGGGGCAGTGAAGGGGGAGGCAGAAAGATTGTAAGAGCAGAGGGACAGAGGGACAGGATGGAAGCACAGCCCTCTGAATCAACTGAGCAAGGCACCTATGAGCTCACAGGAACGAGGCAACGGCACGGGGCCTGCGTGGCTCTGCAGCAGGCCCTCTGAGCACATGCTATAGCAGTTAGCTTGGTGTTTTATGGGATTCCTGACTGTGGGGACCGGTGGGTGTCTGACGGTCGCGCCTGCTCTCGGGACTCTTCTCCTCCTGTTGGGTGGCCATCAATATGACCGGTTTTGCTTCATCGTATTCTGTTCTATTTTGTCCGGTTTGATTGTCATCTCCTAGAAGCCTGTTCTTTTCTAACGAGAGACGGGAAGGGGTGGGTCTGCAGGGGAGGTCCACTGGAACTGGGAGGGGTAGAGGGAGGGAAAGCATAAATGGATATATTGTATGAGGAAATCTATTTTCAATATTTAAAAGATAAAAGAAAAAAAGAAGGAAGAGGAAAAGGAGAGAGGGAGGGAAGAAGAGAGGGACGGAGAGAGGGAGGGAGGGAGGGAGGGAGGAAGGAAGGAAGGAAGGAAGGAAGGAAGGAAGGAAGGAAGGAAGGAAGGGAGGGAGGAAGGGAGGGAGGGAGGGAGGGAGGGGAGAGATTCTGATGAGTATCAGCGTTGATCTGTCCCTGCTTCCTGAGGGCAGGCACATGTGACCAACCCCCTCTGTTCTGTGCCCTTGAACCGTGAGTCAAAATAGGTTCTTCCTCCCTCAGGTAGCTCTTCCCGGGAATTTGGTCACATCAATGAGGAACACTAGATGGTGTGTTCAGAGTCACACAGGCGGGAAGTAGCCAGAGCAAGGCTCTGTTGTCAGGCCCAAGGCCAGACCTGGTCCTCGTCTCTCGGCCTCTCCCCTTCCTTGGCTCAGCCTCATCCCTGCACATCAAGCTCTTAATGTAGTGCTGTCCTGGGAACTCTGTTCCAAGGGGGACGCAAGGAGCATGTGTTCTTACCTGTGCTTTGTTCCCCGCAGCATTTCACTGAGTCAGAGAGCAGCCAGGAGCAGCACCTTAATCCCAGCGGAAGACTGGGGTGTGTGTGTGTGTGTGTGTGTGTGTGTGTGTGTGTGTGTGTGTGTATGTATGTTTGTATGTGTGTGTGAGTGTGTGTGCGTGTATGCGTGTGTGTATGTGTGTGTGTGAGTGTGTGCGTGTGTGTATGTGTGTGTCTGTGTGTGTGCACGTGTGTGTATGTGTGTGTGCGTGTGTCTGTGTGTCTGGATGTGTGTATGTGTGTGTATGTGTGTGTGTGTATGTGTGTGTGCACGCGTGTGTGTATGTGTGTGTATGTGTGTGTGTGCGTGCATGTGTGTGTGCACGTGCATGTGTGTATCTGTATGTGTGTGCGTGTGTGCATTGTGTGTGTATGTATGTGTGTGTCTGTGTGTGCGTGTGTATGTGTGTGTGTGCACGTGTGTGTGTGTGTGTGTGTGTGGTGTCTGTGTACAATGTGTGTATATGTATGCAAGTGTGGCATGTGTGTATGGTGTGTGTGTGGTATATGTGTGCATGTCTGTGAGTGTGTGTGTGTGTTTGTGTACTATGTATCTGAGTAGTGTGTTTGGTGTGTGTATATTATGTGACTGTGTATGTGTGTGGCGTGTGAGTGTGTGTGTATGTGTGTGGTGTTGTATGATGTGAGTGTATCTGTGTATATGTATGTGTGTATGAGAGTGTCTGTAACTGTGTGTAGTATATGTGTGTATGTGTGTGTGAGTGTGTATGTGAGTGTATGAGTGTGTGGGTATGTATGCAAGTGTGTCTGTGAATGTGTGTGCATGTGTGTGTGGCTGGGTATGGAGGTGGGGGTGAGAGGTGGAGGTGGGGGTGGGGGTGACTGGGTATGGAGGTGGGGGTGGAATGGAGGGCAGTGACCATATCCATGTTCACATATGTACCAGAGTACACTTTTTTTTCGTATCTGTAATATGTTTAAAGCTTTGAGGAAATAGAATAGGATAAAATGATGGGTGACAGATGAGGGTTGGACAGATGATAGATGAGTGACAGACAGGTGATAGATGAGTGACGGACAGATGACAGTGATAGACAGGTGACAGATGAGTGACAGACGGGTGGTTGGATGCATGAACAAAGGATAAGTGCATGCATTGATGGAGAATAAGTCAAGAAGCTCCGTTTCCCCGGGTTAACAATGCTGAAAAGGATAGAAGTTCATAAATCCATGCTCACTAAGTCCTTGATACCATTCTTGTCCCCATGTTCCAAGAAATAATGCAAATGAGTAGAACTTCCCTGGCCCCTAAAAAGTTGTCTCTCCATCAGCCTCCATCTCCCATGGAGCACTGGGTCAGCTCTTGCCAGGGAACATGTGGACAAGGGCGCTTTATAAACTGTGAGGTCAAGCTCCATGATGTTTGAAACTACGTAGTCTCTCCACTGAGATTAAAAGCAACAACAGACAAACAAGGAGGACTCTGAAAGGCACTCAGAGAAAATAAAATTAAAACAGAAATAATACAATGTTTTACTCAAGTTGGACTGCAGATATAATGCAGTGTTATTATTACTAATGCATAATGCGGTACTATTATTATGAATACGTAATTCTGTATTATTATTATTTATGCATAATGTAGTATTTTATCTGAGTCCAAAAAGTCAAACAATACAAGCAAATGTGTGACCTTAGTGTCTCACTGACGTGCACACCGGCTGCTGACCCATGCTGCCTGAGTGTCTCACTGCAGTGCACACCAGCTGCCTACCCATGCTGTCTGGCTTGGCCAAGCAGAGCTCAGCTGTAGACAAGATGTTGAGCACCTGGAGGGAGCAGCTGGAGGGAGCAGCTGCAGGGAGCACCTGGAGGGAGCACCTGGTTCCAGAAGGCTTGGCTGCCCCCACTCCCAAGAAAAGGATCAGTGCTTTCTACATATTAACTCAGTCCTTACAACGCCCAATTGAGATAACTATACTGTCCACATATTACACGTGAAGGCACCACTGGAAACTGGGAGAGCCAGACTCAGCAACCTTCCTAACCTGGGCTAGTCCAGCCTCTGGCCCGTGCTGGGGCTATCTCACCACCTCCCAGACATCTGGCTTCGGGGTACTGAGATGAACGCATCCTGGCGGCATCTACACAAGCACCCCCCCATCTCCTCGGCGCTCTCTCCAGAGGACCGCGGCCGCATCTTTGAGAACACTGGTCTATTTCTTGTTGGCAAGTAGGTTGGAACAGTGAATCTCGGCCTGTCTCAATACCGTCACGCCCAGGGAGGAGTTCTGGGCTCTGAGCCTGACAGAGGGTGGGGGTGGGGAGTCAGGGTTGCAGGCACAAGCACCTGTGGTAGTCTTCCAAGACTCCATTTCCAAGAATTGCCCTCATCTCCGGTACGGAAGGCCTGGGAACCTGCATTCTGCTGGACACTGAGCCTAGGAAAAAGGAGTTAGTTCTGTAACCTGAACAAATGGTTTGCCTTCTCTGAACCATGCTTCCCCATCCTGAGGAAGAATAGATGTTTAATTTCCTGGTCTAACTATCACATAAAGTTCGAGGGAGGTGAGGAGGCAGCCTGAGGAGGAGGGAGGAGTCATCAGCCTGCCTCTCGGGCTCCACCTCAGGTAGGTGTGCCCTTGGTCCTGATGGACTATGCTAACCAAAGGACCAGGATCTGGGGTCAGGTTAAGGGAGTGGCCTGAACTCCCACAGTATGCCCAACAGCTGTTTGGAATTCAGTCTCAAATGTCGATCCAGTATCTGCCATAGATAAAAAAGTGTTTGCATGGACTTGGGCCCCCCACCACAGAGACACGAGGGAGCAGTAGGCATGGGACGCTGGGTCAGGTGACCCAAATAAAGATGACTACCGTGTACTGGGCGACTCCAGCTCATTGACCCATGTGACTCTTGTGAGACTCTTGAGACTTGAATAGAAGCACTTGCTGCTGTAGCCAGGATGCCATTCCACCGGCATCCTTCTACGCTGCCCCTCCCCCACCCCAGGCTAGGCAAAACCCATGTGAACAAGTCAAGGCCAGGCCCTGGGAAGAGCCATTCATGGGGACTCAGGCCCAGCTGGCTGAGTCACAGGCCTGGACATCCACCTCACACCCTCCTTTACTCACTAACCAAGAATATGACCTAAATCCCATGGGCAATGGCCACTCAGCACATGAGGAAGTGGATAATGACTGTGTCACAGGCAGCTAAAAGCGGCAATTACCCTTCCCGACAGGAGCAGGGGACCTTTTTATGAAGAGCGAAATTCTTGCCTCATGAATTGCACTTGTGAGAAATCAGCAGGCACTTGCTGGTGACCATGGTTACCCTTCCACAGCGTTTGCAGATGGCTGATGGCCTCCGCTCACACCTGGCCACTAAGCCTCAGGGACAGACTTGGCTGCAGCTGAAGCTGGGGTCACAAGGACAGAAGACAGGCTTCGATATATGCAGTGGCTGGGTCCCATCTCTTGGATTCTGGGGTAATCTACCTGTGTGATTCCTGAACTCCGAGAGTTCTGCAAGCTGGCCCAAAGACTTCCACCTTTAGGCGAGTTAGAAGCAAAAACAGTGAAGACCAAACCCCTCCCCAACAGCCAAACGGCAATCTTTTAGTAAAGGCCAGGAGAACAGATCATAGGTCCAGTTTCTGCCCAGCAGCTACTAACATGGTGGCTCCTTTTCACTAAGGTAATTGCAGACCCTCATCCAGGATAGCAACAGAAGATGCCCAAGGTGGAGGCTAAGAGGCAGGCGGGATGCGTAGGGGAGCAGCTGCTGTGTCTGACCTAAACCAGAGACTTGGTGGTACCAGCAGTCCATTCTGAGTTCTTGCTTTAAGCTCACTGCCCTCAGCTATACCCAACCCAGCGGATGGGCTTGTGACCTGATCCTGACACGTGGGTTCCTGGCATGTGGGAACAATTAGTGTTCCCTCACAGGTCCCCCGACCAGCTGTGGTTTGTATAGAAACTACATCTGTTTGGCAGCTCGGGCTGCTGCACACGGTCATCACTCCTCAGGCTGTGCTGTCATTGTAGGTGTGCTTGTCTTACTCCTATGCCATGTGCCAGAGGTCTCTCGGTCCCCATTCATTCCCTTTATAAACACTCATGACTGCATGAGACACGTGCTGAGTTCTGGGCGGTGTGCTGTTCCTAGGAACTGGGGACTCAGAGGTAAAGCATGTTTTTAAGGTCTCCGTGACTCTCGTGGCCTAGGGAGTGAGCCGATCGTGCACGAGCTGACTCAGGAGGGTACCAGGGTGCTTTGATAACAGTTGAGCTCGAGTGTATACTGAAGGGGCTGGGCAGTGGCTCAGCTGGTGGGGTGCTTGTCTGGCATGCACAAAGCCCGGGGTTGAGTCCCTGGCCCGGCATAATCCAACATGGCGGCGCACCCTGTCACCCCAGCACTTGAGGGTGAAAGGAGAAGCAGAAGGATGAGAAGCTCAAGGTCAGGGCTGGCCTCAGCCCCCCGAGACTATCTCACAGTAAAACAACACAAATAGCATAGTGTGTTATCAAAACTACCACATGTGTGAGTGTGAAGCCCCTCTACTCCTCTCCCAGGCTCACCGGCCACAGTCTTCAGAGACTGTGAACTCAGGTCTGGAATTCACCACTGGCTCTCGGGAAAGATTCTGCGTGTCCTTTAGAGACATCTGATGGCTCGGATGATGACTTGGGAGATGACTTCTGTCTCCCCCTAAAACGGATGTGACAGGATTAGCCCTGTTTAACCATTGGTCACTTATGAAGTACCCGGATGTGACAGGATTAGCCCTGTTTNACAGGATTAGCCCTGTTTAACCATTGGTCACTTATGAAGTACCCGGATGTGACAGGATTAGCCCTGTTTAACCATTGGTCACTTATGAAGTACCCAGTCTCCTGGATTCTTGATCCTTTTTTTTTCCCCAATAAAAGCAGCTAAAAATAAAATTCTCCTCAAAGTATATCTAGGACTGTTATATCATTAAATCAATAAGCTTATTTGGTTTTGCTTAGATTTGGATCAAACCCAGGGACATGGTCATACCAGGCACTTGCTCTACCAGTGAGCTAGGTCTTGACTTATATTGTTCAACCCACCAGTCAACAACTATATGTAGAAACTCCTTTTCCGGGGGAAAGAGGAGTGTATATATTCCATAAACTCCAGTGGATAACTAAAACTACAGGTGATGCTGAACCTGTACTCAGCTTCCATATCACTTGAGTATGAGAGAGATGGGGAGAGGGAGAGGGAGAGAGAGAGAGAGAGAGAGAGAGAGAGAGAGAGAGAGGGAGAGAGAGAGAGAGATGGGGAGAGGGAGAGGGAGAGGGAGAGGGAGAGAAAAACAATAACAGAGGTGCCACACACCCACTGCAGTCTGTGATGTCCTTTAGAAACAAAAACACCAAAAAGGCCTATGTAAGTTTTTTATTGATTTTTATTCATTTGTTTTCTTATTTTATAGGAATACACAGCTAAAAGATTGCCTTGACTCTCAATAGAAACTTTGAACTCTAATTTATTTGGTTTTTTTTTTTTTTTTTTTTGTGACACGATTTCTCTGTGTAGCCTTCACTGTCCTGGAACTTGCTCTGTAGACCAGTCTAACCTCAAACTCATTGCAATCCACCTGCCTCTGCCTTCTGAGGGCTGGAATTAAAGGAGTACACCATCACTGCCCTGCAGATTCTGTTATTACTATTATTATTATTATTTTCTTTTATGTTTATTTGTGTGGTGTGTTGGGGTATATACATGTCATAGCCTGTGCGTGGAGATTAGCAGACAGCTTGTAAAAACTGGTTCTCTCCTTCTACCACTTAGGTTCTGTACCCCGAACTCTTAGGTCATTGGGCACAATTTGCTGGCTGAGACTCTGGACTCGTGAATAGTATTGACGCTATGGCCTCATAAAGTTAGTCTGATTGCAATCTATGTTGTGAGCTTTGGGGACAAATTTAGAATGTTATAGTTTGAATCTGAGCTGTCCATCACAGGCTCCTATGTTTTAACCGTTGATCCCTGGACCACAATGCTGTCACCGGGAGGTGTTAGAACTTTGGGACATGGTAATTAGATGGCAGAGGTGGGTCACTAAAGGTAAGTCTTTTTCTGATCTGGCTCTCTGCTTCCTGGTCCAGTAGCCACATACGGACCTCCCTCACAGGCCCCCATGTCCACAGACAGATCTTATTCACCTCACCTTCCCCACAGCGACACACGCTGATGCCCCGGTGAAACTGTGAGTCAGGTTAATCTTTCCTCCCTTAAATGGCTTCTGTCAGGTACTTGACACTTGGTTCAGAAATCGGGAGAGTCACTAATAGAGAATGCCACCAAAATCTCTGCCCTTGCCTCACTCGGAAGCCACTGGATTGCAAGCAAGTCTCTCACACCCGTGAATCTTGAAAGTACAGAGGAGACTAAGGCTGTGTCATGTTGACCGTAGTCGGTTAGACTGTGAACTATCATATACACTCAGCTATGACTGCCCTTGCTGTTTAAGTGCTAATTGTGCACACTGAGGTTTGACCTTCCTCAAAACACACTCATCTCATCTCACTCTCTTCATAAATTTCCAAGGAGACAGCACTGTGGGAACTCTGAGGAACAAAGGAACACACTGAGAGTTGATGGAGCCTAACAGCACGCACAGTTGCTTTCTCACCCTGGAAGATATTTACTCCTCAACTCTATGAGGTGCAAAACAGTTACTCTCTCTCGAGTGGAAACATGGAAGCTTAGTGGTTTTTCAGGGCTAGTCTCGAGATCACCCAGATAAAGTGGATGGCACGTTGCTTTAATCTGGGCACAAGAGACGCAGAGGCTGATGGAGAGCTCAGGAAATATGACTTAGTTGGGTAGATATATTCTTGTGTCTCCCAGTTTCCCAAGAGCTTCTCCGTGGTCAGAGGTTGAAGTTAATCCATCTTATGTCCTCAGAAATCAGCAGATTTAGTTAAAAGAAGACATGGCCAGACATGCATTAATATACATGATTTATTGATTAATCATCAGTGACAGACCCGGGCTCCACCTCCAATCCTTTCGTAAATGGTCTCCACAACAGTCTTCTAAAGCAGGTTCTACCCAGCTTGAAGAGGAGGTAGCTGAGACTCCAGGAGCCAGCTAATGAGTCTAGAATGTGGACCTAAGGTCTGTGACTCCTCCCCGCTCCCACACTTTCTCAGTCTTTCAGAAGAATGACAGTAGAGGCTTTTCCTGCGGTGACAGGAGAGGGCTTGTGGCACAGTCCTGAAGGGCTCCTGTCCTGACAGACAGGGCAGTCCCTGTCTCTCCCTGTGGCTTGCCTTTATCTGCCTCACTGGTGCTCCAACTTCTGTCTTTTGATGTTGTTGTTGGTGGTCCCCATCCTCCCAACTGCGTCACTTTGGGGTGGCCTTGCTCCCTGGAGAGCCATCCCACAAAGGGTGCGGAAACTCCCTGTCCAAGTGACCAGGGTGGGAGCTGGGGACGAATCTGCATGGGCAGAAGAAACATCTAGAAGGAGGAAGCACACAACACACGCACGTTCTCTAAATGAACGTGTGACAACTTCACCAGAGCTCAAGTCCCCAGCAGCCTGGCCTCTCCCACTTTCCCATCCTGCCTTCTGCAATTTGGAGAAAGGTGGAAGGTCCACTTCCCCATGCAGTCCAGTTACATCCCATGGTTTTGTTTCTTTTCAAATCTTTTCAAGTTACTAAAATGATTTTGAGGTGTTTTATGCTCTCTCTCTCTCTCTCTCTCTCTCTCTCTCTCTCTCTCTCTCTCTCTCTCTCTCTCTCGTGTGTGTGTGTGTGTCTGTGTGTCTGTGTGTGTGTGTGTGTGTGTGTGTGTTTCAGGTGACCATTTGACATAGGAAAGAGTCAGCTATCATGTTGCCTGTGGGGGAGGGCGAGAGTCAGATTGGGGTGGGGCCCGCTGCTTGTGCATACATGAAGTGCTGGGTGTCACTTGTGCACACATGAAGTGCTGGGTGTCGGCCAGTCTGGCTGCCTTTGGGTGCTGAAGGCTGAAAGGGTTAGGATTTACCTTGAAGTATCAAAGTATCCAGGTGTGCACTGAAGTGTCTGTGTTCCTGCCAACTGCTGTACCCTAACCACAACCCACAAGCCTGAGAATAAAGTTAGGGATTGTTAAAGGCCCACATCTTACTAGAACCCTTGTACATAGCATACATACAAATACTTACGTATGCATTCATTTGTTACACACGGTGCATGAGTGTGTGAGTACATGTGTGTTGTGTGTGTGTGTGTGGGGGGGTTACATGGAGATGAACCCAGCTCCTCACACATGCTAAGCAAGTGTTTCTATCACTGAGCTGTCCTCTTTATTTTGAGACATGGCCTTACTAAGTTGCCCAGGCTGACCTTAAGTTTGTCATCTTCCTACCTCAGCTGCCTGAGCCTCTGGGATCACTCGGAGCCACAGTACCCAGCCGATGACCCTTTCCTAAGGGACTATGACCCTTGTACCATTGTTGTGGTAAATATTATTCTGGGATTTTTAACCCACTTAGACCATATAGTTCCCACATAAAGACACAAAACCTTTATATTTATAATAAGTCTGAAAGCTTAGAACTGAGCAGATATCAACCCTCTGTGGTATTTTGTCTACTTCCCCGTCAATAATCCCAAGATGTCACTTGCCATGTTCTACCTGGGCTGCTCGTCTTCCAGCAGGGCAGCCCCTCACGTCCAGTTCTCATGATCCACCTACTTCATGGTGACTTCTTCTTTTCCTCCTCCTGCCTGAGACCCCATGACCAGGGTCCTTCACCCCAACCCCTCTCTTCTGCCCAGACCAGGCTGTAGGCATCTTTATGAACCAATCAGGGATAACTTAGGGGACAAGGTTTACACAGCAAAAGGGGGACAACCAGATCTTGGGGACCAGTATTTAGCATTCAAATACACAGCAGCAGCACCAGACCAACCCCTTCCACATCTTAGCCATTGCGTCCGTACTGAGTGTAATCCTCTCGACACTCCCACTGCAGCCTGTGATGTCCCTTACAGACTCAGGACTTACAGTGGCCTGGACAGCAAGCTCTGAGCCCTTTTCCAGTCCCTGAAGTCCCCTACACAGCCTTCTCTTTCCCTTTATTCTTGGTAAATGGCCACACAGTCTTGTCCCTGCAGTGCCCATGGGCTATGACTCATTGATGATGCTCAGTTGATGTGGAGAACTTAATTCTCCATGCAGACAAGTCAGGCCATTCTGCATGTGACCTCTAGCCTGGCTCTGCCTACACTCCCCCCAGTGTTCTGTGCTCTGCGCCGGCCTGTTGGAGGGACAGATGTATTTTGACAGTCGGACTGTTGGAGGGACAGATGTATTTTGATAGTTTCAGCCACACACTGGGAGTGCAGGGAGCAGAGAGAGGGAGGAAAAGAGCTTGGGTTTTTCAGGACTGAAACAGAAACGACACCTGTAAAAAAAAAAAAAAAAAAAAATTAATAGCCCCGGGATGGGCTACTAAAGGCCTGAGCAGATGTCTGATTCCACTATGTGACATTGCTACCATCTAGTGGTACGTCCGAGACTGACTATAAGGTACAAACTCTTGTCATCAAGATCCATAAATATCTCACTCTTAAAATCCTGCTATTCAAAGGACCACACGGGGTTGACAATCGCAGGAATATTGTCATTAAGTGCTTAAAAAAAAACAAACAATGCTCATTTACTCCTGCCAGACTCTTCAGGACATCCAGATAGTAAGAGATGACAGCCTGGGGTGTACTGCAAACTCAAGCCCAACCCGTGCGCCCCAGAATACTATAGGCAAGGAATGGTAGAGACTGCAGTACCTGCGGGGGCTGAGTGTCTGAGCATTGTGGGGGTGTGTTGGGTGCTACTGACCCACGAGACAGAGAGAGCCAAGGAAGCCCATCTTTCTTGTCATAGCCTCTTCAACTATGAGCTAAGTGAAAAGCCCTGTGGATCCTTCAAGCTAATTCAGTTCTGGCCTTATCTGAGGAAGCAGAGCTTTGTCTCCACTAAAGTATAAAAACAAGAATGCATCTATGACTGTCTCCTGATTGGTGAGTTTGTGAATTCTCATTAGCTGGACACTTTGGGGGCCAGGAGTAGCTTAGTCCTTAGTTTGGAATCCCAGCCACCATGTAAAAAGTGGGCACATCCCTGGACACCTTTAGCCCCATGTTCAGAAGGTAGAAAACAGGTAACCAGCTCGTCTGGCCAGTCTGGGAGTTCCAGGTTCAGTGAGAGACTCTAGGAAGGTCTCAACGTGTCTCCCAGTCCACCTAAGGTGGAGGGATTTTTGTTGCCTTGTGAGAAAAGAGGTGCTTCCAGCCTATCATCTTGTGGCTGCAACTAAAAAATGTATTTTCTCCAGGCAGCAGAGGATGGGAACCGGAGGGATCAGGCAGGTGAGGGGCAGGATGGAAGGGAGAGATTACTAGGACCGATGACCAGAAAGGAGGGGCACTTCGGGGGCAATGTGGAAACCTAGTGCAATGGAAGCTCCCTAAAATCTAGAAGGTGATTACAGCAAAGACTCCTGTGCATCTTCTGGAACCAGGCAAGGCTTCCCCAGGTGAGACTAGGTCATCAACTCAGCCACAAAACCTTTGACCTACAATGTGTCCTGCCTGCCAGATGTGCTAGCCAACCAGCGACTGGTCCAACGGGAGACCCAAGCCAAGAAGGAGGCCATGCCTGACACTACCTGGATGGCTAAGACCCAGGGGCTGGAGCCCAGGGATGTAGGATAGAACCAAACACGACTGGTGGAAAAAAAAATTCCTAATGATATTCTGCTATACTTGACTTGTAGACCAGAGTCTAGCATAATCATCAGAGAGGCTTCATCCAGCAACTGATGGGAGCAGAAGCAGAGACCCACAGCCAGTCACCAGGCAGAGCTTGGGGAGTCCCAAGGAAGAGGGGGAGGAAGGAGCGTAGCAGCCAGAGGGGTTGAGGACACCGTAAGAATTTGGCCCACAGAAGTAACTAAGGTGTTCACAGAGACTGGAGAGACAATCAGGGAGCCTGTGTGGGTCTGACCTAGGTCCTCTGCATGCACTACGGCTCTGTCACTTGGTGTTCTTGTGGGGGTGGGGCCTGGCTGACTCCTGCCTGCTTTTAGAACCCCTTTCCTCTTACTGGTTGTCTTGCCTTAGCCTTGGTAGGGGGGGTCTGTGCCTGCTCTTACTGTAACTTGTTATGCGTGTTCAGCTGATATCCCTGGGAGGCCTGCTCTTTTCTGAAAAGAAATGGAGGAGTAGATCTGAGGGGGAGGAGGGGTGTAGAATGACTGGGAAAAAGGAAGGGAGGGGAAGCTGTGGTGAGAATGTAATGCATGAGAATAAAATTATACATACATACATACATACATACATACATACATACATACATACTCTCAAGCCAAGTGGTGGTAGAACATGTCTTTAATCTTAGCACTCTGGAGGCAGAGACAGAGAGATCTATGTAAGTTCAAGGCCAGCCTGATTATCAAAAAGCAAGTTGTAGGATAGCCATGGATATGCGTGTGTGTGTGTATGGTATATGTATAGTGTATAGTATGTGCATATATGTATCTTCTGTGATGTGTATGAGTGCATACTTGCATGTAAGTGCACTACATACTGTAAGTCAGAACAGAGAACTGGACCATCTCTCTGGCCCCTTAGTTACCATTTATTTTTAAAGCCCATCTCTATTGCTTTCTTAAACCTAGCCCAGAGCCCCTGGTAGGATGGAATGTAATGAAAAGCTGGGTGTTGACACAGCTGTCGCACACAGCCACTGGCACACCTTCTTCTCTAGACCCGAGTCATAATGGGTGGGACTGATGGTGGCACTGCTATGTCCTTACCAAGAACTGTGAGTTACAGCAGCTGAGCCAGGAAAGTCACCTGTCAGAACACGGGAGCCCAACTAGTCTTTGGTCTCACTCTTCTGTGCTATGTACTTCACACTGCATCTGATGTGACTGCTGTAAGGAGACCTTTGATCCCTGCTCCCCGGGAGCTGGGGAGGGGTCTTCATGGCTCCCAGCTGTTCCAATGAGGAACTTGCACGCCCTTAAGCCCTCTGAGTAGCAGACTACTTAGCACACTAAGAATGATACTACCTGAGGGGCAGTAGTTCCGTCTCATGTGACAGATATGAGTGCACAGACACTGGAGCAGTGGAAGTCACAGAGGTCAGCCTCAGGAGTCGTTCATGGGAGCACCACCTTGTCTTCTGAGGCAGGGTCTCTCTGGGACCCAGAGCTTGCCAATTACTGAGGCTGACTGGCCAGAACTCCAACAATCCACGTGCCCCCATCTGCCCAGTGCCAGGGTAACAACTATGCACCATCATGATGACTTTGTGGACCAAGCTTGGCCCATCATGCTTGCAAGGCACTTTACCAACTTACCTATTGGCTTAGTCAGGGTTTCTATTCCTGCATAAACATCATGACCAAGAAGCAAATTGGGGAGGAAAGGGTTTCAAAAGTCCTTCCACAGTCCTCCCCAAAATATGGTCAGGTTGTCACAGGAATACCCCACTTCTGGTACCCATTTGTCTTAGTCAGGGTTTCTATTCCTGGACAAAACATCATGACCAAGAAGCAAATTGGAGAGGAAAGGGTTTATTCAGCTTACACTTCCATATAGCTGTTCATCACCAAGGAAGTCAGGACTGGAACTCAAGCAGGTCAGGAAGCAGGAGCTGATGTTCTTTACTGGCTTGCTTCCCCTGGCTTGCTCAGCCTGCTCTCTTATAGAACCAAGACTACTAGACCAGAGATGACACCACCCACAAGGGGACCTCCCACTTTGATCACTAATTGAGAATATGCCTTGCAGCTGGATCTTGTGTAGGCATTTCCCCAACTGAAGCTCCTTTCTCTGTGATAACTCCAGCCTGTGTCAAGTTGACACAAAACTAGCCAGTACACCTATCTTCCCAGCCCTGGCTTTCTCTTGTTTTGTCATTGTCTAAATTCCTTTGTGATTTCTTAATTCCCTTCTTAGTTCATTTTTAGATGAGAAATTAAAGTTTAGAACTTTATAGATAAGGGGTTGCTGGCCTGAAACCTAAACGCAGCTCCTCCCGGACCTTGCAGCTCCTGGACCTTTCGGCAGGCTGCCTCTCCCAGGCATGGCTCCATTCTACAGATAAGGCAGGTCACAGCTGGTCCTATAGCATTCACAGGCAGGATCAAGCCTTGCCTAGGGGATGTGTCCCTAACGTCCCAGATACTCACTCTCCCATCAGGAAAGGCAAGCAAGGACTAGACCATAGAGGTGACATGAAGAAGAGACATCCATGGAGGAAAGGTTCCACCTCTCCTGCTTAACCATCCAATTCTATCTTTGAAGGACCTTCTCTCTGTCCTTGCCGACTCCCAGGCTGCCAGACAGTAAGGTTCCTCCAGGTCTGAGTCCACTGCCAAGCTCCTCCCAAGGAGCTCCACGTGAAGGGCCAGGACACAGTCTAAGGGCTTAGGGCTAGGGGGAGGAATTTTTATCACAGGCAGAAGTATGTCCTTTTCAGAATGCCAGAGACTGCTCTGACCAGGACTTGGACCAGGGAACACTCCAATAATGTGATCTATACTCAGTAAGTTACCAGACTCAAGGGGAAAGAGTATGTTTGCCTACCCTAGAGAGAACTGTCACAACCAGAATCCAGCTGGAGAAGGAAGATTCAAAAGGGAGTTCATTCAGAAGGATAAACAACCATGCTAAAAAGCAAAGAGAAGACGAACATAGAGAATTCCCTCTGCAAAACGGAATGGGGCCCAGCGAGCTATGTCACAGCTTCTGGGGGAAAGGCAGGTGTAAGGCCCGGTGAGCTATGCCACAGCTTCTGGGAGAAAGGCAGGTGTAAATGCTGGCACTGATCCAGCCTCCATGCGGCAGGAGGCTTCATGGGGACAGAGCCAACGTCAACGGCTGCTTACTTTTTTATTCGTTTTATTGTCAGATAGCCAGAGTTCATTATATAAATCTTTCAAAATAATGAGATATTACAAGAATAGCTTACACATCAGTTCTGATTGCACAAATACTTGACACAGAAAACTGTCTTACAAGAATACTTTAATAAAGAAAAATAAGTCTCTATTCATCTTAGAGCAGATCTGATTCCATTTCTTTCCTAACCCTGCTATCGTTCTGGATTCTTTTACAGAATGTCTACAACATCTCACAGAGCAAGTTCAACCTCTTTCAGCTACTACTGAGGTTCACGATGCTAACGGGCTTTAGGCTTCCTTTTCTGATCTTCCCTGAAATTAAAAGAATTCTTGTATTCAGGCTCGAAGAGGTAATTTTAAAAACATTCCTTCCAACGTGGATGAGGTTAGCCACTGCTCTCAGTGACTGATCTTCTTGGGCCTCACTCAGGCTAGATCAGCTGAAAGTTTAACCTGAGAGACCATGTTAACAACAGTTCATAAGCCATGAAGGGAGCCTGGGAGCAAGGATACAATACAAGGGTCAGGAAAGCACAATCAGTGGATAGTGATAAGAGAACACACCCCGATTCAAGGTTTCTCTCCCGTTCAGATAATAGAGCACAGGGTATGGCAGTAGTTGTTGAAGATACTGGAAAAGGCTAACTATTTAGGCCAGTGGTGCTTCATTTCCAATATGCCAGTCGGCAAGGAATCCTAGACTCTGCATCTGGTTGGACTCAGAGGATGGCATTCTTCTTCTGCTGTGGCTTTAATATATGCTGTATGCCCGGGGAACAGAATACTGACCACATCTGCCTAGAGACAGGACCAACCAGGGCAAGCGTGGCTTTCACCTCTCCCTCCCTGTTTCTCAAGTGTGTCCACTTGGCCGAGCAGCCTGTCTTTACTTTCAGGTAGCATGAATTAACATCAACAAGTTAGAGTGCCATTCTACAGGTTCCTGAGAGCTGGGAATCCCCCACCGCCCTTCTGAAGATCCACATCCAGCTCCTGCCCAGCAAGTTTAAACACACCTCTAGGGACTGAGGCCTGTCCCACTTCTCTCCAGTCATGTGGCTTCTTCCTCACCCCAGTCTAACCGACTGCCACAGGCTCTTACCAAAGTGCCAAGCAGAAGACGGAAATAAGTTGTTTCGAATTACCAGACACGTCCATCACATTAGCAAGGGTCACATGTGCACAAAGGAAAGAGCCAACCGTCTACTGCAGTGACTTTGCAAACTCAGCGTAGTCGATGTAGCCGTCGTTGTTCTTGTCATCGTCCCTCAGGACGCCATCTATGATGCTGACGAGCTCATCCTCGCTCATGACTGGGGCCTGCTCACTCCCCTCCTACCAAGAGGAACACGAGACAGTGAGGGGCAGAATTACAGAGGGCATTAGCAAACGTCTGCAAGGATTACTTATCTAGGAGCATTCGAGGTAGTACATGCCACTTCTAGGAATCCAGACTCAGGTCAGACAGGGTCAATTTATAAAACTCCAAGTGAGAAACTACATATGCCAGTTACAGAAAGATGTGATAAAAACAGGTACTGGCTTTTTTTTTTTTTTGCTTAAAAAATAATCACTGTGTATTATTTTTTAGTTACAAGGTAATGCATAGACACTGCAGAAAGCTGGGTCTGGATTACAAAGAACCGCTTGTCAGTCTGTGACCTATACCCCCATCCTAAGGGAAGAGCTCCCTGAATCCTCCACAGGGCCAGCCCACTGCACAATGTGCCTAAGAAAACAGGGACAGTGACACTGAACACCTGGAGGTCAAAACAAGAGGAAGAAAACACTGCTGGAGAGAAAGCACTGCCCTGTTCTAGAGGCTGGAGGGGGGGGGGGGAGCAGTGCCCGAGACAAAGCTCTGGCCATTCCAGTGGCAACCACCTCTCCCTTAGTCCATCTCCCACACCTATGTCTTCCACCTCTCATGGCCACACTGCCACTCCCGTGCCAGGACTGCTGGGTCCTGCGTCCTCTCTGGCAGTAGTCTCACCTCCACAGAGTCCACTCCAGTGAAAGCTTGCTGGGCTCCCTACTGCCTCTCATCTCTCAGCCCCTCCCTGCCTCCACCAGGCAGAGTAAGTGTCTCCCCCTGCTGACGAAGGCAGGCAGGGAGCCCAAGATGGCTCTACTTGACCACGCCTTGGGACAGCAGGAAGCACCTCACAGTATGACACAACCCCCAACTACTTCCAAAGCTCTGCCCCTTGGTCCTGGTGTAACCCTTCTTCTCAGATGAAGTGACCACTTTCCTGTGCTCTACACTGTGTTTTTTGGCTGAACCCTCAAACTCCAGCTGTGGTAAAAATGTTGAGCCTTGGGCCAACCAGGCTCAGCCTCTCTGGGGCGAGGGTGGGATGTGGGAACAGGCTAATGCTCTGCTGAGGCAGGAGCACGGCACAGGTCACCAACATGGGCACTGTCGACCCAGATGCCCAACCCTGACTCCTCCCTGAACTACCTCCTTGTGCACGTGAGTGATGGCTGTGGAGAGCTCTAGGCCGTCAAGTAAACTGTTGCCGTCATAATCATGCATTTTGAAGTAATGGAGCTGCAGTTCCTGTGGGGACATCTCTGCCTCTGGCTGGTTGATGACACCTTCCAGATGTTCCATGATGTGCCTGAAAACCAACCGTCAGAGTATGTCAAAACCTTAGAAAGGCTTTGAAACAGTCCACAGTCAAGAACACAGCACACAGCCAGGGTCACCAAAGGGGCAGGGCCACAGCACAGCGGCCACCTGGTGGGTGGGACTAAGGCACCTTCTTTTTTACAGTTAGATGTGTTTTTTTGTTTGTTTGTTTGGTTTGGTTTGGTTTTGGTTTTAAGACAGGGTTTCTCTGTGTAGCCCTGGCTGTCCTGTAACTCACTGTGTAGACCAGACTGGCCTCTAACTCAGAAATCTGCCTGCCTCTGCCTCCCCAGTGCTGGGATTAAAGGCATGTGCCACCACGCCCGGCTACATTATTTTTTTGAACTACCAATTTAATAGTAAGTTCCAGACCAACCAGGGTATCTACTGAGACCTTGTCTCAAACACACAAACAGCAGATAACGAAGCTAAACGTGAGAAATTTACTGGCCAAGAAAGACTCAGTGTTGGAATATGTCACTAAAAATGTCTTGTCATAATGAGGAAACCATAGTATATTCTGGATTCTGTTACTACATGTGCTGGATGGGGAAAGGGTAAAGGAGGAAGTCTAAATTCTGACAAATAATTCAGTGTGTTTAGGTTTCAAGAGCCCCAACCCGTGAGATGCTGAAGACAGATATCTTACTATCAGGAGTCCCGAGGGATAATGTTGACCACTGAAAACTATTCAGGAGCCCCATAAAGTGACAGGAAAGGAAGGAGGGTGGGGTGATCTGTGAGCTATAGCTGCAGATGGCAGGGACGCAGAGCCCTGTCCCACGGAATACATACTCTTGGTCGTGCACTGTGCTCTTGTCCAGGCCCACGCTGCCATGATGGACACCAGCCCCGTGCTCCTGGGCTCTGGCACCTGGAGCACAAAAGACCCAAAGCAGGACACACAGCAAGGGAGCTCTGAGCAGCTGTAGAGTTGCCATGCTTCCGGGCGGGTACCTGGGTGGTGGGAAACAGAGGGTGAGGCACAGCACCAGAGCTTCTAGAATCCTGGAAGGCCATGAGGCTGCAGACAAGAGCACTGTGAACGGTGGGCGAGCTAGCTCAGAGCTCAGTGGGAGGGCACCTGCTCAGTGTGCATACGTGTGTGTGTGTGTGTGTGTGTGTGTGTGTGTGTGTGTGCGCGCGCGAGCTAGGCACCACTCCCAATACCACAGAAAAGGTCAGCCTAGGTGCACACCTTTAATCCCAGCAGTTGGGAAGTAGAGGCAAAAACAGGCACATCTCCTAGCTCGAGGCCAGCCTGGTCTACAGAGCTAGTACCAGGACAGCCAGGGCTACACAGAGAAACCCTGTCTCCAAACAAGAAAGAAAGAGGGGGGAGGGGGAGGGGGAGGAGAGGACAGGG
>NC_034607.1:52944020-52961770 GCF_900095145.1 Mus pahari
TTCCCACCCCAGAACCAGACAGTACAGATCAATGTTAATGTCAGAGGGCTGAGCAGTCACCCAAGAGCATACAAGGATCCAAAGACTTCCTGAATAAGCCAGCAGCCCACAGAGAGAAACACTTCCTACTGGAGTATAACAAAAGCACAATGAGGGGTGTTCAAAATGGAAAAAAAAAAAAAAACCTTTGGGAGTTCTGAAGAAATCTCCTTGGGTGAAGGCTGACAGAGCCAGCAATGCTTCAGCCCGTCCTGGACAGACACTGGATCTGGAGGGCAATGGCAGCTGAAGGGGAGCAAGTGTTAAGGCAGCGGGCACATGCAGAGCCAAGAGACTGACACTTCCTGAGAACAAGTGGCAGCAACTGACAAGTCATGACTAGAGATGAGGTCACAGGCCGGCGTGGCTTCAGGCGGACTCACTGGCCGTTTGATGGAAAGCGATGGAGAGAGGCAGGGCTTGGAGAAGGACCATGGGGGCTGAGGAAGCAACCAAGCTGGTCATATCAACCTCAAAGCAGTGACCTGGAGAGGAGGCTACCGTCCCCACCTTGTCCACCTGCCAAGGTCCTGAGAGGGTCTCATAACTTTAACCACCAGAAAGAAAAGCTACAGAGAAACTCATGTTACATCTTAATGACTTGGAGTTAAGATCAACAAGACAATTAAGCCACTGGCAAGCTCCCTGAAGACCAACTTACATCATACCATAGATACTGTAATTAATTGCTGGTTCAATGCAAAGTTCTGCCCCTCTGGGCTTAGATTAGAGAGACACCTCAAAATGGAAGGTGACAGAGCTCAGGACCATAAACACAGCTTGCTGTCCTCATCAGAAAGGCAGAGACATTTCCGCCATTACTAACAGTAGCAGGACCCCAAGCTTTCATCAGTGAAGATAAAATAAAGCACATCCTAAACTCAGAATATAGCTTTGAAGCCGCTGTCTTCTCCTGGTGCCAAAGGCTGGAAAGCAGAGGTGCTGTGGCCCTTTTATGATAGAGAGGACCTGAGAGAGAGTATATGCCATCCTGTGACATTTGCAAAGATTTCCCCAACCTATTTTTCCCATCCCCCACCATCTCCCCATGAAAAGATCAGCAACCACTGCGAGGGTGTCTTAGGGTTTTACTGCTGTGAAGAGACACCATGACCAAGGCAAGTCTCATAAAGGACAAGAGTTCATTGGGCTAGTTTTCAGGTTCAGAGGGTCAGTCTATTATCACCAAGGTGGGAGCAGGACAGCATCCAGGCAGGCATGGTGCAGGAGGAGCTGAGAGTTCTACATCTTCATCAGAAGGCTACTAGTGGAAGACTCACTTCCAGGCAGCTAGGACTAAGGTATTAAAGCCCATGCCCACAGTGACACACCTACTCCAAGGCAATACCTCCTCCAAGAGGGCCACACCTTCTAATAGTGCCACTCCCTTGGCCAAGCATATACAAACCATGACATTCCACTCCCTGGCCTCCATAGTCTTGTACAGACCATACCTAACATAACATAATGCAAAATACATTCACTCCAACTTCCAGAGTCCCCATAGTCTAATGCAGTCTCAACAATGTTAAAAACCCAAAGTTCACGGTGTCTTCTGAGATCCATCCAATCACTTAACTGTGATCCCCAGAGCAAGACAGGAAACCATCCGGGCAAACTCCAAACTCTGCATCTCCATGTCTGATGTCAAAGTGGTCTTCAAATCTCTAACTCCTTTTCGTCTTTGTTGACTGCAGCAAACTTCTTTTCCTGGGCTGGTCCCACTCCCTGTTAGCAGCATTCCTCAGCAGATAGCCCACGGCTCTGTCATCTCAAACATCTTGGGATATCCAAGGCAACTTCAATGTTAAAGCTTCTTGTCTCAATGTCTGGGATCCACACATGATCTTCTGGGCTCCTCCTAAGGGCTGGCATCACTTCTCTAGCTCTGCCCTCTGTGACACTCTAAGCTCAGGTTGATTCACTCCACTGCCGCTGCTGTTTGTGGTGATCAACCCATGGTACTGGCACCTCCAATACACTGGGGTCTTCTGCTGAAACCAGGATTCACCAATAGCCTCTCATAGGTTCTCTTCATAGTGCCAAGCCTCAAATCCTTTGCATGACCCTTTCAGTCCTGGGCCCTCAACTGCAACTGAGGCTGCACCTTCACCAATGGCCTTTCATTGCTTCTCACAGTGCCAAGTCTCAGCTGCTCTTCAGGACCCCCTCATGCCTTCAAAATCAATACCACCTGGGTGACTCTCAGACATTACCAAGTACAGCTACAGTACGAAGTACAACCTTGGCCATCTCTGGAACACGGCTTCTTTGTACTCTCAAAAAACATTTCCCAGACGACTTTACCTCAATGATGCTGGTCTCTTCTTAATCACCACTAATTTCTTAGCTCCAGCTAACCAGCATCATCAATTGTCCCAGTAAATTCTTCCTTTGGCTCTAGAGTTTGCAGTTCTGCTGCTTGCAGGAACTGGAACATGGCCCCATGTTCTATTCTGTTATCACCAGCTTCCTATTTTCCAGCTCCTTCACTGCCTAAGTAGGCTTGGCTGTCCTGGATCTTGCTCTGTAGATTGAACTCAGATCTACACGCCTGTCTTCTAGGATTAAAGGTGTGTAACACCAGGCCTGGATTTAAGCTTTTATTCACTTAGAACTTGTTCTGTCTCAGACTGGCCTTGAACTCAGAGATCTGCTTGGCTTTATCTCTTGCTATTAAAGGTGTGTGTGTGTACCACCATGCCTGGGTCTAAACTCGGCTGGGTAGGATCCTGCCCCAAAGTCCCACTGCCTTAATTTGTTATCTCCTTGAACACAGGACTCAGCTCCATTTCACTTCCTGGTGCCCCTTTAATACTCGAACTATATATTCTATATTTTTCCTTTCTTAGTTTGCTACACTTATTTAAAATGTTCTTTATGAGACTGAAACAGAGAACAAAGTCTATGATGGGCGTTTCTGAAACTTCCTTTGTCAATGCAATTAATCTGAGTCTCTCCACCTTAGCCTCAGGCAGACTTCACACAGGGGCAAAAAGCAGTCACATTCTTCACCAAAGTACCACAAAACAGTCTTTACACCACATCCTGAGATTCTCCACTGAAACCCTTGGGCCAGGACTGCACACTTCAAATCACTCTCAGTAAGAAAGTCTTCCGTAGTCCTCTACAATAGCCCATTAAACCCCACTTAAAGCATTCTATTGCTTTCCAAATCCAAAGTCCCAAAATCCACATTCTTCCAAACAAAAGCATGGCCAGGCCCATCTCAGCAATCCCCCAGTCCCTGGTACAAACTTCTGTGTTAGGGTTTTACTGCTGTGAACAGACACCATGACCAAAGCAAGTCTTATAAAAGACAACATTAATTGGGCTGGCTTTCAGGTCCAGAGGTTCAGTCCCATCATGACGCAGGGCAGCATCCAGGCAGCCATGATGCAGGCAGAGCTAGGAGTTCTACATCTTCATCTGAAGGCTGCTAGTGAAGACTCACTTCCAGGCAGCTAGGACTAGGGAATTAAAGCCCAAACCCACAGTGACACACCTACTCCAACGGGGCCACACCTTCTATTGGTGCCACTCCCTGGCCTGAGCATATACACACCATCACAGAGGGGTAATTTTCAGGGTGCTCAAAAGCACTATCTAGCCTGACTACTGTGCAATGACATTATGTAATCTATCACTCTGCATAAGGTTTCCAATAGAGATTAAGTGGGAAAAAAAAAAAAAAAACGGGGGTGGGGGGCTGGTGAGATGACTCAGCGGTTAAGAGCACCAACTGCTCTTCCAAAGGTCCTGAGTTCAAATCCCAGCAACCACATGGTGGCACACAACTATCCGTAAGGAAATCTGATGCCCTCTTCTGGAGTGTCTGAAGACAGCTACAGTGTACTTACATATAATAAATAAACAAATAAATATTTAAACAAAAAAAAGCAGGCAGTAAGTCTACCCATAATTCACTGCTGCAAAATAAATCTATACGTATACACAAGTACACCTCTAACCCTCATCTGTCTCTCTCCTACCCAAGCACTGAGATTGCTGGCAGCTGCACATACACCTGGCATTTACGTGGGTGCTGGGTATCTGAACTCCAGTCTTCAAGCTGAATGCAGTTTACCCACTGGGCCAGTCAGGGCTACATAATGAAACCCTATCTAAAAAAACCAAACAACCAAAACAAAACCAAACCAAAACAAACAAACCTACTATAAATGACTTTTTCCATATATGTATGTAATCCCTACCATAATTCTGTTCTAATACTAAACGGCAGTTTCTAGCTAACACTTACCTCCAGATAATTCAAGAGTTAGAAACCACACTTCCAACTTAAGAAGTAAGCAGGGGCTGGTGAGATGGCTCAGTGGGTAAGAGCACCCGACTGCTCTTCCGAAGGTCCGGAGTTCAAATCCCAGCAACCACATGGTGGCTCANAACCATCCNTAACNAGATCTGACNCCCTCTTCTGGAGTGTCTGAAGACAGCTACAGTGTACTTACATATAATAAATAAATAAATCTTAAAAAAAAAAAAAAAAGTAAGCATCTAGACCCTGCCAAGGCTACTGTACCCGGAACAGAGAACATGTTCTCAAGTTATTCCTAGTAGTGCCTACTCTGCTGACGTCACTTAACCCAGGCCAGAGCAGAATAACTTGTTCTGGGCCCACATCTTACGAGTGTGGAGGTAGGAAGGACCAACAATGGGATCTAGTCCTCCCTAACCCTCGGACTCAATTATCTTCAGTGTCTTCTCCGGGCAGCTCGTGTTTTCTCCCCTTGGCTTTTGTTGTTTTACTGTTTTAAAACAGGCTGTCACTCTACAACTCACACTGGCTTAATTACAGTCATCTATATTCACCTCCCAAGTGCTGGGATACTGGGATGTGCCACCCTGAGCCTGGCTTATATGTTCTTCCAGTGTTTTTGGCTCCTGGCTTCTGGACTGGAACAGGAAGACATTCTCAGTATTGGGCACCTGCTTGGTGTCTAGACTACTGGTTCACAACTTGTGTGCCCTGTGGGTCATGGTCCTTGGTGTACTAGAGGGACAACCACAGATACGCAGCCAAGATTTTAAAAAATATATATATATGTGCATGCGGAGGAAGGGACAGTGTGCTTGAGTGTGACGACCACATTGGTTTCACATGTCCTGTTTAGTGTTCTCTACTTCTATATCGAGAGGCAAGGTCCACAGCCTGCAGCCACATTCTGATGTCAGTGTAATTGGGGGGGGGAGGACCTTGGAGCTGTCTACTGAAACCATGGCGCCTTTCCTCTAAGAACATGGTGGGCTCCAGCTGGGATGTGTATCTGTGGAATGTTTTCAACTGATGTAATAGCAGACATTGACCCAGTGGTTAATAAACACAGGAACTTTGAGTTCAGGTTAGCCTTTCTTCGGTATAAAAGCCAAGAACCTCTGAGCTTGCGACGTCGTCAGCAAGTTCCCAACCATGAAAGCTCAATAAATACCAGCCCCAGGAAATCAGAAGGAATCCCACAAAGCACTGGGATGACAAGAGGCAGGGCCTGCCACTTGCCAGATTCAACTTTTCCCAGTCAGAAGGAAACAGCGTATTCCATCCTGCCCAAGGGACACATTGCATCATCCACACACACTCCAGTTAGTTAGTTCAAGGCCATGGGCACACAGCCTGGAAGATAAGCCCCAAGGGTTCCCTGGCTTGCTCACCTTCAGGAAATGACACAGGCCAAGCTAGAGAAAAACCCAACTAAGGCAGAGACTGACAACTGACTTCCCTTTTCTAAAGACTCCCATGCACAGAGGCTCATCTTTTTTGTTTGTTTGTTTGTTTGTTTGTTTTTGGTTTTTTCGAGACAGAGTTTCTCTGTGTAGCCCTGGCTGTCCTGGAACTCACTTTGTAGACCAGGCTGGCCTTGAACTCAGAAATCCGCCTGCCTCTGCCTCCCAAGTGCTGGGATTAAAGGCGTGTGCCACCACCGCCCGGCACAGAGGCTCATCTTGATGGGCCTGGAGTCTTAGAAACTTGACTATCTTATGTTGAACTATAAATGGTTTATTTGTAGGTTAGTACAACTACTTATATATTGTTGACTGAAAGACCATTCCTCATCCTTTGGAGGTCATCTTCAACAGAATGAGAAACTCTGGGAGACACACACACAGAGCAATGAAAGAGGAAAAGGATATTGCTAAGCTCAACAGCCCACTACCACTAACCCTGGCGGCATGATCAGTGGGATATGATCTGCGGCAGCAAGCAGATCTTCTGGAAACCAGAAGGGGCTGTAGAAAACAGTCCGTACCTTAGTGTTCATCACAAGGAACAGCATGAGTCTGGCAGGGCAATGCTGACCTGCCTCAGAGCTGTGACTCCAACAAGGCCCCTCTCACTGCTCCCGACACCTCTGTTGTCACTGTGTCTGGTCACTCCTCCTAGGCCGGGTTCCAATGACTCTAGCGTCTAACACCCTCGCTTCCTTGTCTGTTTTTGCCTTCCTACCTTTCCTTCTCCTCTTTCCACAGGCCAGAATCTGTGGTCTCTCACTTGTCAACTGAACAACGCTGAGCTGCCTTGGGACGCGGTCAGAATGAGGTGAGGGGAAACCCTGTACTTAACTCTTTCTCTCAGAGGCCCTGGCCTAAGGCTGAGCTTTCCCTTTGGAGCATTCCTGCTCCAGGGAAGGACCTGGCCCACCCTTCCCTCCCACTGGGCCATTATTCCTATTAGGGAGTGGGCTTTCCTCCTAGTAGCCCTTGGCAGCCTTCAGAGGCTCTAAGTTGGGAATTGACAGTCAAAGCAATCACATTTGATAACACCCAGACATCCTGTACCCAGAGGCAATCCCAACGGACTGGTGCTTCCTAGTTGTGGTCATCTCCATGCTCTTTAAGGCCAAGTGACCAGTAAGTTTCTGGGTTCAAGAAGCCCCACGTGGGCTGAGGTTGAGAACTTGTCCTCAACACGCTGGTGTTTAATAGTGTGATCCACCTGTTCATTGGGGGGATTCCAAAGGAAAACCATGCTACCCTTGTAACTAACATTTAACTAACAGCCTAGTAACATAGGAAGAGCAGAACTGAAACAGGCGGACGCCTCTCTCACAGACGACAGCAAAACAGAGGCCACTAAAGAGGCACTCAAGGGGTATCACATGAACCCCCACCCCACAGAAAGCATGAGAAGAAATATTTCAACCCAAAGCAAAGTACACCCCTCCATAGACAGACCATATGGCAGTGAACACCTAAACTCAGACATGACTTGGGTCCAATCCAGAATATTCAGATGAGGAGGGACAGGTCTTGAGTAAAGTACAAAGACAGTGAGTCACAACGGGCATGGAAGGAAGGAAGGAAGGAAGGAAGGAAGGAAGGAAGGAAGGAAGGAAGGAAGGAAGGAAGGAAGCGCTTGGAAGGGCAATGAGAATTCACAGAAGGACCTGGGAATGGGCAGGGGTGGCTGAGTGTGTCTCTAGCTCTCCTGTATCGGACACGTTGAAGAGGGTCAATAAATATTAAAGGAGAAGAAAAGAGTGCTGACTGCTAAGGCAAGATGTCTGTCAAATTGAGTTTTGAATAGGTTCAATGCATTTGATGAGTGTAGGTAAGAATGACGCCCAGGCTTCTGGTTCGGGCATATTTGTGGATGGAGGTGCTACGTCCCAAAAAGGGAAACCGAGAAACGAGCATGAGCATCGTTTGTCTACCTAACCTCCTAGGCTCAGACTAGCCAGCCCCGCCGAGCCAACAGGACCTGTGGGTCTGCCCCGAGGAAGATGGGGGAGCCAGGGGCAGATGGAGTAACGCCTGAGGCCCGCGTGCTTCCAGGCCAGCCAGGGTTCGTGTCCAGCCCACCCAGCTGACCCTACAGCCTGGTACCGAGACGCCCGGGGATGGGGTGAGCGCAAACAACAGCGCGGGGCTCAGCAGGGCAGACACGTCTGGCCCCGAAACCCTCTCGGAAGACAGGCTGCCTCGGTGGGCCACAGGTCCCGCCGCGCCCGGATGGTCCTCATCCTCCACTCCGCCGCCCTGGCCTCCCATCCCGAGCCCCAGGCCGACCGACCTCTGCCCCGAGGGTCAGGCCTCCGGCCCGCGGGTTCGCTCACCCTGATGATCCCCGACGCAGTCGCGAAGCACCCCAACCTGAACCTTACCAGCTGCCGTCCCCGGGACGCTTTTCTCGGCACGCCGGCCCCGCCCCTCGCCCAGCCGCGCACGCGCACAGCCTGCCGCCCGCCCACCAGCGCAGCCGGCTCCGCCTCCTGCGCGGCCCGATCCAGTGGATCCACGTGTCCCCTGTGTCTGGCGCGACCAGACCCGCCTCCCGAGGGCGACACCCTGCTGCTTGGGCCCTGGGGAGGCCAGGGGGCGAGCGAGTTGCTAGGCATCCCTGAGGCTCCAGAACGTGGCTCAACGTGGGTTGTGGGCTGCAGGACCCGGAGGAGGCGGACTCCGAAGCTGGCCAGCCTCTCCTTCTCTCTACTGTGACGGATGTCGTTGTTCCCACTACAAACTGGGGAGAGAGCAAAACGCCTAACTCCTGTCCCAGTGAGGCAGCCGGTACTTCTCGGGGATCCTGCGTTTCCAAGACTGACCTGCTTCCATTTTCTCTTTGCTCCATTCCCTGAGCCGCAGCCTCAAGCTCCACCAAGATCCAACTAGTAAAGTTCCTGAAATCGGCTGGTTTTGTTGTTTACTTTGAGAGAAGACAAAATATTAAAAAAAAAAAAAAAAACAAACAAAAAAAACCGATCCTGCCCTTTGATCCTAACAAAATTGTCTTTCAGTGAATGTGTATTGATCCAGATGGATATATGAGCTTAGGACTGTACATTTTAAAATCCCTTCTCTCCTTTATATCTATGAAGATACATAATCATATTTTTTTAGATGCACCTACATCAAAAAGGGGAGAGAGGTTATATCAAAGCCCCCCCCCCCCCCCCCGCTTCCTTGTAGCCTTGAAAATTGCTCAAAAGCACCGTTTTTTTGTCTCTTTGTTCCACTCTCCAAGATTCAGATTTCAGCTTTATCCTATAGGGAGGGAAAGCCTTTCAAGAGCCCCAAAGATATTGCCAACACAACATTCCATCTCATTCTGAAGCTTAGTTTGGTCCAGTTCATTCCAGGTACCCTGCTCCTCCATCCATTTGTTCACTAGATCATCCATAGTTGACTACGTTCTACCTACGATCCGTTGTCCTGGGAACTACAAATGCAGTTTATGAAGCTCAGTAAGTAGGGACTAGACCGAAGGGTAGCCTGGAGTGTTTTCACCTCACACCTCCCAGATTTTTTTGTTTTGTTGTTGTGGGGGGGGGGGTTGTTGTTGTTGTTTTGGTTTTTTGATTTTTCGAGACAGGGTCTCTCTGTATAGCTCTGGCTGTTCTGGAACTTGCTCTGTAGACCAGGCTGGCCTCAGACTCAGATCCATCTGCTTCTGTCTTCCAAGTGCTAGGATTAAAGGTGTGTGCCACCACTGCCCCGCTCAGACTTTTTTCTAATAAGCACTTGCCACCAAGCCAGATACTGTGGACGCTATCTTTTGTCATCTTTCTCTTTCTACCCGATCATTCTTACCTGCATAGATGCTTGTCCTCTGGTTCTTTCCCACAATGCTATTGAAATGGCCATCTCCATGCAAACAAGAGGTCTCTTCTGACTTGCTTATTCAGGGAAGTCAAACACCCTGTGTTGGTTTGAATAGGTTTGGCTCCCATTGTCTCCTTTATTTGAATGCTTGACCCATAGGGAGTGGCACAGTTAAGAGGCCTTGCTGGAGGAGGTGTGTCACTGTGGGGGTGGGTTTAAGGCCTCCTGTGCTCGAGCTATGCTCAGTGTGACACACAGTCTCCTGCTGCCTGCTGATCAAGATGTAGAACTCCCAGCTCCTCCTCCAGCACCATGTCTGCCTACATGCTGCCATGCTTCCCACCTTGATGATAATGGACTGAACCTCTGAACATGGAAGCCATCCCCAGTTAAATGTTGTCCTTTACAAGAGTTGCTGTGGTTATGGTGTCTCTTCACAGTGATTAAAAACCCAAAGGCACAGCCACACTTTGAAGCATTTTGTTTTCTGACAACTGTGTTTGTTGTTCTCCTGTCTGTCCTAGCATCGCACCCTCTGCTCAACATACAAAAAGAGGGTGCCAAGGTGCTGAGCACTCTCATCTAGTGATTTCATCTAGTCCTGTGCTTGAAAGCCCAGTTGCATGCAGACAACTCCCAAAAGGTTTTGTATGTGCATATGTCGTATGTTTGCATGTGTCCACATGTGTGTGAGCATTTGCTTATGTATGGATGCTATAAATCTATACTGAATGTCTTCCTCTGACCCTCTTCTGTCAGGGTCTCTCAAACCTGGCATTCGTCAGTCTGGCAAGGCTAGCTGACCAGCCATGAGCTCCAGGAATCTTCCTGTCTCCGAGACCCCCTCTTCTATCACTGAGATGATACTTTCGACCATGCCAGGCTTTTATGTGGGTAAAAGCTCAGGTCTTCTCGATTGTATGGCAGTATTTTCCCAAGTGAGCCATCTTTCCTATAATTCTTGGTACCTCTAAATAACGGCCTCCTTGTCAGCTCCATTTGATGGCTAACTGGACTCTTAAGCTTAAGAACCCCTGTACCCCTGTAACACTTGACCCTTGCCCTCAAATCCATGCCAGTCTTGTCTATGGTACCCATATCACTGATAATCACTTGGTTATTCGAGTTGAAATTCTCAGAGGTCTTCATGATTCTGTATACCTTTCAGCAAATCTCCTTGTGCTATCAAAATATAGAACTTTAAAACACTTTTTACACCTCCTCTAGTTTCCTGTGGTCCTACCGCTAGGAGCCTCTGAAATCACTAAGGGCTTCCCAGAGATGGTTTCTACATGATCTGTCTGCTTCCATCCATTTTTGCCCAAGCTTGGTCTACAGCAGAGACACCACCTCTGTGACTTTTGAGGTTGATGTTCTGCAACTTGTGACAATTCCAATTAGAAATTACGGAACTGACAGTGGAACTGGAAATTTGGTGACTGTCTTTTAAGTATCATGAAACAGCCAAGTGGCTGGCTGTCACTTGCTGGACCTTGAACACAGTTCACATGCCAAACAGTTGTATTTTAAGAGAACTATCTAGAACGTTGGTGAATATTGACCTTTGTTAGTAACTTTCTGCAAAGTCCTTCAAAGGAATGGCAAATCTAGGTTAGAAACTGTTGGCTTTGAAAGCACAGATTAAAGAGGATCTTGGCCTACAGTCTGTGAACTGAACTGGCCAGAAGCCCCCCCCCCCCCCGAGCCTTGCTGTGGGATTGAAATGACCTATTTCTTTTGTGTGCTTAAGTTCCAATGAGCACAAGTGGAAACAGAAAGAAAAAACTTTATTATGAGAAGACTGAAGCCCCAAGTAGCAAGAAGACAGCAAATAGGTAGCACGTCTTTCTGCGGACATGATTTTGAATTGCCAGAAAATGATGTACTGTCTGTGGAGAGGACTCTACAGCAGGGAGAGTGGGGTGAGAATAGCCTCATAACTCTTGGTGTTGCTGTGAGTGTTCAAACTGTAAGTGGACATGAGGAAAAATGCAGTTTGCAGTTATTACAGACAGTACTGCTTTAAGCATGTACCTTGTTGCACATCTGCTCACAGTTGGAAAAATGAAATATTTAATACAAGGCAATTTAAGGACTCTCTAGGCGAGCTATTTCAGCATGATTACTTATACATTGACCAGACAGCTACTAAATTATTGACTCATGTGCTCCACAATTTCAAGTCTGGTCGGCAACATTCTTCTGCTGCTGAGCCCTATAGCATTCCCCAGACCCCAGGATTCTCTCGAACCAGGAGTGGGTGCAACTGATGCGTGTCCTGTAGAATTAGGGCTTCTGCATTCCGCTAAGAACTTGCCACATTGCCCCTGAAGCAACCCCTCTGTTTCCATTTGGCAGCAGTAGTGAATTGATGACTGAATATAATGTGTTTTCCATTCTCTGCTTTTCTTGAATGGAAGCTCGTGCCATCTGTTCACGCTGCAGACTGAATGAGTTTCCCAACAGGGTTATTTACAGTGTTTATGTACAGTGTAGACAAAGAGCACGTGCATAGAAAAATGTCCCAGTGGGTGATGAGGTGGCTCTGTGGTTAAGAGCACTTGTTCTTGCAGATGAAGTATGTTCACTTCCCATGGTGGCTCACAACCATCTGTAACTCCAGTTCCAGGGAGATCTCACGCTCTCCTCTGGTCTCCACTGGCATCCATGTGATGCACATACATGCATTCAAAACACATACACATTTAAAAAAATTATACAGTTTAATTCGATGAGTTTTCAGACATTGAATCCACCCATATAACCTAGCACGCAGAACAAGAATTGGACTATTACCAGCATGCCAGGTGTGGTAGCACACACCTTTAATCCCAGTACTGGGGAGGCAGAGGCAGGCAAACTCCCTGAGTTTGAGGCCAGCCTTGTCTACAAAGGGAGTTCCAGGACAGTCAGGGCCACACAGAAATACTGTGTTGAAAAAAAACCAAACCAAACCAAATGTCACTCTTTCCAAAGGCACCTGTTATCCTGCCTTCTAACACTATAGGGTTCTTTTATTAGTTTATTTCTCTCACATAAATAGAATCACACACTACATACTCTTTTGTCTATGGCTCCTTTGCTCAGCATTTTTTTTAAGATACAATCTTGTGATGTTTCCCTGCCTGGCCTAGAACTCACTACATAGACCAAACTGGCCTCTAACTCATAGAAATGCACCACCCTCGGCCTACTGAGAGCTAGGATTAATGCTATGTGTCACAGACTCAGATATTCAGCATAACTTAGAGATCCATCCATGTTGGTGGAGTTTAAAAATCACTGTTTCATTTCTAAACATTATTCCATGGGATCACTACACATTGTGTAGTGCTGCTGTGTGTGTTGTGCTACACATGGACACCCAGGAAGTTTCCAGTTTTATGCTGTTACAAATAATTCTACTCTGACCTTGTAGAGCAAGTGTCTTAGTCAGGGTTTCTATTCCTGCACAAACACCATGACCAAGAAGCAAGCTGGGGAGGAAAGGGTTTATTCAGCTTACACTTCCACACTGGTGTTCATCACCAAAGGAAGTCAGGACTGGAACTCAAGCAGGTCAGGAAGCAGGAGCTGATGCAGAGGCTATGGAGGGATGTTCTTTACTGGCTTGCTTCCTCTGGCTTGCTCAGCCTGCTCTCTTATAGAACCAAGACTACCAGCCCAGGGATGGCACCACTCACAATGAACCCTCCCCTCTTGATCACTAATTGAGAAAATGCCTTGCAGCTGGATCTCATGGAGGCATTTCCCCAACTAAAGCTCCTTTCTCTGTGATAACTCCAGCCTGTGTCAAGTTGACACACAAAACCAGGCAGTACAGCAAGTATGTCTTTTGTTGCATATATATTCACATTCCTGTTAGATTTTTGCCTAAGAGAACTGCAGAAGTGTAAGAAATGCAGGTGTTTATCTTTGTCAAATACAACCAAGCTGCTTCCAGGTGGCAGAGCACACAGGAGTTGTCATTCCACAAATCCACAACCCTTGGTACTTCCCATCCGCTCTATGCTCTTTAGCTTAAGTTACCAGAAACTGTAGCTAGGGCTGAAGTTCAGGGTGCTGAGATCTGGAATGGTTTGTCCCTGCAGAGTTCAGGCTGAAATTTAATTACCACTATGGCAGTGTTAGGGGAGGACCTTTAAAACGTGTTAGGTCATTAAGAAGGAATAATGTCTTTGCAGGACTGGATTAATTAACTCAAGAGAGCTTGTGGTTATAAAGAAACCTGCACTCAGGTTTTGTTTCCTTTGCATAGACCAACGAGTCATGTCTTCTACTTTCTGCCTCAAGTTGAGGCCTCAGACGGATCTCCTCAACACCCGGAGCCAGGAGCCAGGATAAACCTCATTCCTTTAGAAAATATCTAGACTTGGGAATTTTATTCTGCTAACATAAAAACGGTCTTAAACGAGGGGCCTGTGTTTTGTATAGAGTACCTGGACTCCCAGTATGTGTAGGGACTGATGAGACACTAGGGTTATTCCTTTGCAGATGCAAGCTTACAAGAGAGTGGTTACATGAATTTTAGATACGTGCAAAGCAGCAGCAGGTGCATGCTGGTACTTTACTAGGTAGTAGCATAGTTTCCATCTTTCAGTCCCCACTGTCCTAGCCATGTCTACAGGGGCTAAACACATCAAATGTCTTTCCATCTTTCCCCTCTAGCTAATGAGCCACGTGATGCAGTTCCTCGGGCTGACTCGTAGAACTTGAGAAATCTGCTTTTCCGATCGGTGAGCAGTCACTGCTACAGCCCTTCCTCTCAGCGATGGGGACGGAGTAGTAGCCACCTTCCACCCATGAAGAGGAACCGCGGGGGACCTCGGAAAGACTGGCCCAGTGCTGCAGAGCTGCTGAACCAGCACCAGCAGCTGCTTCCTTGCAGTGACCTTGTATCAGGAGAGGACTCTTAATTGGTTTATGACAGCCACTTGCGGCTGATTGCATTCTCAAGCAATCCAAAGGTTATACAAGACGTTTGTGTACCTGTGTGAACCAAATTTACCAATCTCAGTGGTTGGGAGTACAAACCACAATTTACATAGAGAGCATGCAATCATTTTAAAAATGGAAGAATAGTATTTATAAATATCCACCAATGTCATGGGCTGCTAAGTTGGAAGATGTGATGGAGATGCCAAGATAGGATAGCCAGAAGCATCACAGAAAGGGGAAAAGCAGATGAAAAAGACGCAGATATTCCAACCAAAGTTTCCAAGTCTAGGCATCCCCGCCTTGGTCCTCGTCTCAGGGAGTCTCTCATCAGAGAGAGGAAACAACAAGTCAATGGGGGGGGGGGTCATGGGGAATGTTTTGTAAGAATAGATTCTTTGGAAAAATTCTTTAAAGCTACCTGGTTCTGTATTCTAGGGAGAAGGACTTGAAGAATTTATAGGATGGTCACTGATACTGGGAACATATGCTAGCCTGGTCCTGAGAAACATGCGAGGTCATGAAAGAGAAGGGAGAGGAGGGTCTGGAATTGTGCTCTCTGAGAGCAGCTCAAGTGAGACAAGAATCCTAGGGACCAAGCAGACTCATAAGTGGCTGTAAGGGGCTCAACCCTAAACGGAACACCTGCCCAGGGACACCTGCTCAGGGAAACCTGCTCAGGGACATCTGCTTAGGGAATACCTTCTCAGGGACACCTGCCCAGGGTCATCTGTTCAGGGACACATGCTCAGGGAACACCTTTTCAGGGACATCTGCCCAGGGTCATCTGTTCAGGGAACATCTGTTCAGAGAACATCTGCTCAAGGACACATGCTCAGGGACCATCTGCTCAGGGAACATCTGCTCAGAGAACATCTGCTCAGGGAACATCTGCTCAGGGACATCTGTTCAGGGAATATCTGCTCAAGGACATCTGCTCAGGGAACATCTGCTCAGAGAATGCCTTCTCAGGGACATCTGCCCAGGGTCATCTGTTTAGGGAACACCTGCTCAGAGAACATCTGCTCAGGGGACATCTGCTCAGGGACACCTGCTCAATGATGCATGTTTAGGGACATCTTCTCAGGGAACATCTGTTCAGGAAACATCTGCTCAGGAACATCTGTTCAGGAACACCTGCTCAGAGACATCTGCTCAGGGATACCCGCTCAGGGACATCTGTTCAGGAAACATCTGCTCAGGGACATCTGTTCAGGGAACATCTACTCAGGGAACATCTGCTCAGGGACATCTATTCAGAGAACATCTGCTCAAGGACATCTGTTCAGAGAACATCTGCTTAGGGACACATGCTCAGGGAACATCTGCTCAGGGACACCTGCTTAGGGAATATCTGCTCAAGGACATCTGCTCAGGGACATCTGTTCAGGGACACATGCTCAGGAAACATCTGCTCAGGGACACATGCTAAGGAACACCTTCTCAAGGACATCTGTTCAGGGGACATCTGCTCAGGGACACACGCTCGGGGACACATGCTCAGGGACATCTGCTCAGGGACATCTGCTCCAGGAAGTTCTTGGAAGAAGGGGTGGTTAGAATGTAAGAACCAGAGGATGGAGAGGGCTCTGTGAAATGTTCTCTTCCAGTGATGACATGGCCATTGCACAAATGACCTCACAGTAACTGGGTGCCCTGCACATGATCCAGCCAACAAGATCAGTTAGAATCTAACAGAACACGAACTGGATTCACGGAATTACAGAAATATCAAGAGAAATAAAGATCTGATTGGGGAAGTGGAAAGGTGGAGAGGAGCTCTTTGTGGGAACGATGGAGAGGTAAATAATAGTAAGGATGTCTGAAAAAATAGGGACTAATATCTTTAAAAAATTCTAAGGGGGCTGGTAAGATGGCTCAGTGGTTAAGAGCGCTGACTGCTCTTCTGAAAGTCCTGAGTTCATATCCCAGCAACCACTTGGTGGCTCACAACCATCCGTAACAAAATCCGATGCCCTTTTCTGGAGTGTCTGAAGATAGCTGCAGTGTACTTACATATAATAAGTAAATACATCTTTTTTAAAAAATTCTAAAATGCATGTAATTCTGTGTCTACACATAGAATTTTCACTTAAACTATCATTATATATCATGCTGCATGCCTACGTGTGCACGTGTGCATGTGACTGTGTGTATGAAAGTGTGAGTATGTGCATGCGTGTGTGTGTGTGTGTGTGTGTGTGTGTGTGTGTGTGTGAGTGTGTCTGTAGTGTTTACATTTCTTATCTGGGGCGACAATGCTCCCTCCAACATGAGAAGCTGTCTTCTGACAGCTTGTTCTCCAAGAGACTTCTAAAATATACAGCCTGTTGCTATGGCCCTTGGTTGGCCCCTTAGGTAGGAGGTAAGCCCAAAGTGCTGATACCATGTACTTCAGACACATGACACAGGGTTCCTTGAGCTGGAGCTGACCCGAATGTTGTCTCCTTGAGGACTGGGTTTCACGGTCTCAGAAGGTACCACACAACCGTCTGAAGGAGGGAAGCAGCCAACAGTTCTTCCAGCATGGAGCCATCACCCTAAGAGTGTAGTAGTGGCACACACACCTTGGCAGTAACCAACACGCTCTGATTGGCCTTAAGACCTGTTCAACAGCGGTAAACTGAATGATAATGGAAGCCTAGCCAACTTCTCAAGGCTACTGCAACCATGGACATTGGAGGAGAACCTACAATGACTATTTCTTTTCTAAACCAGCACAGTCCCTAACGACCTTCTAAACATCTGTCCTTATACTCACAGGTAAGGTTAAGCACACTTCTCTTTATAGCAGACAAGAGACCATTACAGAAAACCACAACAAATCTAAATCCAGAGTGCTGGAGCACCATCCCAGTAGATCCCTCTACAAAACATTCCCACACCCAAGGCTCAGTGAACACTGTGGAAGAGGAAAGTGGAGAAACTGTAAGAACCAGAGGATTGGGGAGTTTGCTGTGGGACGGCATCTCCTAGTGAATTCAGAAATACACCAATAAAGTCTCCCCAACATGACTTCCTAAAGAGGAGCTGAACAAGAACAACAGACATGCTAATGTGAACAAGATAAAGACCATATAGTCAACTTAGAATATTCAAGATACATCTTGCAAAATACAAGAGAACCAAGAAGGATGACCATCGTGTGGATACTTCATTCCTCCTTAGAATAAGGAACAAAATACCCATGAAAGGATATAGATACAGAGACAAAATTTAGA
>NC_034607.1:52962575-52964269 GCF_900095145.1 Mus pahari
CAGTATGGAAATGTAAGCCAAATAAACCCTTTCCTCCCCAACTTGCTTCTTGGTCATGATGTTTGTGCAGGAATAGAAACCCTGACTAAGACAAAATGTAAATAAATAAATAAATATAATAATAATAATAATAATAATAATAATAATAATAATAATAATAATAATAATAAAGACCATATAGTCTCAACCCTACAGAAAACTCAGCAGGCAACCAAGAAATGCAGGGATTGGGAGACTTTCCAGAGACAAGCACCCTAACTGGCTATCCCAACCAGATGGTCGGTCCAACATACATATGAGTAACAGTATTCAGATGGAGCAAGTTATATTTAAGAAAAAAATATATGTATATGTACACACACACACACACACACACACACAACTTTTTTAAGCCATGAATATGAATGAAGGCAAGGGGTATTTGAGAGGATTTCGAGAGAGGAAAGGAGGGAAGGGAGAAATGATGTAATTATATTATAACCTCAAAAATAAAAGAAAGGGAAAACAAGGAGGGGGAGTGGGGTTAGGGGTGGTTATGGAGTCTTCAGAGGAGACTGATGAGAAGCCTCAGCGGTGAGGAGTGGCCTACACCAGAGGGCTCAAGTTCAGTTCTCAGCACCCAGGTATGCAGCTCGCAAAGGCCTGCCACCCCTGTTCTAGGGGAACTCAACATTTTGACTCCCTTGGTACTGGATTCATGTGCAGGTACACTAACACTCACACACATATTAGTAATAAGTAAAAATAACATTAAAAGGAATGCATCTCTGCTGTTCAAGTCCATAATAGTCACCTTGGGCTTTTGAATTCTATATAATAAATTTATGTTTTTTTTTAATTTATTACATCAGCCATAAGAACTGAATACAACTAGGTTTATCTTACACTGGTAATGCAAAGATACTTCATCACATTAATAAATTTAAACCAGAAGTCATGTGACCCTCTAAAAATAGAACATATTTATAAAATTGAATTTCAGTCATAATTTTTAAAAAATGGAATAAAAATATTTTTTTCAATTTTATAGAGCTATTAGAAGCCAATGTCATAATTACCATAAATCCAATGGTTATTTCTAAGAGGCAGAGGTTGTTTGGGAAAGGATATACTGGAGGCTCCTGGTTAAAACCTGTTTCCTTACCCTGGTGGGAGCTTAATAAGTGTGTGTATAACGATTATCTTTCACGCGCTTTCCCTCAGTTGTGATGTTTCTTCACAGCACAAAGCCGTATGCTCTCGGCGCAGGACACCGAACCCAGCACTCTGTGAATGCAAAGTCTCTGCCATAAAGTTACAGCTCCGGCCTGTGGGTTTTTTTGAAGACAGGATTTTGCTATACAGCTTTGAATTCTCAGTGACCTTGAGCTCATGACCCTCTTACGAGAGTCTCCCAACTGCCGTAATTACAGACCTATGTCATTATGGTTAGTTCAAAAAGTATTTGTGAAAGGAGGGAAAGGGGGTTTCGAAAGCAGAAGCAGGAAAGCTATGCTTTATGAGGCACAACCACTGACACCAGAGAAGCCAGACACTCAAAGCTGACTCAAGACTGGTGTGACTGACGCCAGCTAAGGAGGGCTGGTGTGACTGACGCCAGCTAAGGAGGGCTGCAAAGGTTCTGAGCACTCTGGCTGGTCTCTCTCCCCCTCTCTCTCTCTCTCTCTCTCTCTCTCTCTCTCTCTCTCTCTCTC
>NC_034607.1:52964765-52965615 GCF_900095145.1 Mus pahari
CACACACACACACACACACACACACACACACACAGACAGGGCCCCTGGGAGTCACTGGCATCAGTCTTATAAGAGAAGCTACCAGAGAAACAAGACTCACAGAGACTCCAAGGAACAGGAGGGACGGGATTGGTGGGACATTACCCTCCACCGTCTCCCTGCCTGCTTAGGGGAGGTTCGGTGTCTCAGTCATAAAGTGGGAGGGCAGGGGGCAGGGTAAAGGACACTCCAAGAGCTCGGTCTCCCAGGCTTGGGAGCACTTCTGGCACTTTTAGATTCTAAAATTAACTTAACAAATAATTACTGAGAGTCTGCTCCACACAGTACCAGATGATTTTGAACCTTGCCTGTGTCGGACTTTAGACTCGGTCTAATGATTACACGCCGTTCCCCTGACAGCTCACAAAGGTTCGACATCCATCCAGACATGGTGTTTTAATGCTAATTTCTTGAGTATGTTGTTCAGTACTAATAGTTAAGACACGAGCTAGCTTGAGCCAGAAGTACTGTGAGCCAAAATGATGGCAGTAGTCAAAGGTGACAGACAGGCTGTGTGACAACATGAGATAAGGAAGGCAGGGTCGGCCTGTGGCTCCATGGAACTTACCTAAACAACCATGGAGCTTTGGGTTCAATCTGCATCAATGAGTGGAAAAAGGAAATATTAGGAAGAAACTTGCCATGTGTGAACACACTGATGACATTCTGCCATGTGTGTCACACTGATGACAACCTGCCATGTGTGCCACACTGAAGACAACCTGCCATGTATGAACACACTGATGACGACCTTCCATGTGTGAACACACTGATGACATCCTGCCATGTGTGAACACACTGATGACAACCT
>NC_034607.1:52966323-53007255 GCF_900095145.1 Mus pahari
TGTGAACACCCTGATGACATCCTGCCATGTGAGAACACACTGATGACAACCTGCCATGTGTGCCACACTGATGACATCCTGCCATGTGTGAACACACTGATGACAACCTGCCATGTGTGACACACTGATGACAACCTGCCACCTTCAGTGGATTTATTTTGTTTTCCAATGATAAGAAGACTGTCTTAGGAGTTTGTTGATTGCCTGTCCTCATATGAAAACCATCTCTCCTTAGGGTGTCTGTCTTATTTACAGCACTACTGCTGGCCTGCCTCCTGTTCCCACCATGTTTACTGTGCATCTACAGAGGAAAGCATCCAACGGGACAAATGTGGACTCTACATCAATTCTAACGGCCATGGAGCAAGTTTTGTCTTTGTTCAAAACTTTAATACAACTTTCCTCAGACTTGTTTCATTTTGCCAGTGAGTTTAGGAAAACCTTTCCAAAGCTCTTACTGTGGGAATTGTGTAACTGTCTGGCTGTGAGTCTCCAAGCCCCTGAGCCTGAGCCATACCATGCACGGGCCACTCAGCTCACTATTCTCTGATGTTTTTGTGCCTTCCTTGATCTGTAGTTTGCCTGGACCGGGCATCTTACATGCAAACGTGTGCACTTGACTTTCTAAATTGCATCCTTCTATGACACGACAGTTTAGGATTGAATTTAAAATTACAGTGGTTACGGAATGCAGCGATGGCTCAGCGGTTAAGAGCACTAACTGCTCTTCCTGAGTTCAATTCCCAGCAACCTCATGGTGGCTCACAACCATCTGTCATGGGGATCTGATGCCCTCTTCTGGTGCATCCGAGGACAGTGACAGTGTACTCACACACTTGAAATAAATAAATAAATCTTCTAAAAAAAATTACAGTGGTTACTACAACAAACTTCTGATGTGAACAAAATCCACTTGAAAGGAGCTTTAGAACAGAGGGGAACAGAAATGCAGGCGCCCAAGAGTCTTCATCTGTTTATGAGGAAGCATCCGAAGGAATCAGATTCTAAAGTAAATCATGAGTGGATTCCTTGACCAAAGCAAAATAAACCATAAGCAGCATAAAACTATCGTTGAGGCCATCCTACATCAGAGTTCAGCCCTCCCATCCTCTTCTCCTACCACCCTGCCTCCCTCCATCCTGTCTAGTTCTCCTCTGTTGCTTCCTATCTCCTGGATAGCCAGACACTACAACACTCACTTATCTCTCAAAGATAAACCTCCATTAAAATACGGGGGTGGGGGGTCTGCATGGTACAGTTATGTTTTGATTTCATTCTCAGTGAAAAGCCATTGTCCATTGCAGAGAAATTTAGCATTGTTTTGGCAGTATATCATCAAGATATGTACTAATTAGTTCATTTGATAGTTGGGACTTCAGAGGCAGAAAGTTTAATTTTTTAAAAAAAAAAAACAAAAACAAAGGAAGATCTCCTATAGTGACTGAAAAGAAAAATAATTTCACTTAAAAATAAGGTTCAGGATAGCATGGGTGTTTGGTCATGGTATTTTGAAGGCCATCTTTACATTTAGTGAAGAGAGGAGCCCAAAGGAGCCTTCAGGGAGAGCCTTGGAACCTGATGCTAGATACATATAGTATTTAGCAAGTCAGGAAGCAGGAGTGCTCTAGCTGTTCTGCTTTTGTGAGTAGCTTCAAACCATAAAGAGATTTAATAGGCAAGCAGATGCTAGAGTGGGAAATATTCCTGCAGTCAGGTTTCCCAAATCAGGCAGAATACTTAGAAAGAGCCCAAGGATTCAGAAACTGAAAGTGGGAGTCCAGGAGGGGCAAGTCACAAGAGGGGGTGTTCCAGTTCACATCTTACCCTTGAACCCACAAGGAAGCACCTTCCCTAAAGATTAAAAGACATTATTTCAAATTACTGATTGACATAGGTACAACATTGTCAGTGAGATTCTCACTCTCCACTTGCTCCCAGCACCAACTCAGATGCCATTGTGAGGTCCCAGAGCTTCTCATTGCTTTTCCTGGTGTCTCTTTAGATTAAAAACGAACAACAACAAAAACCAAACAAACAAAAACCAAAATCAATGAACAACAACAACAACAACCCTCAACAGTTCTATTTGTCTTCTCTAGAGGAAATCAACACTATATGGTGTCTGTGTCTTGGACTCACTGGGGTATCCTTCTCCTTTTCCCAAATGCCAACCAAGAACCCAAGGCCATAATGTCCCCTGAGACTCTCTTCTTATTCAATACGTGGGTGACCTTTTCTTGACTCCTACAAAGGAGAACTATAAGACCGAATCGCCCCTCCTCTTACTTCTCTAGCTCAGAGAGGACCTAAGAGTGCCATGCGCAGGTTAATTTGTAAGGAAAGGCAAGATTTATTCCATAGAGATAAACCCTTTATTCTAGAAAACCAGGCACCCCAAAGGTTCCCAGACAAACCAGAGAAAAGACAATCACAAGGGTTTCTGATTCTTACTGACAATTGCAGGTAGTGCAATCCCACCTTTTCTGAAAGTTCTGTGTTGTTAATTTGACCCAATCAAGTCCCTAGTAACCTTTTCCCAGTGGATCCAAGGCTTTCAGGGAGTTAGAATTAGCTCTTCAATACTGAGTGCTTCTGGGCCTACCTAAGTATCATAAACCTTTCAAGATCCAAGTATGAGAGAGAGCTCATGAGCCCTTACCTTAATAAATATCAATGTCCTGTTACAGTCTTTCTCACAGTCCAGGGGCAAAACCCTTTCACCTGTCTAGGGACAGCCACTAACAATGCAGTCAGAGCAGCCTTCAGGGCTGCTTCCACTCCTCAAGCCTTTTGTTACTCACTGAAAGATGCACACTTCTGCTCATTGTGGAGGTGCACACCGTTAGCATCAGCACTCAGGACGCTTGGTCTGCACCGTGAGTTCCAGGACAGACAGAGCAACATAGTGACACCTGTCTCAAATAAAATACCAACTTGCCCCCCACACCTCCCACGCGTCCTCCATGAACTTCATTGTCTTTCTTAGAAACACTAATAAGGCTGCTGAGGTCAAAGCTGTTCCTCTTCATGTGGAGCAATAAAGTCATTGGGAGACCACTGTGGTGTTGGCCAGTAGCTTTGGTAAGCTGGCATAAGAGTGATCTTGACTAAAGTTAATCCTGAATTCTTATCTGAGATTCAAGATTTTTTTTAAAAAAAAAAAAAAAACATTACTTCTTTTTTTTTTTTTTTTTTTTTTTAAAGGATATTGCTATGTATCCCAGGCTGGCCTTGAATTCTTTTTAATCCCCCCTGCCTTTAGTTTCCAAATGCTATGATAGCAGGCGTGCACCACCACATAAAACAGACTCCACTTGTTACTTGCCTTTTATTTCACCAGATGTTATTAAGGCAGTCACAGCTCTGTGGCTTTTTTTGTTTGTTCTTTTTCCTATAGGTTTTTCACTCTCTTGAAGAAAAAAATGCCGGTCATTAGAAGATGAGGGTCTTGGTTCTGCTAGAAAAGAGCTGAGAAGTGGTCAGGCACGTGGAGGAACACTTGTATCTGAAGCACGAACTCTGTGTCCTCCCCCTCCCCCCCCTCCGGTGCCCACACTCAAACTGGAGACAGAGTCAGACAGATAAGTAGCAATGCTCTCTGCAGCCAGTTCCCGGGTATTTGCAACCGTGGTGGACAAAAGAGTGAGAAGAAAAGATGGGGTTTCCTTGTTTCTGTCAGTCTACCCTCCCCCTTTCTGTCAATCCTGCTGTTCCCTCCCGCCCCAGAAGTAACTCCCACGAACAATCTGACTAGATAAATTGAAAACGCATTCCCAGGACACCCAAGTCAGTCTTTCACTCTTTCTGCCTTCCCCATCTCACCCCTCCCCCGCCCCGCCGTCTCGGTGAAACCTAGTTCTGCGGCATCCCAGGTTCTGCACACAGGGGCAGGGGATCTTGCCTTCCAGGGAGAGCGGGGGGGGGGGGGGGCTTCGTTTAGATCACACGGAGGAGCTGGAGTTTTGATAGGGACCGGCCCTGGTGATGGGCGTCAGGAGCCCGTGCTCTGATAAACCCGAAAACCTTAGTTCTGTACTGAAACTTGAAGCTGTGGATTTTCCGGCAGCAAGGGGCAGGGAGCGGAAGGACCTCCCGGAGAAGTAGAAAGCGGTCAGCTTCGAACTACTGAAAAGCTTGCCTTAAATCATCCTCGAAAGTTTTCGGAATGGACCTCACAACAAGTGACTGAAGTACAGGCCCTGGGGATTTTCAGTGTTGGCTGTGGTTTGAGCTATATCCTCAATTCTCAGGCAGGATTGACAGCTCCAGTTTCACCGAGGGTGGGGTCACGATACTTGCCTTCTAGCCAAGGTAGTCCTGGCTCCGCCCTCCAAGCCCCGCCCTGAGTCCTTTGAACTTCTGGGCACCGCTGGCCTTAGAGTGGAGCAGAGCGGAGTCGGGCGCTCCCTGAAGTTCCGATCAGTTTTTGGACACCAAAATAAAGTAGCAGCAAGTGGAAAAGCAGCTGAGATCCTCCTTTAGAACCCAGAGTAGGCAGTCCGGTGGAAAGAGGAGTCCGACAGTTAAAACAAACATAAGCCCTCTCCGAGTTGGGGACATCCGAAGAGCTTAGGGACTTGCCCGGGCCGGTCTAGCCGCAGCCCCGCGGGCGCGGCGCGTTGCATCCCGCCCGGATCCCCAAGAGCCCGGGACTAGGGCTGTCCTGTCGGCCGCTCCTCGGATTTGTGACGTGCCTCAGGCAGTGGCCGTGACGGGGCCACCACACAAAGCCGGGCGGTCCGGGCGGAGGACCCCAGGCCAAGAGTCCTGACGGGATGGGGAGGGAACGGGGAGCGAGGCGCCCCCGGGCGCCCGGGCTCCCCGCAGCATTAAAGTGAGCAGCCAGTTAGCGGCGGGGAGCCGGCGGAGGGCGGCCCGAGACCGTCCCGTGCGCGCTTGGCTCCTGTGGCCTCGCTGGCCGTCTGCTCGCCTGGCCCGGCGGGGGATAGCCACGCCCACTTTGGGGTGGAGCCGCGGCCCGGGGAGGTTCCGTTGTTGGCGACGCCCAGGCACGGGGCGGGGGCTGTGGCAGCAGCTGCTGGCCAGGAGGAGACAGCAGCGTCAGGAGCTGCTGCTGCAGCGGCGGCGGCTGCTTCTGGACGCCTTGGGGTCGCGCAGCCGCAGCCCCAGTCCAGAGGCTCGTGGCGGTGCTCTGGGCGCTGCCGCCGCTGCTGCTGCTGCGGGCCCCTTGGCGTTACCCGGGCCCCCTCTGCCACCCGGGCCCCGGATGCCGTCTGTACTCCGGTCGAGCCTGCCGGAGAGTGCTCCCCAGCCTGGACGCCGCCCCCGGCCTGGTCTCCACTCCTCCGCCGCACCTCCCATGACAGCTCCCGCTCGAAGATGGCTGCGAAGGGCGCGCACGGCACCCACCTGAAGGTGGAGAGCGAGATGGAGCGCTGCCGCGCCGAGGGCCAGTGGGACCGCGTGTTCGAGTTGGTCCGGCATCTGCAGATGCTGGGCATTTCCGGCGGCGGCAGTAGCAACCGGCGAAACAGCCCGAGCGGCAGGTTCACCTCTCTGGACACCGGTGAGTGAGGGAAGGGCACATTCGCCCGGAGCGAGCGCGCGAAAAAAGCACCGCCTCGTCCAGGAAGCGCGACTCGACCGACCCGTCCGGAGCCGGCGCTGGGCGCTACCCTCCGGCTTACCGAGGCAGTTAGGAAAGTCGTCTGTCCCAAGAGAAAAATCGCTTTGCAGATTGGGTGTTTGAAGAGAAGAGAGAGAAAGAGAAAAGTTTGTGCGCTCTGCCTTTTAAGGTCACGTGGGTAACCCTACCCTGAAATGGAGGTTTCTGTAGGTATCAGAGAAGTGCATTCATTAGATCGGACCGTTGCCTCCCTAAACTGTCGAAACTCCCTCATGTTAAATTTGTTCCTCTGTGTCTTCTCTTATTTTCCCCTCAAATAAAGTTGAGACCAAGCTCTGTTCACAGCAGACTTAGACCGATGCGTTTGTTCAGCATTGGGTAGGTCAGAGAAGAGGCCGGCGAACCTCAGTTTCTTCGCCAGTGGCGGACACTGGCCCCATCCAGGCCTAGCCGCCTGTGGCTTTAGCAACAGGTCTGGTTTAGTTGGGCTGGGCTCTTGTGCTGGGGCGGGAAAGCACCCTGATGGGGTGGAGGGAGAACCCCGCCCAGTCTTCAGACCCAGATCCTGTTTCGGGTGTCTTGCTCTCTGAGGTGGGAGAGGTTCAGAGCCCGCCGCGTGTGCACACCCACCTTTTCCGAAGAGGGCAGAGAGTAAGTCCGACTATAAAGAGTTTTCCAAAACCACCCAGCCCAGGACATCTCTGTGGGAGCGATGGGGTGATTATAACAACAGTAATACCCTGCTCCAATACAGTGCTTTACTGTGTGCCACACCAACCTTGGGACTTTAGCCATCACTCCTCCCAGCGACTCCTGTTTCCTGTATTTGCAGTGTTTATAGGTAAATAGCTTCATCAATCAGCCAATAAGTTGTGAAATCTGAACCCAGGATTTTGACAGGAGGTAGGATGGTAGCCGGTTATGGCTTAGATTGTAGAACTCAGAGGAAGAAGGACAGCCAGCTTTAGAGTTGCGGCAGACCCTGCAATAGACCTCCTGGTGGTTTGGGAAGGGCAAGGTGTTTGCCCAGCATCCTGCATGCAGGAATCCCAGGAGGCAAGGAGGTCTAAGCGTGGCCTGGAGGTTGGGGGTGGGGTGGGGTGGGGTGGTCCGTTTCTCCCTGTTCTGGGAAATGTACGGGAATCCTCATGGCTGGTGTGGGTGGGACACACTCAGGTGTTGGTACCTGGTACCTTGTGTGGGAATATGAGTGAGGTGGGTCCCACAGAGCAAGGTGCTGGGCCCCAGACAGGAAGCAGGGCCTCCTTTCATCCCGAGGGCCTGCTTTTCCTACACTCTTCTTCAGAGCCCGCTCAGGCTAATCAGTATCCCAGGGGAACAAAGTTTAGGGAGCCGAAAAAGGTGAGGAAGAATGGGTTCCAAGATGGACTTTAAAGTCAGAGCGCAGGCCTGCTGGACGTGGCATCACGTGTCTGCAGTCCTATCTCACGGGAGCCAAAGGCAGAGGGCGGTTTTGAGTTTGAGGCCAGTCTAGGCTGTATTGGAATCTTTTGACAACACACTGACCAGTAAAAAACAGATGGCCCCCCATGCTCAGCTCTGGTGATTTTTCTCTCGTTGTTAAATTTAGATACACAATCCCAACCTACACAACATACACATGTGCACATGTGCACACACACACACACACACACACACACACGAGGAAGGAAAGCAAATATTGCCCAGAGCATGCAAGAGCATTTTTGGATTGACAGCTGCTTCTCTTTCCCTGGATTCCGTAATTACTCAGAGAATAGGAGCTTCTTTGGGGAAAAAAATAATGTTGGTGCTCACGCCCCTAAACTGCAGTCTAAGAAGGAGAATCTTTTGTGTTTTTTTCTATGGATGTGATGGCTCACACCACATCTCAGCATTGGAAAGAGGGCCGAGACAGACGGATTTCTATGAGTTCCAGGCCAGCCTGGGCTACATACTGAGTTCCAGGTCAGATAGGGGTACGTAGTACATAGTGAAACCCTGACCAAAAAAAAAAAAAAAAAAAAATTATCTTTACTTTTTTTACTGTTTGTGTATTTTAATTCTGCGCGTGGCTATGTGGACGTGAGTGAATGTGCCCACGGAAGCAGGAAGAAGGTGTTCGATCCTTGGGCTCCCTACAACCCCTGAACCACCTTTCTAGCCTAGATTATTAGGGCCTGGCCTGTCCTGTCAGACTCTTGCAGTAGTCGACCCAAAGCAACCTAATGAGAGGAGGGACAGAAGGTCCTAAGGGGGTTGGGGGTGGCCAAACCCAGACGTCCACATTTCACTGAGGCCCTGAGGACCTGCTGTGTCCCCTCTTTCTGTGGAGACATAGAGGGACATCAGCAGTAGATTCCTGAAGATGCGGAGGAGCTGGCACCTAAGCAGGAGGAGCTGGCACCTAAGCAAGCAGGAGGAGCTGGCACCTAAGCAGGTTAGTGGAAGGAGCTGAGGCAGCACACACAGCCCAGGCCTTTCCCCCTGTCTGAATAGGCGACTCCTCCCTCGGGGGAGGCAGTTACTATCTGTGTGTGTGTTCTTCAAACTCACATCCGGTGCGATTTGGTGAGCACGGGTGCCAAGAACTTTGCGGCCCGGCCTGCCGCATTGAGGTTGTGTGAAGACAAAACCGGCCCAGTATTTTGATTTGATTTTTTTTTTTTAACAACTTTCCCCCATGACTTATATTTTTTTAATCTGAGGGGCAGGTGTACTTGAGCCAGAGTGTTCGTATGGAAGTTAAGAGACATGACTCGCAGGAAGTCACTCTTTCCTCCCACCATGGAGGGTCTGGGGACCTAACTTAGGTTGACAGGCAAGATGAAAAGTTTTGCTTGAGCTGTCTGGCAGCCAGCCAGTGCTTTAAGTCTGTGATCACTTTATTACGAAACATTTACAGAATACTTTTAGAAGGGAGAAGGAACCCCATCAGCCAACTTCAGTGATCATGAGCTCATGAATGATCTTTTTAATAAATTAACTTACATTTTATTTTAGCGTGTGTGTGTGTGTGTGTGTGTGTGTGTGTGTGTGTGTGTGTGTCCTCTCAGAGGAGTCCTCTTGTAGGAGTCACTTTTCTCCTCCCACCATGGGGTCCCTGGGATCAGGCACAGCTTGCAGCTTGTCAGACTTGGTAGCTAACTTCTTTATTTGCTGAGCCATCTTGATGCTCATCATAAACAACCAATTTTTTTTTTTTTTCAGGCTGGTCCTCAGCCCACTGCTCTCCCATGCCTTACTATTTTAGTACGAATTTATGAAATAAGAACCTATTAAATATATAACCACTCCACCATAATGACTGCCCCCAAACCACCATCTTTTGGTTTTGTTTTTCAACTGAGTGATTTTTTTTTTTTTTTTTAAAGCCGGAAGCCTGACTTAAAAAGAGCCACAGTGTAAGTGTGGGAGGCAGGCAGTCTCTCACCTTCTCCCAAGTCCATGCTTGGAAGGCCCCAGTCACTGCACGCCTGTGGGGACAGAGGCCACAGAAACTCCTTTGCCAGTTTGATGTGAAGGAGAGAGCGGGCTAACTTGACCTACACTTGCTAGCTGCACATGGGCACGTTGGAGGTGGAGGCCTCCAGGGAAAGGGCCGGGACCTGCCCCTCGAGACCTCAAGAAGCCTGAGCGGCCACTGGTATTTAGAACAGGTCAGGGGAGAGGTGGTGGCCACTCTGCTGAGGGCAAGCACAGCATGGGGTTGGCGGTGCTCCGTGGGCCTTCCTAACCCTAACAAGAAAAGCTGTCCTCTGACCCAGACCTGGATGGGGAGCAGGGTTAGGTCAGGGGTGAGCCTATTCACCAGACTCTTACTTAACAACTGAAAATTCCCAGGTGCCCGAGTTTCATCGCTTTATCAGAGAGAACAGTAGGATAGGAAGAAGAAGGCCGGCCGGAGGGAAGAGGGATGGATGGCTCGGCCAAGGAAGCAAAGTGGCTTTTGCCTCTTGCTGAGTGAGCCCGCTAAACCCACGGATTTAGTAGAGAGTAGGATGGAAAAGGAAGTGTGACAGCCAGAGGGGCTGCAGCTGTGGCTCTGGTAGAAGCTTGTTCAGTCCCAACCCCTCGCACTGCACTACAGTCATCCTGCCTGCCCTTGTGCCCCTGCTGTGGGATCTGCTACTGGCTTTCAGATTAACCACCGAAGAGCATTCTTTATATTTAAACTCTCAGAGGCCAGCAGGGTGCCTCTGGGACTAAAGGTGCCTGTCCTCAGGTTGTCCTCAGACCTCCACAAGACAGATGTGGGTAGCGGGCACCCAGGCCAATGAGTAACATATTAAATAAGTGTTTACATCCTTTTTTAAAAAAACATTATCAAGCTCTCTGCTGTGAGAGATGCAGGAGAGACATTTGTGTTTGCCTGACTTTAACGAAATCACTAATCTTCGTGGACTGTAATAGGGGACTGCTATCTACCTTGCATTATGAGACTATATATATATATATATATATATATATATATATATATATGCCTGGCATTTAGAAGGCCCACAGCAAACATTAGTGTCCCTTTCACAGTCCTTTCCCCTCAGTGTTTAGAGCTCATCAAACAGACTTGGGGGGGTTGTTTAATCTCTCATCTGCTCTAACACCCCCCCACAATAAAAAACAAACGAAAGAAAAAATACACAAAATTCCACACCTTCTTTCTGATTTTTTTTTTTAAATCATCCGATCCAGCCCATTCAACAATGCTTTGTCTAGTTTCTACATGTTCGCTCAAGTTTTCCTACACGTGGAGGTGTCACAAGCCAGAGACTGTCTGCTGTACACCACGCTGGGCGGCACGGGTTCAGATGGGCACTCCCAAGTCGCTTTTGGCATGAGAGGTATCCAAGATCAGCGGCCTGTAGTTCTAGGAGGGCTAGGTGAGCTGCTGGCTGCCATGAAGCAGACTGTGTGGTGAGGTGGTGGGCGAGGGAGATGATCTGGCAAAGCTCAGGACTCTATCCCAGGAGGAGCCCAGTGAGGGACTCACAGTTTGCAGAGGCAGTTCACAGGAGCTGGCTTGGAACCCTGCTGTGGGTTTCCCCTGAAGCCTGGCAGAGCCCTGAGCCACAATCTCAGAGGTACACAGCTCTGGAGGGAGCTGGGGCTGATGAGGTATCTCTGCTCTTCCAGGCTCTTCGGGCTGGGATTTGGAAACGAAGGTCAGGTCGCCCTCTGCGACTGCTGGCACTGTTGTGCGTCCTGCTTTTTTTCCATCTTTCTTTTATGAGGCCGCGTCTCACAAAGTAGCTCTGGCTGGCCCGGAACTCGATATTTAAACTAGGCTAGCCTGGAACCTGCAGAGATCTGATGCTGCTATTGGAAATAAAGGGGCGACACTACCATGACCTGCCCACTCTACATGCTTGCTTCCTTTCTTCTTTGGACAGAGCGTCACCATGATCTCACTATGTAGACTAGGGTGACCTCAGACTCGGAGATCTGCCTGCCTCTTCCTCGCTGTTACCAGTCTAGCTTGAAGTTCCTCCCACAGTTGAACATACAGAACACCCTCAGCCCATGTTGTGGCTGCAGGATGCCCCTTTTTATTGACAGGTGTAAAGCCTCTCTGGGTTTTTTGTTTGTTTTTTGTTTTTGTTTTGTTTTGCTAGCATACCTGCTGCTGGGTGAGGGATTTCCAGTAGGTTGTTTTACACATATGCAAGGGCATCTATCTGTAGGGTGTTGCCAAGTAACCCCTTCTAGAAGTTGCTTCAGCTCATGTTTCGTCAGCACTCAATGGTAGTTGGAAAGGTATGCTTTTAAAGGCAAATTCTCAGGATGTTAATTTTAAAAATCCTGAGGTTGGCAGCACTGGATCTGATGACGCTTCCTCGGGGCAAACCCTTGTGGGACTATGTGGCTGCTGATTCAGGTTTAGGGCAGCTTGGTGGTGTTGGGGAGGAGGGTTCCTCGAAGGAAGGCTGCAGCTATTGCCCCAGGACTGAGCAAAGGCAGTGATTCTCAGAAGCAGAGGGTAGTGTAGCGGCTGAGAGAATTGTGAAAAGGTGGGGCAGAGCAGATGCTCCTAGAGACAGAACCGACCTAGCTCCCCAGTCTATCTGCTTCCTCTCAGCAAAGCTGGGGGAGCTGACTCACCTCACAGGTATTTATAGTTCTCCTGGGCGATGGGGCAGGCAGTGAGCATAGCCTCATGAGACTGTTGGACTTTAAGCTCTGCATGCCAGATACCTGGCTACCCTGTGGTGTGTGTGTGTGTGTGTGTGTGTGTGTGTGTGTGTGTGTGTGTGTCTGTCTGTCTGTCTGTCTGTCTGTCTGTCTGTCTGTCTGTCTGTCTGCCTTTCTGTCATAGGTAGCAGGAATGTGGTAGTAACAAAATTGGGATTTCATTGTTATAGGGGAAGCACAAGTAGTCTAAAGCTACTCGCCAGGCAATGAGGCATGCAGTTAGCCCTATGTGTGAGAGAATTGAAAATGACTTGCCTTGCAGCACAGGAAGCCGGACATGCCACATCCACTCTTTGGCTTCTAGGTCGTCCTGAGCAACATTAAAGTCCCTTAAGATGGGGCAAATCGATTTCACAGTCTCGAGAAGTAGGAGACTGTGAAATGGTCTATGAAGCCCTCACAATACAGTTCTCCTCTTCCGTGGTTTGAGTGGGTGGGTGCTTCTTGTTTTTCCATGGGTCCTCGCTCTGTCACCCGGACTGAGTTAGAACTCTCCTCCATCCTCAGAGACGATTTAAGTTTATGGAGAATGCGCTTATCTTCTCAGACTTGAGCCGTTCGTGTGCCGGGTAGGGGTGGTTCAGGGCTCAGGAGCTCTACCACGCATGTTCCAGGAGTCAGGGATCCTTGTCTTGTTTTTTCAGATGACTTTGGGAAATTGGTGCTAGCGGAGGCCCTTCTGGAGCAGTGTTTGAAGGATAACCACGACAAAATAAAAAACTCCATCCCTTTGCTGGAGAAGACCGATCGCAGGCTGAATGAAGCCAGGGACCACCTGAGCAGCCTCCTCAACAATGGGAAACTGCCGGTGAGCCTTCAGGTTGTCTTACTCGGAGGGCAGGGCAGAGCGGGGCTCTCTAGGCAGCAGGTGGATTCTTGTGTATCCCAAGTAGCTCCAGTGGATGTGGAGAAGAGGCGGGGGAGGCCGTCCCAAGGCACCTCCTCCTTTTATCGGAATCCTACAATCTGAGTGATTCCCGAAGCCCCAGCTAGCTCAGCTCTGTGGAGATGAGTGACGTGAAGCAGCTGCCCTAGCTTCTGCCATCCACTGGGCTCCAGAACTGCAGCATCTCGTTAAGGCTCCCGAGGCCCCACTTCTGAGACCTGGGAGAGGCCACCACTTAGCAAACTTGGTTCCACCTGCTGTGGTGTCTCAAGCTCTTGAGATGCCCAAAGAACTGGAATGGGAATAAAATAATGACCAAAGACCTTGGGCCGGTGGAAGGACAACGTCTAGGGGTTTCACTGTCAGAGTCAGACGTCCTCGTCTGTCATTTCCTACTGGGCATCTTTGTGAGAGTGCAAGCAGGCAGAGACGGGATAGGTGGCTAAAGATCTACTTAGCAGGGGGTATTATCCTGAGCCTGGGAATTCTTGCAGGCTCCCTTCTACTTGGCCAGGATGTGTGATCCTGACTGGTTAGGTCGACAGACCAAGAAGACTTAAAATTCAGGCTTTTAATGTTGCCAAGTGAAGACATTAGAGAAATCACAGTATAGCAGTGGAACCATATGGTTATCATTGCTCCAGAAGAGAGAAAGATACTGTCCCGGTAGCATTTGGCTGCTCTGTTGTAAACCGTCATTAGTCCACAGGAATCTGCCAACAGCAACACCCACTCTTTATGGCCCGAGTGTGAACATCCGAGTCTTGGTGCTCTTTCACCCATGGGCACAGTCATCATCACTGCCTGTGGCCTGTATTTATCTTGCTCCTCTCTCGGACAGTTCAGAGCTGTGTTCTAGACTTTGCCCTATTAATGCCCTTAGCCTCCCTGGGACAGGAGGCAGGGAATGGGGGTTATTATCTCTCCTTCACCACAAGGAAGATGGGGCTGACTGGGGGGACATGAGCCTGTAGCTTGGGACCTCTGCATGGGAAAGCAATGACACAGCTGGGGAGTTCTGTGGGCTGGATCCTGCTGGGGATGTGTTACCCTGAATCCTGGCTGGGGAAAAACTAACAAATGGCCTTTTAGAAATCAGCCTTTGAGAATTAAAGGTAGTGAGAACGGAATAGGTGTGTAGGTATTGCAAGGCATGGTGGGAACTTCCCAGAACTGAGGAGGGTCTGAGGGACTAGATGGCAGTCTAGGCGGGCATAGGAAAAGTTTCGGAGTGAGTGAAGGCAATGAAGGATAGGAAGTCACCAAACCCAGAGATTCATGGGAATGGAGAGCAGAAGGTTGTCTTCCACAGGGTCTGGCTTTGTCACACCCTGTCTCTCATACTTGGCCCCTTAGAGAGACAATGGGGGTGAGCATGGAGGAGGGTCTCCTGGGACCACAGATACCCTGACCTGCCTACCCACTGCAGACTGGGCATCTCCAGCCAGTGGGAGAGGTTGGGGCTGGAAACAGGACTGTATGTCCAGGAGCTTTACAGTCTGCCTGGTGCCCTTGTACCAAGGTCAGTGGCCAGAGCGTGACCTAATAGGCAGGCTGTGCACAAGGCTGTAGCAAGTGCTGCTCAGAGACGGAAGGTCTCAGAGACAGAAGGTCTCAGAGATGACGGAAGGTCTCAGAGATGATGGAAGGTCTCTCTCAGAGATGGAAGGTCTCAGAGATGACGGAAGGTCTCAGAGATGACAGAAGGTCTCAGAGATGATGGAAGGTCTCAGAGACAGAAGGTCTCTCTCAGAGATGGAAGGTTTCTCTCAGAGATGGAAAGTCTCAGAGATGGAAGTTCTCTCTCAGAGATGGAAGTTCTCTCTCAGAGATGGAAGGTCTCAGAGACGGAAGGTCTCAGAGTAGATCCCCACCTAGCACTAAAGTTCAGGGCTCCTGCCCAACTAGCTCAGCTCAGCCTCTCTGTTGGTGGGACTGGGTGATTTGGCAGTGAGCTCATGCCTTGCCGGGGGTAGCCCTGCCAGAGCGGCTGAGTTCCTAAGGAGGTTGTGAGAGTCCTCTGAGTGGTGGAGACACTGAGAGGGCGGGGTTTGGATTAGGTATTCTGGGTCTCCCAGGCTCTGTACTTAACCTTCCTTAAGCTAAGCTGAGGATGGTGGCCCAGCAGACCCTCCCCTCCTGTCCCACACTGCTGCTGCTGTGGCTTCTTCCCCTTCCAGAGAACCTGCTGCAGGGTGTGGGTGACAGCTTCAGCGTCCTCATGAGCTCTTCCTAAAGCCTTTCACCTCCTTTCTCTAATTTCACATAGTATACACACACACACACACACACACACACACACACACACTATACATTTTGGTCTCCATAGAATTTGGCTCATTCCCTGCCGCCAAGTATTCAGAATAAGTGCTGAGTTTCTGAGGAGTCAGCCTGGATCAGAGCCTTGTAGGGGCTTCAGGAGAGAGAAGACAGGGCTCAACTCTAGAGCTGCTTGAAGTTGAGACAAGAAGCAATTAGGGATCATCTAAGCTGTGGGAGGCAGTGGAGCACAGGCATCCTGGAAGACTTCCTGGAGGAGGAGGAGGAGGAGGAGGAGGAAGAGCTTTGAACAGAGTCTTGGGGCAAACCGTGGCTCGTGGCTCAGCAGGAGAGGGTAGAAGCTTTGGAGTGGGAATGTGCTAATACATCACCGTTGTCTTCTCAGCCACAGTACATGTGTGAAGCCATGCTGATCCTGGGCAAGCTGCATTACGTGGAGGGCTCATACCGGGACGCCGTCAGCATGTATGCACGGGCTGGGATCGATGACATATCCATGGAGAACAAGCCCCTGTATCAGATGCGGTTGCTGTCGGAGGCCTTTGTCATCAAAGGTAGTTGTGCGTACCTCTTTGGGCTCCCCCGCCGCCCCGCTGGCCCACTCTGATCTCTGGCATCTGGAGCAGGCAGCAGCATCCGTGGGGTAGTGAAAGCCATGTCGGGCGGGGGCGGAGGTGTGTGTGGGCTGCAAGGCAGTGTCCAGATGTTAACCTCAGGCCATGGCTACACAGTGCTGTTCTAGGAGGGCTGCTCCGGGCAGCCTAGGGCTCAAGGGACTGGTGGACTTGGGTTCTCACCTGGGCTTTGCTGACAACTAGCCACCACACCGGATGCCTCTTTCCCTTCCTTGGCTGCAGTTGACCTACAAGGAGGTTGTGATACCAGCCCTTCCAGGGTTCCCATGACCAGCTGAGTTGTATAACCAGGCCAGGAAAACCTTAAAGGGTGTGCCAGTTCTTGTCAGGCCTGGTGCAGGGGCTCTGCTGTGAGCAGAGACGGGCTGCTGAGACCCAACAATAAGGACTTCCTGTCCTGGAGGAACTCTCAACCCTCCCAGGCCGAAGAACACTTTAGAAGAAGGATTGGGGCCCAGAGAGGAAATGTGCCTTGCCCTAACTTACCCATTTGGATCGGGGACCAGAACCACCAGTCTGTGATGCTAACATAGGAAAATGTGTTTTCCCTCCCTGTCCTGGCACAGATGCATTCCTTTGTAGGCTTTGGGTCCTCATTGGAGTAACTGTGACATCTGTAGAGGACCTGGACTCTGGCTGAAAGGCGTCCTGAGGTCCCCGAGTCCTTGGCCTATCGAGTCCACTGTTTTTAGGAAACCTACCAAGGTTTAGTTTCCCTGGGCAGCTGGGCTGGAAGTACTTCTGATTGCACCTTGTGCCACAGGGCAGTCTTGGGGAGCGATGGTATTTTGGTGCTCAGATCTTTGGGGTTTCGTGGGAACCACTTCAGCTGTGGGCATCCTGAACTGAATATCCCCCCCCCCCGGGGCTCCTTCTCAGACCTTTCTCCTACCAGCCTTGCTCAGTACGTGTGCTCTCTGTGTCCTGCTCTCTACGCTCTCCAGCATGCCTCCAGCTTCTTGGGGGAACCCAGTCCTGGTGGTCAGAGGCCCTGCCAGGGAGGTAAGGATCCGACATTGCTCGCATGGGCCGAACGGGCCGCTCCGCTGCAGGCTGTGCTGGCGGCTGCAGGCTGTGCTGGCTCTCCCATCCCTCAGTGGCTGCATGTGTCCTCTCCTGCCACTTGCCTGACTCCTCTGCTTGTCCTCCTTGTCCTGTTGCAGTGACCACCCTTGCTGCTTGGCATGCCGGGGTTTGCCTGGGCCCGAGCGTGCTCGAGACTGCGCGTGTGGCTGTCAGCGTGTGCGTGCTGTGACCTAGCGAAGGCTGTGGGATCTCGTGGGTCCCTTCACCCGGAGGGCTCACAAAGAGATGGGGAGGGCTGATTGTGACTTCCTTGAGAGCATGAGGGCAGTGACAGCAGGAGCCCCGAGATCACAGAGTAACGTCATAGCAGCCATCACATCTTCACGCCAAGTGAGGAGCAGAGGTTGCAGTGGCTCTCGCCAGAGCTCACAGAGTGGGGTTTTAACCTGGGCATCCTCTGGAGTAGCGCTCAGGATTGTAGGTGGAAAGGAGTTACACCAAATCCTTGTGTTCTAGATCGGGAAACGGAGGTGGTGGGAGAGAAGCCGTTTACCCAGGACATGGCGTAGCTTCTGTTGGACCTAACATCCTCCGTGTCCCAGGAGCCTGTCCATTTTGGCTCTTTCTACTTCTGGGTGACCTCTGAATAAGCCAGCCTGGCCGAGTTCCAGCACTTCTGGCTGTCAGACTGTAGCTTTCTTTTTCTTTTTCCATTTTTGCATATGTGTGCGTGTGTGTGCGTGCGTGTGTGTGTGTGTGTGTGTGTGTGTGCATGCGCGTGCACGCGTGTGTGCATGCGCATGTGTTATATGCATGTTTGGGTCCTCATGCATGTGTGTGCATGCATGTCTGTGGGGCTCTGAAGTTAGTGTTGGGCAGGATCCTCAATTGCTCTTCTTCCATTCTCACCGAGGCAGGCTCTCTCAAACACAGAGTTTGCCCTGAGGATGCTGTCTCTGCCTTCCGAGACTGAGAGTAGAGTGGGCCACCGTTCCCACCCAGTGCTTATGTGGGTTCTGGAGATCCCAACGGTGGTCTGTATGGTTGTATGGCAAGTCCTTTAACCACTGAGCAGTCTCCTCAGCCCCCCATTTTTCAAGTGTGGGGTGCTAAGAGGGAAAGGACAGAGCTTCTGTGTTAGAGATGGGCCTGAGCCAGCTAGCCTGGGAGACTTGATGGGGCCAACTGTGAGCTGCTGGTCTTTACCTGGGGTTCAGGACTGGCTTCTGGTTCCTCCATTCCCATCCTCAAAGACAGGAAGGCATGTCCAATCATAGCTTCCCCTTTAGAGCAGAGGGACTTGGCTGCGGCCCTCAGGGCATCCTATAAGGACAGAAGGTACACTCCTTATCTGACTGGAGCTGTTGTTCCCAGAGTGTCAGAGGTGCTGACTTTAAACCTCACTGGGAATCTTGAGACAGGGACCTTAGTTGTAGTAGTTTGGGATTCTGTTGTCTAAAGAGCAGCATTTGACACATGTATGTCTGTATACTATGTCAGGGAATACTTGACCATTCAACTTCTCTAAGGGCAAGAAGAGGTGTTGTCCGTGTCAGGTTCATTCAGAAGCAATAGAGGACTGGCAAAATGGCTCTCTTGTGTGATGGCATTCCGGCAGGTAAGGAGGGCTCTTGCAGTCAAGCAAGATGTCTTAGTCACTGTTCTATTTCTGTGAGGAGACACCGTGACCAAAGCAAGTCTTATAAAAGAAAGCATTTACTCGGGGCTGCCTTTCAGTGTCAGAGGCCTGGTCCGTTGTTAGCATGGCAGCGGGCAGGTGTGGTGCTGGAGAAGTAACCAAGAGAGACTGGGCCCAGCATGGACTCTGAAACCTCAAAGCCTACTTCCCGTAACACACTTCCTCTGGCAAGGCCACACCCCTGATCCTTCCAGAAGGTTCACTCACTTGTGACGAGGCATTGAAATGTAGGAGCCTACGGGGGCTGTTCTTATGCAGGCCACCATACCTGGTGACCTGCGTTAGTCCTTGGCACTCACGTGGTGAGAGGAGAGAACTAACCTTTGGTAGGCATCCTCTGACCTTTATGCTGTGTGTACGTAAGTGAGTAGATGTAGAAAGAAGCCCCAAACAATGGAGAAATACATTTGCTCCACTAAAATAGAAGGAGAAAATGCCTTCATGAAAAGACATTTCTGGGGTTCTGTCCCTTGCCTTCTCTTATCCTAGCTGGTCCTATCCTTCTTTCTTACTTTAAGCATGAACCCCAACATTGCACTTGAGCAGGCTAAGTGACCCCTGCACAAGAATCTCCCTGGGTCACTCAGAGCATAGCATCTCTCCTCCATCAAGCTCACTCGGAGCCTATGCGGTGTGCTCACCCCATTCTGTCTGCTCAGTGGGCTCCTTCCTCCTGGGGTCTGGCCTCTAGTGTTTCTTAAGGTCTCTGACCCACATTCCACTGAGAAGTACGATTTCTCAGTAGTTGATTGAGCAGGTACCTGTTAGGGTGCACAGCTAGGTCAGTTCCCGGTGTGACCAGTGGACAAGCAGATCCTGCCTTGTGTGGTACGGCTCCAGGGAAGCAGCGGTCTAGAAGTTGTCAGAACTGAGGTATGTGCTGCCTGGTGCCATCCCTGTCCAGTCTTAGTCGTTCTTAACAGTAGTGAAGTCTGCTGTCTCTAAAAAGCAGAAAAGAGAAACCCACAAAGCAGGCAGGTCTGTAGCTTAGAGCCATGGACTCTGCATGGCCATGATATTTTGGCCACTTGGCTGACCCCAGGCCTGTTTCATGGGAGACTCAGTCCTGGGTCTCAGCCTTTAGTTTGTGAAGAATGGGCTGCTGCTGCTGGACAGCTCCCCTTCTAGTGTGAGCAGAACTCCTCAGGTGTCTTACGGTCTAGTGTGAGGGGAGCACCTTAGGTGTCCAATGGTCTAGTGCTCCACACCTCAGGTGTCCTATGGTCTAGTGTGAGGGGAACACCTCAGGTATCCTATTGTCTAGTGTGAGGGGAACACCTCAGGTGTCCTATGGTCTAGTGTGAGGGGAGCACCTCAGGCGTCTTATGGTCTAGTGTGAGGGGAGCACCTCAGGTGTCCTATGGTCTAGTGTGAGGGGAGCACCTCAGGCATCTTATGGTCTAGTGTGAGCGGAACACCTCAGGCGTCCTATGGTCTAATGTGAGGGGAACACCTCAGGTGTCCTATGGTCTAATGTGAGGGAAACACCTCAGGTATCCTATGGTCTAGTGTGAGGGGAACACCTCAGGCGTCCTATGGTCTAGTCTGAGGGGAACACCTCAGGCGTCCTATNAACACCTCAGGTATCCTATGGTCTAGTGTGAGGGGAACACCTCAGGCGTCCTATGGTCTAGTCTGAGGGGAACACCTCAGGCGTCCTATGGTCTAATGTGAGAGGAAAACCTCAGGTGTCCTATGGTCTAGTGTGAGGGGAACACCTCAGGTGTCCTATGGTCTAATGTGAGGGAAACACCTCAGGTATCCTATGGTCTAATGTGAGGGGAACACCTCAGGTATCCTATGGTCTAGTGTGAGGGGAACACCTCAGGTGTCCTATGGTCTAGTGTGAGTGTAACACTTCAGACGTCCTATGGTCTAGTGTGAGCAGAACACCTCAGGCGTCCTATGGTCTAGTGTGAGTGTAACACTTCAGACGTCCTATGGTCTAGTGTGAGTGTTGAATGGAACAGAGCATAACTGGATATAGGGAAATAGTCAGGTTTACTGGTCTTACAGGCCAGCATGTACTACCTCAGCGGGAGAAAATGTCTATGGAAAGTCCTCATCCATCTGGCCTGGTGATGCCTGTTATGATGAATCACAGCTAGACTGTTGGCGTGGGTAGGGGTGAGATTCTCTTGTCTGATCTTCTGGTCTACTTGGTAATAATGACTCCTCAGAGGGAGATCAGGGTGCTGGTACCACAGTAGGTCAAAGGAATAGAGGGTGAAGCTCTGGGGCCAGGCTGCTGGCTCTCTCAGGTCATACTTGGAACAGCATGGTCACCATATGAGCCCAGCCTTCTCTGACTCCAGCTTTGGACTCATCCCCTTTGTTACCAGTGGGAGCCACTGTGGGGGAGGAACTGCCTGACTGTAGAGCCTTTCCCAGTGAGCTAGGAAGGTGATCTGAACCTGGGATGGACCATTGATAGCTACAAGCAAGGTCAGAGCCCAGGGAAGTGGGTGATGGCCATGTGGGGAGGGCTGAGCTGTCCCACTGAGAGGGCCTTGGGAACAGAGCTGGCAGAGAGGCTCGGGCATCTTGGTTGGTGTCCTAGAGGTTTGAACGAGGGTTGCCCCACCATAGAGTGTTCCGTGGTCTGCTCCCCGTTTCAAAGGTCTAAGCCTGAGACCTCCCTGAGGCCCAGGGGACAAGCTGCCCTCTTTTCTGAGTGTCTAAGCCCTGAGGTTTTAACTAGCTCTAAGATCCTTCAAGGCCTGTTCTCGGCATCTTGGTCCTGCAGTGGTTAGGCACCCGAAGGCTCAGAGTGATGCTGTTTGGCACTCTCTGCAAGCCTGCCCCTTCCATTTTCCTGGTACCTCAGTGTGCTAGTGCTGGAGACCCCTGCTTCTCTAAGCATACTCGCTCTGCCTTGAGCCTTCTAGACCTTAGCTGTTGCTTCCTAATTTGGGAATCACTGTGGCTCCATCTGTGGTGGGACTGGGGATGGGGATGGGGGTCCCTGGGGGCCAGCACTGCCCTGTGTTTCAGCCAAACTGGTTCCATTTCTCCTGCCCAGATTTAGGCAGGCCAGCTCACTAGCTCTGAAGAAATGTGACCTTTGTCCACATGCTGTGAACTCTGGGGGAAGAGGGATGTAGATTAAGCATGTTATGAGAGCTCTGGTGCCCGAGCCAGCCCACTTCCTCCTCAAGGACTTAGGTGTGCTGATGGCGGTTATTTCTATTCACTTTCTGCCAGCACAATCCTAAGACACCCTGTTCCTACTGGGATTCTATGGCTCGTTAAGCTGCTCCGGGATATGGTAGCATATCTGGTTTTCTTTTGCTGTGTTTTGCCCTGGTGCGACAGGAGTTAGGTGTTGGCGTTGCCTTCTTTCCCATGGTGTGGGCTGTCTGGCTTGTGGGGATGGGATGCCACTGCCTTTGCCCCAGAGTAAGGGGCTGGCTTCCAGCTAGAGAGGGGCGAAGTGAGGAGGGGGCTGGCTGTGTTCACTGCCCGCTTACCTAGCATGCCAACTGGGCTGAGAGACAACAAACAGGCTAAAGATGCCTCTTCTACTGACTGCGGCAGTGAAGGCAAGGTGGCCCCATCGGAGCGAGGTCTCGGGCTGGGGAGGCAGAAGGCATGCGGCAGCCCCCTTTTTTGTTACTTTTCTCAATACTGTAACCAAATACCTGACGGAAGCCACTTAAGGGGGGTGGGGGGAGAGGTTTCCTTTGGCCCTGGTACCAGAGGGTGCAATCTGTCGCAGTGGGAGTAGATGGTATGGCAGAGTAGCTTGGTCCCTGGTGGCTTAGTTAGGGTTTTACTCCTGTGTACAGACCCCATGACCAAGGCAACTCTTTTAAAGGACAACATTTAATTGGGGCTGGCTTACAGTTTCAGAGGTTCAGTCCATTATCACCAAGGTGGCAGCATGGCAGTGTCCAGGCAGGCGTGGCGCAGGAGGAACTGAGAGTTCGACATCTTATTCTGAAGGCAATCAGAAGACTGGCTTCCAGGCAGCTAGGATGAAGGTCTTAAAGCCCATAACAGTGATATACTTCTTCCATCAAGGCCACACCTCCAAAAAGTATCACTCCCCAGGGAAAGCACATTCAAACCACCACACCTGGTGACCAAAGCCTGCTGGCTCACGCCCGCTGACCAAGGAGTAGAGAACTGGACAAGAATTGAGGCCAGGCTGTAACATCTGTAACACCTGGCAGCCATACCTTCTTTTGAAACAGTTTGCCAACCTCCTGAGATGGCACCACCAGCTAGTGAATATTTGAACACACGAGCCTGCATGGGGCATTCCACAGTTAACCCGTCACACTCTCCTCAGAAGGAGTTGGGGTGTGGGCTATAGGTAGGGCTTGGGGAGTGCATTTGGGAAGTCAGCGTGCATACGTGAACCTCCCTCCAGCAGGCTCAGCCATTGGACACTCACTCCAGGGTTAGGTGAGAGAAGAGCCTGGGCTGTGGAGAGCCTTGGTGGGTGCTGAGGGCAAAGGAAGACACTGGAAGGTTGCGCTGAAGGCAGGGCGGAATGCTGAAGGCAGAGGACTGGCAGCTGCTCTCCATTCTGGGGTTTTTACCTCACGGGTCTTGAAGTGTCTCTGTTCTCCCTGAGTTAGCGCTCTTCATCCATGAGGCTGGAGAGAAGCGTGCTTACTGGGCGGCCATTATGAGAATCATAGCAACGCCCTTTCTTTATGTTTGCTTCAGTTGCATGGCCGCATCCCAAGTTAGGCTTTAGGAATCCCTCCCCACTTTTTGTTTGGAAAAATGAAGACTTCGTTCTTTGTGAACATTTTGAGATATATCCTTCTAGTCACTTTTTCTTACTAATTTATCTGGACTTTTGAAAAATGAAAATAAGTCCCTACACTATGCTGTGACACCTGTTGTAAACGGCTAATGACTCACAAGGTCCAGGGGTGCTTACCGGCAATCCCAGATGCTGCAGAGGCCGAAGCAGGAGAACCACAGATCTGGTCATCACAGAGACCCTGTAGGAAAATTATGTCAGAAATATAAATAAACCTTTAAAAAAAATAATATTAGGGCTGGGAATGTAACTCAGTTGGTAAAATGCTTGTCTGGTATATACAAAGGCTTGGGCTTGCTCCCAGCACCACAGAAGACGGTGCATGGTAGCACAGGCTTGTAATCCCAGCACTTAGATATTGGAGTCAGGAGGGTCAGAAGTTCATGGTCATCCCTGAAGCTAGCCTGGGCTACATGAGACCAAAAGACAATATAAAGATTATGTAAACACACACACACACAAACAGTCGTTTGTATATTTAGCGATAGAGTCATTCTTAGCAAGACCATAGGTTTAATTCCCAATATCAAATATATATTTATATATATTTTCCCCCCAAGGACCAACCGTGGTGGTACACTTTTGTAATGCCAGAATTTGGGTGGTAGAGGCAAGAGGATCAGGGGCTCAAGGCCATCCTCAGCTGTCTAGCAAGATGGAGTTTGAAATACAGAGACTCTGGCTCAAAGAAACGAACGATGAAAAAGTAAAGCCTGCATTTTAGTGTTGGCTAGACAGTGCTGTGCAATCAGTCTCTAGAACTCTTTTTTTTTTTTTTTGTAAAATGGAAACTCTGTTCATTAAACAATACTTCCTCTTTGTGTGCCCTTACCCCCTGGTGACCATCCTTTTTTTTTTTCCCCTCCTCTCTGAATTTGAATTTACTTAATTAGAATTGCATAGTATTTATCGTTTTTTTTTGGTCTGACTGTTAATGGTGTACAGTCCTCTGTCGAGGGGTACTTGGGCCATTTCCCCCTTAGTGCTGTTGAAAGTAGCGGCACTGTGGGACTGGATGTAGAAACCTCCTCAATTCAGCGCTTGTGACGGCTCACAGAGCCGACCATGTGATCCGGGAACTTGTGATGTCACTGCTAACCAGCCGTGCTGTGCCGTTCTCCGTCCTTTCCTGTTCCCACAGTTGCCTGCTTTTGAGCGTGATCTGTGACAGCCATTGCCCACCAGACCTTTAGGTTAAAGAATAACCTAACCTGTGTTTCCTTCTGTCTTTCCCAGCCACGCAGGGTGCCCGTGCGTGGTAAACACAAGATTAACCATAGGTGCTGTGGTGGGTGGGTGGAGGCGGCTACCTTCTGGGAAAGGGAATTTCTTAGCAAAGGAAGCCTCCTGTCTCCACTTGTGTATCTGGGACCCACAGCTTCAGGGGCGGGCCTTGTTGGACGGCCTGCTACAGTGGTTGATGAGTCAGCCTGCACTGAGGGAGCTGGGACCACGGTGGGGCTGAGCCCAGGGCAGGGCCTGAAAAATACAGCGTTGTTTTGCAAGGGGCTTTTCCTTGTTGGTTTTGTGTGTTTTCACAGAAAGTTCCAGTCTGCCAGTGTGGCACAGGAAGCAGTGCCTGGCACTTCCTGGGAGTTACTGGTTTCTTGCCCAGAGCACAGGGTTGGTCCACAGCTGCCAGGAATCTTTGGAGTGGGCCCCAGAGGTGCAGCCCTTTGCTTGGACCCGGGGCCGGGCTGTTGTTTGGCCACTTGTCCGGAAGGACTCTCGGGAGAAGGGGAGAACTCTCAGGGTTGGTGTAGGTCTCTAAACATCGTGGTCAGGAAGTATGTCTCCTTTGCAGTTAAACCCAAGGACTTCTGGCTCTGGGAACCTTATCGGTCTTAAGCATGTCCGACGTTATCCTACAGGCTCTAGAGAGGAATGACTCAGTGGTAGAGAACAGGAACTGCTCTTCCAGAGGATCATGTCCAGTTTCCAGCACCCACACAGTGGCTCACAGCCATCTGTATCTCCAGTCCCAGGGGATTACAGGTGATCGCTGCTATGTGGGGGCTTGGATTTGAACCTGGGTCCTCTGGAAGAGCAGCCAGTGCTCTAATCCTGTGAACTATCTTTCCAGCCCCGAATATTATAACTTCTAAGGAATTATCTGCATGTGTTCATCCATGTGTGTCTATGTTTGCGTGCATGTATGTATTGTGTGACTGCACGTATGTGTTCTGCAGATTCATGCCAGAGTCTTGGGTCTTATCCTCAGAGCCTACCTTTTTTGGGGGGCAAAGGTCTGGAGCTTAGCAAACAGGCCTGGCCGTGGAGGCGAAGGCCTCAGTAATCTGCTGTAGTTTGTTAGTGAGTCCTTCAAGAGGCTTTTTTTTTTTTTTTTTTTTTTTAATGGAGGACAGACGCTCTCCCTGCCAGGCACCACAGTCAGCATGCCTGACTTTGCTCATTTCTGTGTGCTCCTTTGCATGTTCTTTCTAAGCAACAAACAGGCTTTGAGCTGTCACTGGGCTGGGGAGATCAATCATAAATAGCATGGTGGCCATGCAAGGAGACGCATGCGCAGGAGACACGGGGCGCAGGAGACGTGGGGCACAGGAGATGCGTGCACAGGAGATTTAGAACACTGGTAGAACTCCGCCTAGGACGTGCCAGTCTGGGTTTCATCACAGAACCACACAGACAACCAAACAGAAAGTAGGAAATTCAGTTCCCATTCTCTGCTGAGTCAGAGGGAAGGGAGCTTAACCGAGGGGCGGGGGATGAGTCGCTTCCCGCGAGACAGATCCCTGATAAAGGCAACTCAAGGAAGACAGGGTTCATTCCAGCTTAAGGTTGGAGCAGAAATGACGGCAGGCGAAGGCATTGGGACCTTTCCTGTCAGGAAACAGAGTAGTGAATACTGTTCCGGAACCACAGCTCGTAGAACAGACTGCCCACATTTGGGGTGGGTCTTTCTACCTCTGTTTATCCAGTCCAGAAAATCCTTTTTTGTAGTTGTACTCAATTTGTTATCAACTTGCCCGTCTTCACTAAACATCAAAGAAAGTCTCAGGGAAGAGGTAGTTTTTGCTTTGAGCACACTAGAGACTTACAATTCTTGGAAACGCATGGTGGCATGGTGGCAAGCTTTGACTGGGAGTGGGGGTGGTGGTGGCAGGGAGCAGGGAATAGGGACAGCACATGGAGGGTGGAGACCCCAGGGCTGTGTCCTCAGTTCGCCCTTACAGGAGCCAGACCATGGAAGTCTGGAGCCAGCGGCCTGACCCAGAAGTGTGCAGAGGGGAGTCCACTATAGCACGTCTCTGGGGACCACAGGACTGCTGTCTTGGAGCAGATCCTCTCTGTATCTCTTGGAATCAGCCATGTCACCTGCAGCTAGTCTTCTGGGCTGGTCTTCTTGAACAGCTCTGTTCTTGTCACACCTTGTTGCATGGTGACAAGCACCACACCCGGGAAAGAGGCTTGGGCCAGCTACGGAAGAGCTCATGGCACCTGCTTCCTGCTTTCTTTCTTCCTCCTCCCTGGTCCTCCAGAGTGAGGAGCCTTCTGGTCTTTAGAGTGAGTCCCTTGGCAGGCACCATGTTGACACTCAGTGACCTGGGTGACTGGGCCTGCGTGTTGAGCAACGGCCTTCCCGTTCTACACCCACCTCCCCTCGTCTGAGGTGCCCAGCCTTCGGACATGGTCGTACTCCGGCCTGGCAAGGGAAGCAAGGTCACTGGATCCGGATGTGTTGACATCTAGCCAAGAAAAATAATGCTAATTCCTTTCCTTGTGTTTGCAGAGCACTTTGTACTCTGTCAGCCATGACTGGGCTTCTTTTTCCACCCAGACAGCCTGTGCTTGTCTGGTACCTACTCTGTGCCAGGTGGGGGACGGTTGAATACCATTAGGCCGGGGCTAGTGGGAGCCTACAACCCACTGGGGAGGTCCAAAGGAAACCGAGTATGAGAGAAGTGTAACCAGGGTGAGATTTGTCCCAAAAGGACCTCCTAGAAGAGGTGGCATCAGAAGGTGATTGGGAGCCTAGGGGAAGGACTGCTCAGGCAAGCTAGGATGACATCTCCAGCAGCCGAGAGCAGGAAGTTGGGATGGATAAAGTAGGTGGGGTAAGATAAGAGGCTAGAGAGGTGATCCAGATAGGTCTCAGAAGGTGTGGTGTGAAGCACCCCGAGTTAGGCCTCCTCTGTAGCCAGGAAGATCTCTGGGGACTTTGGAAAGGTTCCCCGGCAGCAGCGTGCAGTTGAGGGTAGAGCGAAGTAAGACCACGGACACTGGGCTATGGTGGCCGTCCACGGGAGAGATGCAGCCAGGAGCGGGGGGGAGGGGGTGGTGGAGGAGCAGCTAGCTGGTGAGGCTTAGAGGACGGTTCCTAATCCATTCTGTAAATAGTTCGTTATGTGCACGGTAATGTGGGACACAAAGGGAGAGACACATTGCTTCTGCTCACTGGGAAAACCTTGTCCCAGGGCTGGCATTCTCTAGTTAGGTCTGTGTTAGCTGCAAGCAATGGGCTGACTTTGACAAACCAGGGCCAGGAAGGGAGGAGGGAGGGGGGGGAGACAGACAGACAGACAGACACACAGTGGGGAGGGAGAAAGGAAAATTAAGAAGGAAACAGCATGTATGTAGGTAGGTGGGTGAATGGGTGCTGGGTCATCCATGGACCTTTCAAATGCTTCAGAGAAAGCAGCATCCCAGCATCCCAGCATCCCAGCATCCCAGCATCCCAGCATCCCAGCATCCCAACACTGTAGTTTGGAGTCTGGTCATTAGTTTGCATGGACTTTCTCTCTCCTTCACCTCCAGCAATGCTTTTCCTTGTCTTTTGCAGATTGGATTATTAACTTTTGTTTGGACCTTGGAGCTATCTGCTTATTATTTTTAAAACATCGTAACTGTAGTAAAGAAAATGACGATATAAAATTTTATCATGTAAATGTATACAATTCAGTAGTGTCATTTATATTCACTCTGTGTGGATATTATTTTTGGTTTGGCTGGCTTTGCTTTTGTTTGTTTTGTTTTTCTTGAGATGAGATCTTAGTAAGTTGTCTTGAGTAAGTTGTCTCCAACTCACGATCCTCCTGCCTCATCCTCTTGAGTGCTAAGATTGTAAGGATGTATCATGAAGTCTGGCTAAACATTAAATATTTTTTTTAGCTTTATCACTTTATGTGTATGAGTGGTGTGCCTGTGAGTATGTCTATGAACCACATGCATACCCGGTGCCCACCGAGGTATCTGTCACCCAGGACTGGAGTGAAGTTAAAGAGGGTTGGGAGACACTACGTGGTGTTCGGAATAGAACCTTAGCCTCTGGAAGAGCAACCAGTGCTCTTAACTGCGGAGCCGCCTCTCCAGCCCTAGACATGCTCTAAGGCAGATTTCCCTCTAGAGTTTCCAGGTGAACCACTGGCCACCACTTAACAATGCCACTGAACTAAGTAGTAATTGTGAGACCAATTCCTATGGGCTCATACCGGGCCATGTTCCTACCTGTGACCATGTCCTCATTCTGATACCATGGAGGGGTGATCAGTGGGAAAGTGGGGTGCTGTGCTGAAAGGTAGGCACCAGAGCAGCAGGTGTACACTGCAAGCAGATAGCTTGTCAACACAGACACTCCCAGGAGAGGGACAATCCACAGGACTGATCCTGTTCTGCAAGGATGGGCAGAGGTGGCACTGTGGGACTCACCACGTGGGGCCCCAGTGCCTTTCTTGGGTCATGGCTTGGTCCTGGCTCCGGCTAACACCACTGTTGCTTCAGCTTTTCCCTCCCCTCCACGGACCTAGGCCCTGCTTCATACCGTGTGTTCCCTCAGATGCACCTACCCTGTGTCCTCGGGAAGGGCCTGGAGTCCAGGCCCAAGCCGGACAGGTCTGAGGCTCTCGTGTTTCTCCGGCAGGCCTCTCCCTGGAACGCCTGCCCAGCTCCGTCGCCTCCCACATCCGCCTGACTGAGCGGGAGGAGGAAGTGGTCGCCTGTTTTGAGAGGGCCTCTTGGGTGGCCCAGGTGTTCCTGCAGGAGCTGGAGAAGGTGAGCTGGGCATAGGGGTGCTATGCAAGCAAACTGCTCTCTCGTGAGCACATTCTTTGTCCTCCTGGAGATTAGAAGATGCCTCCTCTCCTGGCACTCCACTTCTTTAGTTAGAAAACTCATTATGGTGCACTGGTTCTGGTAGGGACTCCTTACCACAAGAGAAGGCTTTTAAAGATTTTTTTATTTATTTTATGCACATGAGTACACTGTAGCTGTACAGATGTAGATGGTTGTGGGCCTCCATGTGGTTGCTGGGAATTGAATTTAGGACCTCTGCTCGCTCCTGCCCAAAGATTTATTTATTATTATACATAAGTACACTGTAGCTGTCTTCAAGCACACCAGAAGAGGCCATCAGATCTTATTACAGATGGTTGTGAGCCACCGTGTGGTTGCTGGGATTTGAACTCAGGACTTTTGGAAGAGCAGTCAGTGCTCTTACCTGCTGAACCATCTTGTCAGCCCAAGAGGAGGCTTTTAATAAACAAATGAGTCCATGTCACCTGTGAGGGAGCAGCAATCCCATGGTGAGCTGGGCTTTCAGGGCCAGATGTCACAGCCCTGTTTATACTTGATCACTCCTGACACCAGCCCTGGGACAGAGGTGTCGCATGCAGCCCTGTGTAGTAAATGAGGTTTAGAGAGATCAAACTACTGGCCTCTCTAAGGACCATATAGGGTCAGGCTGACTCTTGCCATACACCATCCTTCACTGCTTTCTGGCACCTCAGGAGAGCTCTGCTGCACTTCCAGGTAAGATGGGCTATGTCCATTCTCCAAGTCTTTCCGAGGTGGACACAGAGGTAGCCCCACAATTCTCACCTTTCCATAGTGGGCCTGTCCTAACTGTATGTGGGGTTGTGGGGTGGCATCAGTCCCTTGAGCTTTGTGGGGGGAATCTCAGCTCCTCTCTGTATTGAGGGCATGAGGACAGCACTGTGGTCTGTCACTTAACCCTCTCACTGCCAGATAAAAAGTAGATGCTGTTATTATTCCCGTTTTTCAGATGAACAAGGTTAAGCTTAGAGAGAAGTTACATTTCCCCCCCCCCCAACCATCTGATCAAGTTCATGCTGTCAATGGGTAGCGCTGGCAGGAATGTCAGGCATAAATAATTTCTAATACTTGTGCGTATCCTTGTGGTGCACAAGCAAAACTCCTGCTTTGTAGATATCTGGTTGATGTGCAGTCCACCTTGGGCCGGACATGTCCTTAATCAAGGGACTTTGGACCGGGAAAGTCTGGGATCTTCTTTGCTGTGAGGGCCACCCTAGTATTGTGTGATGGTGGCAGCATCGCTGTTCTGCACCTCTGGACATCAGATGCTCACATCCCAAACTGGAGCAACAAGATAGGCGCTCTCTGTGGGCCACGTTACTGCTTTTGGAGAGCCACCACCCTGGAGCCTCTCGGCTTGGTTGGATATCAAGAAGAGAGAAGGAGAGGCTGTGGTCAGGACTCACGACCCTTTCTCTGGCAGAGGCTGCTTAGAGATCTGGTTGAGTTGACCCTCACAAAGGTCATTTGGGTCATCAACAGGCAGCTATGTCAGGAGCTCTTCACATTTATCTCTTTCATAGAAGTCTCCTTCAAGCCACATGCCATTCAAGTGTCAGGAGTACCCGCTGTCCAAGCAGGACTTCTGACCTCTTCGGTGACCTCTATCCCTTACTCTTCCCTTCTCAGACTTCAAACAACAGCACATCAAGACACCTGAAAGGCGGCCTCTCTGCTGACTATGAGCTGTCCTACTTCTTGGAGGCTGCCCTCCAGAGCGCATATGTGAAGAACCTGAAAAAGGGGTAGGTGGCTGCCGTGGCCAGCAAGACCGAGTGTGTGTGTGTGTGTGTGTGTGTGCACGCGTGCGTGGGCTCTCCTGAGGACTGCACATGGCTGGCTTGGCTCAGGCCTTGTCCGACAGGGTGTTCAGAGAACCAAGTTGTGGGAGACCTCTAAAGCCCCTGCATTGTTTTTGGTGTGATATGTTCTGTAAAATGTCACTTCATTCTTCTTATTTAACCTGTGTTTGAGTAGATAATTCCTGTGTGTGGCTTCTGTTTAGCTAGAAAATACCAAATAACTGCATTTTCTCTACCTCTGCTGTCAGAGCTGACCATATCTATGCCGATGCTGATGCCGTACAGTTTAGTTTAGTCTTGATGCTAACAATAGACCAGAACCGTAGACTATCCGTCAATCACTCTAGATGCCACTTACAAACAGCTGCTGCCAGGTCACCCACTTGGCTGCAAGCCACAGCTTCCACACCCTACTCTCAGGCTCAGTGATTTGCTAGAGCAGCGCACAGGCCTAGGAGCAGCTCATTTCCTAGTCTTCCAGCTTCCACAGAGCGATCCAGCAGAGGAGATACACTTAGCAGGGCCTGGAGGCTCCATGCCATCCCAGGGAACCACCTCCACCCGTAGCCCCAAAAGTCCAGACCCGGTACTGCTGGATGTTCTGAGTGGGGCACCAGCATGAGGGTAGGTGCTCGCTCACGGTCGGTATCCACAATGCTGAGAGGCAGGCATGGCCCTCCTTGCTATTTCACAAGCAGGGGAAACAGGTTTGGAGAGCTTGGGGATTTATTTGCTCATGGGCCACAGAATGTGGATTGGCTCCCGAGGGCCGTGCTTTCTCTCCCGAGGCCCTGCCAGGTGTGGGGAGTGTGAGGAGGTAAGCCATTTCCACTTGGGGAACTTTTTATACTGCTCAGGAATTCCTGTAATATCCCCCTCTCAGCACCTCCAACATGGAGTGGGAGGGGAGACAGACAGACAGACTGCCATAGGTCTCCTCGAGGCCCAGGCAACATGCTTGCCTGCCTCCATCTCAGCTACTTCTGCCACCGGGGAGGGCCCCACCCAGCCATGCTCCGGAATGTGAGAAAGGACTCCACTTCCCTTTATTTTAGGCAACAAGGACAGAGTTCAGAGCATCCCACATCCTGAAAGGGATGTTTGGTTCAACAGGGCTGCTCTTGGATAGAAACACTGCAGGAGTCGGCTGTGCTGGAGGCCCAGGGCACTCGGAGCACCCACATATCCAGATCAAATAAGGCCTAGAGAACTTTACAGCTCTTTGCTTCCTCCCAAAGGTCTACCACGTGCTCTGTTTGGCCTCCTGTCTCGAGTCTGTCTGTCTTTCTACTCATTATTTCCTTAGCTTTATTTGGCCAGAACCCTCTCCCAGAGATCAGCCTTCTCTGATTCCTGTGAGTCTCTCTCTACCCAGGGCCCAGCTAAAGCCTTCTTTCAGCTGCAGACCACAGGTTATTGTGTGTCTGTGTCCATCCAGCCCTGGGTGCACTTCAGGAGTCATGGACTCACCCACATTCCCTTCCCCACCAACAGTGGACAACTTTGTGAGAAAGGAAGGCAGCCAGGACTGTGGGAGGCTCACGGCTACAAGCAGTGTGTACTGTAGAATAGGATTTTGTTGGTTTTCTAGAAAGGGGAAAATAAGTCAATACGTGTATGCATTGAAGAACACAGACAAGAGACTCCAAAACACCCCTGGTAATGTTCTGGGCAGGGGCCACAGGTTTCCCTCTGAAGAGCCAGTGAGGGGCTGAAGGTTAAGTTGGTCAGCAGTGATCGCTGGCTTTGACCAGCCTTGCCTATGTAATCCCTCCATGGAAACCAGCACTCTCAGAGCCGGAGCACAGTCTGCTGCCAGAGCTTGAGTGGTCAGGAGCATGTCCCCTCTCTAAGTCTGTGACTCCACTTGTGAGCTAGCAGGCAGCACCGGGACCATGTCTGCCTTGCAGCACGGTGGGTATTTAACCATAAACGAGTACCTGCCAGGATGCGGCTGCCACGACTGCTTGGAACATCAAAGCCAGGAGCACTGTCAGCTACTTTTAGTATTTTATTTTTAAAGATTTATTTATTTATCATATATACGTACACTGTAGCTGTCTTCAGACACACCAGAAGAGGGCGTCAGATCTCATTATAGATGGTTGTGAGCCACCATGTGGTTGCTGGGATTTGAACTCAGGACCTCTAGAAGAGCTCTCTCTCCAGCCCCTTTAGTATTTTTTTTTTTTAATGCAGTTCATGGTTGGAAGGGCTGCTAGCCTGGATAAAAGTTCTGTAGCTTTAATTTTTCTTATTTTAGTCTCTTAAGTACAAGGCCAGGAGTGTTGGGGGTCCCCATTTGACACAGACATGCGGATCTGAAGGCCCAGAAAGCCCAGGCAGCTCTCTGCTAAGGGTGGGGCTGTCCCCAGACCACCTGTAGCTATGGAGGGGCCCCAGAGCACACAGATACTGAGCAGCCCAGCTGTACCAACCCTCCTCCACATCTGTTGTTGTTGTTGTTACTATTATTATTTATTATTATTATTAGTCCTTCAGTTGCTGGTCATCAGTTTCAGAGACAGTGGTGTAGAAATCTGGTTCCTTTTTTTACTGCCTAGAGACTGTACCTTGGGCCCACCATTGTCCTGGCCTTCCTATGTCTCAGATGCTAACATTCCTCCCACGTCCACCCCACCTCTGGCAGTTCCCTGCCTTGGAGCCTTGAGGGCAGGTCAGGGGTCATTTGTTTAAGGCTGTCGGCCCCTTATGAAGGAAGCCCAGTGTGAACCTCTACAGCAGATTGGCTACAGCCCGTGTCTATAAATAAAGCTGTCATTAGAACAGCCACACTCATTCATTCATTCATTCATTCACAAATTGTCTTTCTGCAGATATGAGTAATTGGAGATTACTTAAAGAGAACCAGTATTTATTTATTTATTTATTTTATTATTTATCTTTTGAGGTGGTGGAGGGTTTTCAAGACAGAGCCTCACTCTGTAGCCCAGGCTGTCCTCGAACTCCCTATGTAGACCAGGCTGGCCTCAAACTCAAAGAGATCCTCCTGCCTCTGCCTCTGAGTGCTGGGATTAAAGGGGTGTACCACTGCACCCAACTTTATTCCCATCTGTACTTTATGTAGCGCTTAGGAGTCAACAGGACAGTTAGCAGGACACAGACGAAAGGGAGGGTTTTCTCTATGGATCCCTGTGCAATGAGGTCTGTGGGCAGGGACAGTTCTAATGACGGCTCTCTCTCCAGCCATTCATTTAGTACACAGTCCTTAGAACAAGTTGTACTGGCTAATTTTGTGTCAACTTGACACAGCTGGAGTTATCACAGAGAAAGGAGCTTCAGTTGGGGAAATGCCTCCATGAGATCCAGCTGTAAGGCATTTTCTCAATTAGTGACCAAGGGGGAGGGCCCCTTGTGGGTGGTGCCATCTCTGGGCTGGTAGTCTTGGGTTCTATAAGAGAGCAGGCTGAGCAAGCCAGTGGAGACAAGTCAGTAAAGAACATCCCTCCATGGTCTCTGCATCAGCTCCTGCTTTCTGACCTGTTTGAGTTCCAGTCCTGCATCCTTGGGTGATCTACAGCAGTNTGGAAATGTAAGCGGAATAAACCCTTTCCTCCCCAACTTGCTTCTTGGTCATGATGTTTGTGCAGGAATAGAAACCCTGACTAAGACACAAGTGGTGTCGCTTAAGGTCATGCTGGAGTCCCAGCAGGCATTTGTGAAGTGCTTTGCTTGCATATTTCAGTGTTCCAGCAGGTCTCTGAGGTAGGCCTTACGTAGCCTCCCTACCTCTCTGATGGGAAACGGAGGCAGGCACAGAAACCAGAAGTAGCTTGTCCTGGCTGGAGCCAAGATCACGCCTGTGGGTCTATCTGCGTGGTGGTACTTGGAGCTGCCATTCCTTTTTGAACTCTACGCAGCTGAGGATGGTCTTGAACTCCCGATCTTTCCATCTGCACGTTCTGAGTGCTGGCATTACAGGTGTGTGCCACTGCGGCCCTGGCACTCTTACTGGTACGACTGCACTGCTCACAGCCTCTCTGTTCCTATGGCTCACCCAGCCCTCCAGGTGCCTGGGGCTTAGGGCCGGCTTCCCAGAGCCTGCTCACGCTTGGTGGACGCTGTGGCTCCTGATAAGGAAAGGCAGTCACGAAGGGACTGGAGTCAAAGGCCAGTTCTGCGACCCCAGTGAGTTCCTTTACTCTCTGGCTCTACTTTTTGTCACATCCAGGGACTGTGAGGGGACAGTGACAGGGAATGAATGGACTTAAATTTTTCGGGGGAGGTGGTGCTGTTACCGCCCCCACACCACACACACACCATGATGCCCTCTCCTCTCTCCCACTCCCCTTCCCTCACCTCCACTCTGCAAGTATAGAAGTTAAAGCGTGAAGGACAGCCAGGAGGGAAGGAGAGAGAGCAGCTGGTTATCAGGATCTGTTGAGTGCCAGACCGGACCATGTGCTTTGTAGACACGCCTCTGAAGAAGGTCCTGTGACCCCACTTCACTCCTGAGGGGCAGGAACTTGAACCCCACCCACCAAGCCTCTGGTCTGGGTGTGCGTGCCCTTCGTCCCCACCCCTCTGTGAGGTTTGGGGTATGGAAAGGCAGCCTGGCCACCCAAGGGGTGTGGAAAAGACTGTGCCCTGGTTTGGTATCCAGCGCCTGTGAACGGATCTTCAGGGCATTAACTTGGTTCCTTCCTGTGACTCAGTCACATGCTCCGAGGGTGGCTCTGGCTCTAGATCCTCCCTCCTGTTTGCTCCCGACTGCATTCCACATACTCAAGCAAGAGAATGTATGTGAGTGTGTACATACAGGGTACCCCCAGCGGGAAGAGGCGTTAACTAGTCTGCACATCCTCCGAAAGGGTGGGTCAGCTCTGATACGTTTCTGTTCTGGGTGACTGGGCTGGCTCTCCTCCCTTCAACCCTTTTGCACCCTGAAGCACACAGTTCATTCCCAGAAGCCAAGAGACTGGCTCCACCCTAGCCACGGCTCATAAAGAGGAATGGAAAGTCACCGTCATTTCTTGTCAAGGAAACAGCCTGGAAGTGAGGAGAAGTCCCCAGGACTCGTGGCAGTCACTCCGCCTCTGTCAGTTCCCTGTGGCCCTGTGCAAACCAGCCCTGGCTTCTGAATTTACAGACTTCCTTAGAGCAGAATCTGCGGTGCTCGGGACCCACCTGGGCTACAAATCGTTTCTCGCACTCACACTAGCAGCTGCTGTTAACTCTGCGATACAGGCAGAGGGAGGGTGTTGCCTTCTGTGCGATTCTGTGAAGGAGGAGCAGATAGATACAGCCCTCGTTTTACTAAGGGGAAGAGGAAGAAAGAATTTGTCTGAAGTCAGGGGCCATTAGAAAGCATGCAGAGCCTTGGAAGCTGACGTGTACCTGAGCCCATCCCAGCCCTCCCTCCACCTAACGTTTTGCACACTACGTAATCCCAACCCTGCATTCCCTGCCCACAACTGGTCTGCGTTAGTGACCTGAGTAATTATACCTTATTGTCCTTTGGCCAAAGTTGTGTGCTCCTTGGGGAATCACAGGCTCTAATAGTGTTCTTAAACAAATGTGTTAGTCTCCTTAGCCCAAAGTTTCTTTTAAAACTTTTGGTTTGGGGACTCTCTTGGCCATGGTAGGTTTCGTCACCATCTCTGGCCTTTAACCACTAGGTGCCAGAAGCACCCCGCCAAGAATGACAGCCAAATGTACATCCACGGGCGTGGGTGGAGACTGAGGTGGGAAGCAGGCAGCCTCCAGTGGAGACCCATCGTCTTAGCCTAAAGGGAAGATGTTCTAGGGTGGAGAGGAAGCTGCGCTGGTTATGGACCTGAACACCAGTTCTCGGAGTCTCTGGGAGAGTAAGAGAACGCCCCTCAGGCTGTGGGAGCTTTCCACACCAGCCCAGACATCGTCCAGCAGCTCACTCCCTAAGAGCCCCAGGACCCCCTGTGCACCCTTGCTCTATGGCTGGACCTGTGAACAGGTTCAGGCGGGGCCAGAGAGGCAGCAAAGGAGTGGGCTGCTGCCTGGGATGGGGTGGATTCCAGAGGTGGCTGAAGGGTGTGGGCTTGGAGCCGGGAGGTGCTGCTGTGTAGAACAACGTTCCTTTAGGAGTCCTGGGGGTGGAGCTTGAGTTCGGGGGTGGAGCCTCTGCTGAGAATGGGGTGGGGCCAAACCAAGCAGCCCCTATTGGTTTAACCTACCCCCCCCCCTCTGCCTTTGCTGTCCCCTGCTTAGTCAGGTCTTGTCCCGGTGCACAAGAGGTGGCATTCACTTGATCCCCACAGCTTCTCTCATATTCTGATCTCCCAGAAACCGCCCCTTTCATGTGGGCCAAGTCTGGTGCCCCGTTACTCACATGTCTGAGTGACATTCACTTTTTCCAGGGACCTTGCCCTGTTGATTTAGCAGCTAATTCCCTCCAGATGGTCCTGCCTTTTGTGTTACGGTAATAGTGGTTCCTAACCAACGAATAAAGCTCAATTAGAAAGCCTGAGCAGAAAAGGCACCCTGTGAACAGGAGGGGGCCCAGAAAGCCTGCAGCCTTCACTTCCCCTCTGAGCCACCAGAGGGCAGTCATGGATTCCAATTGGAGTCTGGCCCCAGGCAGTTCTTTAGTACCTGAGCCTCCGGGAGGGGGCACCGGACTTCCTGAGTGCTGGAGAAGGGCTTTGGTAGCCAGCTGGACCCAGAGCCACGCCTGTAGAAGAGCCCCGGGAAGGAGCTCGGGCCTGCAGGGAGCAGCTCCAGGGGTTAGGCAGAGGACTGGGAGGCGGGGTACTCACGACCTGAGCTGGGGACGCTGGCAGCCCAGTCTCTGACCACAGCAGGTTTGAGAGCCCTCCCACAGGCACCTGCCAAAAACAGGAACAGCAGGAGCGAGCAAGTGGCTCTGCTCCAAAAGCCATCACACATCACAGGCACGGGGACGGTTTCTTCTCCGGGTTGTTGTTCCCCTTCCCTCTGCCTAGAGCTGGCAGAACCCATTTTCTGCTCAGGTCGGGGTGCATTTGAGCCAGGTGGTCTGTGTGTTTGGTCATGCAACAGGTACTTCACACTGCACCACAAACAAGAGGAATGAGTGCTTTCCAAGGGGGTCGCCTCCTGCTCCCCCTGCCTAAGTGGCTCCTTTAGTCCTGTAGTCAATGGATCAATCAATCAAAAAATCTTCTCCCAAGTTGCCCTAACTTGTCTGCCGGGAGTGAACTCCGAAGGCAAAGTGTCACTTTAGATTATCGGCGGTGATGTCTTGTTTTTAGCGGCCATGTGTGTGTCTGCAGGCCTGGGGGAGGGGTACAAGATTGTTCTCATTGGGTTCAGAGACCTGGAAGGCTCACCAGCAAAGCTTGTGTTGTCTCCCAGCTTTCTCTGTCTGCTTTGGGGGGCGGGGGGACAGGAAGACCTCTCTCAGGGCACGGCCTGTATTTGTTGTTGTGCCCACTTCCTGAGCCTTCCCTAGATGTGTGAACTCTGTCTGACATCTTCTGTCTTTCATGCTCAGCTTGACTGTCAGGGTGGAAATTTTGGTTTTGAGGCAGGTGATTTGGGTCTGTGGTGAAAATGAGCAGCTGGCTAACGGCTGAACTTCACCTGACCTTGTCCTCCAGTGGCCACACTATCCTGGGTACTTGACCAGAGATCCTTCATGGACCGTGCCAGCCCTCAAACGGGGACTTCTAATTAGAGTTGTATGCACCAGTACCCTCTCAGTGACCAGTTCTTACTAATATATCATTTTATTTCAAATCATGCTCTCCCCATTAAGCACCTACTGAGTGCAAAACACTTGTTTTTGACGGGTTCCCAGGAAATGGTGCGAACAGCAGGATGCAGATGTCTGTTATGTGGCCGTGGGTGCGACAGGCAGGCAGGCACTCAACCTCTCTCGTTTGCTTCACAATGACTGCCAGTGACAGACAGTGCAGCTGACCAGGTACTGAGCGTGCAGACGGCATTTTGTAATGGCATGGCGAACTGAGCCAGTAGAGGGAAGTGTGAGCTTAGGTGAGAAGACCACCGCTGTCTTTCTCCAGGGACTCAGAGTTGAAAGGGCTGGGTGTCTGTCGGCCATTGGCCTTGGGCAGGGGATGCCCAGAAAGACAGGCATTTTCCAGGCTTACGTTTTCTATTAGAAGGGGTTGGGGTGCGAGGATTTTACGTAGTTAGGTATATTTGCTGGTGTTGGGAGGGATTACAGGACCCCCTACACACTTGGCAAGTGCTCTATCACAAAGCTGTAGCCTATCCCACAAAGGGGAGAGAGAGAGAGAGAGAGAGAGAGAGAGAGAGAGAGAGAGAGAGAGAGAGGAGAGAGCGCCCTGGCTGTCCTGGATGTAGACCAGGCTGGCCTTGAACTCAGGGATCTGCTTGTCTCTGCCTCCCGAGTGCTGGGATTAGAGGTGTGAGCCACTATCACCAGCTCACGATAGTCATTTCTTAAGAGCATTATGGGTATCAGGAGTTCTGCTTGAACTCGGGTAATGGAGCCTTATGAGAAATTTTGAAGGCTGAAAACTGTCAAGGACTTTGGAAAATGTGCTGCACTGCTGGCTGTGGGAGTGGGTTGGGGGGCCGCACCGCTGGCTGTGGGGGTAGGGGGGACTGCCGTCCTACTGCATCCCACCTTCCTCCTGGAGTCCTATGCTAGCTGAGCTGCTAACACCCCCACCACCCCGCCTCTTGGCCAGTTGGACTTGACTTTAGTTGGAATAACCGGCTTCCTGGCTTCTCCTCATGCAGCCTGTTTCTGGGCCAGGGTTTGTTTGAGGCTCTGTTTGGATACTGTTAAAAGTGGGCAGCTTGGCTCACAAAGGTCAGCAGGAGAGACCAGAACAAAGAGATCTTTCAAGCTGGCTTCTCACTGGGCAGCCAGAAAGGGCCGCCAGGGAAAACCCCAGCTCCACCTGGCACAGGCAGCTGCAGGTTTGCTCAGGCTGTGGCCATCTGGGAACTACTCACCTAGAGGGGCAAGCTGAGGCAGGGGGCCTTCTCAGCACGGGAGAGCCAGGCAACCCGGGCTAGGATCCCAGATCCCCTGTGTGGCCCTGGCCACTGGAACCTCTTGTATGGATTGTTTCTTTTAAAACAGTCAATATAAATTAGGATTTACTCAAAACATGCCTGAGGGTGATGATTTACTTTGCAAAAGAATTTTCAGGAGCCCGTTCAGATGCCAGAATCTCTTACAGATCTGAAAATTATTTTAAAAGCTAGCAGCCCTTTAGGATGTAGGGCTGTGTTTGAATGCAGCACTCAATCCTGTGTGTCCTGGGAGTGGTCAGTGCCTAGGTGTCAGCCCCCTTCCACAGCGTCCGGGAGCGGCCTGTCTGCTGGTCCTGGCATGTGAAGCCTCTTCGGCAGTGACAGAGAGGACGGTCCCTCCTGTGGCTGGGAAAGAAGAGACATTAGGTACTGTTGGCTCCTGCCTCCTGGTAGCAGCCCGGGCCAGGCTGCCAAGGAACAGGCTGCCAGGTCTCCCGTAGAGTGGAAAATCACCCATGGCCCCAGGAGTGGCCTGCCTCTTCAGAGCCACAGAGCTCTAGGCAGGCCCAGGGACCAGCCTGCCTCAGCCTGTGGGACACAGTGTCCACCCTCCTCCCTAACCCTCTCCCCACCTCGTGCCCTTTTTTTTTTTCTTTCTCTTACAATCCACTGCATTCAGTTTGAATTTAACATATGCTCCTGGGTGTGGGGCCATCCGCTGGCATCCACTGGTCAAACCAGTAGCCACACCCTTAAAGAAAACCAACTCTTCCTTTCCCAGAAGCCATCACCTGTCAATAACCCCTCCGTTAGGGGTGGGGGCCCATGGGCTTCTCCTCCATCCGTGCTAGAGTATGGTCGGGCTTCATTTTGTTCATGCAACCACAGATGCTATGAGATCATGAGCTATAGAAGTCCTGTCAATCCAGAAAATACTGCTTCGGTCTGGTCCTCCCTGGCCTCTGGCTCTTATGAATCTTTCTGTCTCCTCTTTGATAATGGCTCCTGAGTTTTGTTGAGGGGTGGGGGCATAGAACTTGCATTTCTT
>NC_034607.1:53007303-53049212 GCF_900095145.1 Mus pahari
AGATTTATTTATTTATTATATGTAAGTACACTGTAGCTGTCTTCAGACACTCCAGAAGAGGGCGTCAGATCTTGTTACGGATGGTTGTGAGCCACCATGCGGTTGCTGGGATTTGAACTCTGGACCTTCGGAAGAGCAGTCGGGTGCTCTTACCCACTGAGCCATCTCACCAGCCCCCATGTATGAGTATTTTACCTGCATGTATGTATGACATATGTTTACCTATGGAGGTCAGAAGAGGGGGGTCAGGTTGTGAGCCACCTGTGGGTGCTGGGAACTGAATCTGGGTCCTATTTAAGAACATTAAGTGTTCTTAACCATTGGGCCATCTCCCCAGCCCCTGTACTTTCATGTCTAACAGTCCTTGTTAGACTTGTTAGAATGTTGGTCCAGAGTTTGAAAAACTCTAGTCTGAGGCGTCATTTCCTAACATGTAGAAAGAGGGCCTTTAATGATAAGCACATTAGAATTAAGCGGTACACACGCTAGCCTGTAAAAATTACTTCTCTGCTTAAAAATACTTCTGTGCTTAATATATTTTGAGGCACAAAAACAAAAACCACCAACAAACCCACGATTTCAAGTATTTGTTCTTTAAATTAGAGTGAGATATCTACTATGTAAGAAGAAGGAAGATATACCCCAAAGTGTTACCTAAACAATAATACTTGGGATGAACTAGTAGTAACATCTGAGAATGTAGCATGCCAGCAGGAATCTGCAGACACTGGGCTGAGCATAAGCCTGTATTTTGCAGATGAGAGCGTGGGCCACAGAGGTAAGCTTGCTTCCCTGATACAGGGCAGGGGTAGCAACATCACGTCTTGAGCTATGAGGAGGCTGAGGTCCCCTGCCTGCTCTATGCTGGCTTCTTCTGCTTATTGGCTGACCTACTCCAGGCCTCTTTGTCTACATTCTCACGCTTACACACAAAGGTCTGCATTTATAACCCTGGGAGCTTGTGTGGGTTGTTTGTTTGTTTGTTGTTTTAAGTTTCCTTGAAGGCAAAAGAACTCAGTCTGCTCAATCTTTTGCTATTGTTAGGCTCCCTTTGGGCTCTGAGAAGGTAGGGGTGACAGCGGCTTCCGGGTAACCAGCTACAGGTTGGTCCCTGCAGCCTCTGCTTTCCCTTGTCTGGTGTGGTCCCAGGAAGCTTCTGACAAGGTGAACGGAGCCAGCCTCAGTCAGCTCCTGATGAGCACACAGTTGCTTCACAGGAGGCTATGGCGGCCCAGGGCTTCAGGAACACACGAGACAGTGCTCAGCCTCAGGAAGCCACAGCCTGCGTCTTACCAGCCATGGAAAGTGACCTGGCGGGTCAGTGTGTGCTTCAGGAGAGGAGCTAATATGTGTACAGTGCTGTGTGAATCAAGAGTGGGTCATAGAACGAGGAATGATGCTGGAACTGGCATTTTCAAGGATGGCAGGGGAAAGGCCGAGGGTGCTGGGTTCCTGAGACTTGACGAGAGAACTCCGGTTATCCAGCAAAATCTTGCTTGTGTGGTGGGGAGCTGAGAAGTGGAAGAGGAGGGAAGCCAGACGGTTCCAGAACTTCCGCTGGATCCTTCCTCCAAAGGACCCGGCCTCGGGTGGATGCTCCCCGGGGTTTCCCCGAGGATCATGACACCCCCTTTCAAACGGCAGGGCACAACCTATCTGGGTTGCACAGTGGACCAGGTATGCGACAGCCAGCGTTTTTAAGAAGCAGTGTGAGGCAGCGGAACGGATTGGAGAGTGTCAGAGTTGACGACCTGCAGATTGGGTCAAGAACCCAGTTTTATGTAAGGAAAGCATACTCAAATACTGAGCTGTATGCAGGGCGTGGTGGCGCGCACCTTTAATCCCAGCACTCGGGAGGCAGAGGCAGGCAGATTTCTGAGTTCGAGGCCAGCCTGGTCTACAGAGTGAGTTCCAGGACAGCCAGGGCTACACAGAGAAACCCTGTCTCGAAAAACCAAAAAAATTAAATAAATAAATAAATAAATAAAATACTGAGCTGTACTATAGGGTATATTTCTCAGTGTGGGTCATACTGTAACACCCTGAGCGAGTAGGCCTGGCTGGTGTGGTCACCAAGCTGAGGCAGGCCCTGGTGGTAGGGACCAATGAGGATGGATTTCAACATGGACCTGTTAAACCATAAGTAAAGTGAAGAAGCCATACAGTTCAGCCCACTTGGGCCAAGATGACATCTTGTTTGTAGTACTGGTGTCTTGGTGCCTAGTTGGTTATAAATCAGAAGCCCAAGTTGCTGGGGGTCCCTCCCTCGGCTTATCCGCCCTAGACCTCGAGGGTCCTGAAATTTACAACTCTGGCTTTCATCCCACCGATTGAAGGTGTTCAAAAAAGACTCAGCCAGCCAGGCAGCCTGTTAGTGCTGGACTCTGAGGGGAGCTGTGGAGCTCAGCCAGCAATGGTCCCACTTTTTGTTGTCCTCTCCCCAGGAATATTGTGAAAGGCATGAGGGAGCTCCGGGAGATTCTGAGGACTGTGGAGACCAAAGCAACGCAGAACTTCAAAGTGGTAATGTGGCTGTTGGCTGCGGCTGGTTTATGCAGAAGTCAATTTGGGTGGGAGGCAACACAAGCCCTAGCAGGAAGTCCCTGACCTAAACATGTCACATGCATGCCTGTGCCCACCCTCTTCTGCTCTCAGCAGACATTGTTAATTGATCCCAGAGTACTTTCCCACCAAGCCTGGGAAGCATTCTCTTCATCTCTTTTTCATCAGGGCACTGAAGATGAGTGATTCCAGGCATGAGATCAGAATTGAAGTCTACCACCATCCCTTGCATGAACAAAACTGTCCTTATGAGCTGTGGTATTGCTCACTTTTATGTTTTGTTTTGTTTTCATTTATTTAATATATGAGTGCTCTATCTGCATGTACACCTGCTTGCCAGAAGAGGGCATCAGAACTCATTATAGATGGTTGTGAGCCACCTTGTGGTTGCTGGGAATCAGGACCTCTGTCTGGAAGAGTAGACAGTGCTCTTAACCTCAGAGCCATCTTTCCAGCCCTTCTTTATGGTCTTAATGAATGGCGTTGATTCTTCCTTTCGTGTCCCAACTTAGGTCTATGTTCTTAGACCTCTGTCCCTCCAAGATCAGAGCCATGACTTTTTTATTATTGTCATAGGAATTTTGGGTCAACTGTCAGTCTCTAGACACCATCTGGTAGGCAATCTCCTACCATCTCCAACCTTCTAGAAGGGACTGCAGAGTCCTCAGTGGGTAGAGCCAGTCAGAGCAGAGGAGAGGAGAGGAGAGGAGAGGAGAGGAGAGGAGAGGAGAGGAGAGAAGTGGAGTGGAGTGGAGTGGAGTGGAGTGGAGGGAACAAGGCCATCCTGGGAGAAGTGTGGGCTTCCTGCTACAGGGCCTGAGCAGTGAGGGACTTAGGATTGACGTTGTGGGGCCCTCCAGAGGCCCAGCACAGCATGCAGTGGGTGGGTTTGCTAGTTGGGAAACAGAGGGCCAAGCAGGCAGGCAAGCTGAAGAAGTCTGAGCCCAGCCTGCATCTCTCCCTCTCTGCCAGGTGGCCGCCAAGCACCTGGCAGGGGTCCTGCTGCACTCCCTGAGCGAGGACTGTTACTGGAGCCCCCTGTCCCACCCTTTGCCTGAGTTCATGAGCAAGGAGGAGAACTCTTTCGTCACTCAGACCCTTCGGAAACCTCACCTCTACGAAGGGGACAAGTGAGTCCCACCTGTCCGTTGTAGCCCACCGGTCTCACGATGCATCCAGGCTCTGTCCCTGGCCGGTGGCCCCTCATTGTACCCTGTTTTCCCAGCCCCCACCCTGTACAGGACCAGGCAGACATTTGAGAGACTAAGGAAAGATGGTCTCTGGTGGGGTTGGGGGAGAAATCCTCATGGCTTCCCGAAGCCACACATCTGGAGGTTGTCTGTCTTCCTGACACACCCCTTTGATGTGCCAGCTGAAGGTGACACCTGTAGTCACCAGCAGGGCCTCTTGCTTTCTCCCCATGCCTCAGGCTGGGGATGGATGGATGAGCCATTTCTTCTGCCAGGTAGCAGCAGCCTTCCAGGTTCAGAACCCTGGGGCTTGTTAGGAGCTACGCCTGGTATTCGGTGCCTGTGAATTATGCAGGAGAGGGTCACCTTACCGGGCTGATGTTGACTCGGGGCACGAGGACCGCTTGGGGGCCAGAGGTGCCGTGGATGCGGGCTGGGCTGCAGCCAGGGATGCTGTTGTGTTTTCCAGCCTCTACTGCCCCAAAGACAACATAGAGGAAGCCCTCTTGCTGCTGCTCATCAGTGAGTCCATGGTAAGCCCCAGGTACCACTGACCTCAGTGGGTTCAGGTTATGGAACGTGCTGGGATAGGCAGAGGCTATGCATGGCTTAATCAAGCTATGCCTCCCAGGGATGCCCGGAAGGTACGAGCTTCTAGCTTCTTACACACACACACACACACACACACACACTGCAAGTCTGGCTTATTAGTTTTGGATTTGGCCACACTAGCTCTGCTGGGCTATGCTGAGAGACTGGGGTAGGTAGGGACTGAGTGCGTGTGAGCCCCTCTTCTGGGATTACAAAAACTGGTTGGTTATCACAAGTCAGCAGTCTGCACCGAGCAGCCATGGACTGGGTGCTGTGATGCCATAAGAGAACAGATAGGGAGCTGAAGGAGTGTGCATCTGGAGGCACAACACCTGGATCCGGGCTCCAGCATTGCACAGGTTAACTGAGGGCCGGGGTAAATCCTTCGGGCTCTGAGAGCCTCAGTGTTCTCTTCATAAGATGGTACCTCACAGGTAAGTGTGGATAGAATTTACAGTCTTGCAGCAGCTATGTTATCTGCCTTGTGCCTGGCCCTGTCCTAGAAGCCAGAGGCGGAGCAGTGAGCAAAATGGAGACAAGCCCCTGCCCTCATGACATTCACATCTTAGTAAAGGGTGGTGATAATAAAGCAGTGAACGATTCCAGTATTCAGGCTCTCCACGCTGGGGCTCCATCTCCCGAGCCCTGGGAAGATGCTTGTCCGAGTGTGTATGTGCCTGTGTGCATGCCATGGGGACCACTGAGTGCTCTGGAGGCTCCTCAGAAGAGAACATGGCGTGGGTGGGCAGCCCTGGAGGTGAGGTGAGGGATGGACCTCAGGCTCCAAGGGAAGCTCAGAAGAGGGAGCCCAGATGATAGAAGCCAGCAGTAAGGACGTGTGCCCGCACAGCTGGGTCCAAGTCCTTCCGTGCTGGAGCTGGCAGTGTTGCTAGCTGGCCACAGTGACACACCTACTCCAACAAGGTCACACCTCCAAATCGTGCCACTCCCTGGGCCGGGTATATTCAAACCACGACAGGTGGATAAGAAAATGAACAGAGCTACCTATCTCTTTGGGTTGTTCAAAGTGTGTTTTCGTCCTGGGGCGGGGGGAACCTTGGTTCTGACTTAGTTACCTTTGAAAACATGTAGGTTTTCATCTAGTTGGAGGTTGGGTGCATTAGTGTGTTGTTTTAAAGAAAGAGGCTTCCCAGGCAAGGTTCCATTTGGGACTCAGCAGATGACACACGGTGTCCCGGCTTTTGGCTCCCGGTTTGCTCAAAAGCGACCGAGGGCTGGCTCTGCAGAAGGCTGCCGGCTCGGAGCCCGTGGTTCAGTACCCGTGACAGGAAGACTGTGACATCTGCCACAGGAACTGTGTCGCTGGGTAGATGAATCCTGTCACAGAGCTCGCTAGAGCTCTTGGCTCTGTGGACCAGCAGCACAAGAGCTAGTGGTAATTATGTCTGCCAGTGGGGGGCACCAGCAGGAGCCCAACAGGACAACATGACTTGTGGGGGAGCTGCTTCTTTCTGGGGGTGATTGCTGGGATACCAGCAGCAGGCCCTGAGGCTCGCTTGCTTGATGTCTCCTTGAAGCCTCTGAGGGGGGCTTTGGGCATCTGGCTTGAGGAACCCGTTCTTTGCAAGGAGACAACACTTTACTGGGGAGACCCTGTCTGCGTTTAGCTTTGGTTCCTTCTTCAGCAAAACCAGCCCAAGGCCTCCAATACTGTCAGTAAAGGTTGCTAAACACTTTCTGAGAGGGACCTAGAGTCAGGGGAGCGGCCGGGGTGGAATGAGAAAGTCTGTTTCAGCTGGCTCTCGGGCCCTCGTGGGAATTGGTCAGTTTCCTCAGTCTCCCTCCTCAGCCTCCCTTGGTCGTCTATAAAGTGGGATGAGAGTAGGCAAGAGGGCAGTGGGAATAATCAGGTGCCACTTAGGAAGTCTTCCACCACCACCCCCATCCCCGCTTAGATGGGAAACCTGTCTGGGTCCAGGATTAAGAGGAGGAAGACGGGGCTGGGCAGAGGTGAAGGTCAGCCCGCTGAACCACAAGCAGTAGAGATTGGGAACTGCCAGGATAATCATCCACTTGGTGTTCAGGAAAGCACCCGGGCCTGGTCTGGCATCTCAGTGTTCATCTTCAGGCCCCCAGGCCTCCTCTAGGAAGGGTCATGTTTGTCGCACTGCTGTCTGGGTTCATGAGCCAGATGGGAATGAGACCTCCCTGTCTGAGAGGGTAATTCGAGGCTTGCACCTCAACAAGAGTTGCGCCTGCCTGAGGAGATGAGCTTCCCTGGATTTGTCTCAGGCAACGAGCAGCGGTGGGTCCTGATGGCTGTAGATGATGAGTCTGGTCTCCTGGCAATCTGAAAGCTAGAGTCTGGGAGAGGTTATCCTGGGAAAACCGCCAGAGAGACAGGGGTGAGGAATAGGAACTCCTAAGGACAAATGCTTGACTTAATAAGGACAGCGCATCCCACAGCGGGAGCCAGAGGCTGCGTGCGGGAGATACAACAGTGCATAGTAGACAGGCTGGGCAGGAAAAACCCAGGGAGAATAGTCACTGTCACCCATGAACAGCACAGAGGATGATGGGAGGGAAGACAGCGCAGTAGCTGTGTATTTACACTAACAAGTATGTTCATCTTGCTTGCTGCCTTGGGTCTGGAAGTCTTCACTGGATCTGAAGTGTTCTCGGTGAAACCGGGACTCAGGCTGTGTATGTAGCTGTGTATGTGGCTTGGGTCTACCTCTGGACAGGCTACTTGTGTCACACCCACCCACCCACCCACCTCTGAGGCTTGCCCTGGCTCAAGCCACACATGAATTCATGCTCCTGTGTGGCTCTCAGGCTGAGTAACCAGACTTCCCTTTTCTCTGCTCCAGGTTCCCCACCCAACTCCGTTACCATGGTTACATACTCAGGCACTGCCCAGCAACCAGCACTAGCCCAGCATACCGTAGGTTTTGTACTCCCATTCCTAAAGCCATGGTAGCAGCTGGGCAGACCTCTGCTTCCGGCTGTCCTGTGGTAACCATGTCCCCCTCCTGCACAAAAGCTCTAAGGACCCCCTAAGAGCATGCTGTCACTGCTGTCAGCCTGTCGAGGGGCTGGGTCATCAGGAGAACTTTCCCAGTTTCATCTGCCCCATCACACCCCGTTCTGGAAATCTACCCCCAGTGCACATACTAGACACACCCAGAGGCCCGCCCTCTTCGGTGTCAGCCCAGAGTAGTCTTCCTGGGCCATGGCTTGCTCCACAGAGGTGGATTTATGAAGTTCTGTGTTTAGCAACTCAGCCTAGAAATGGCATGCCCTGTCTGTCTGTCACACAGAGTGATGAGCCGACTGGGGCTGCAAAAATCCTAGTGTATGAGTCCCGGGGAGGCAGAGAGGCGGGACGGCTCTGGGAAAGCCGCTGTCTGAACTGGGAGATGCCAGGGGGCTGACACAGAGCACGGTGACCAAGGTGACCTGCCTTGAAGCCAGGAAACAGAAGTGAGTGCTTTGTGGCTGGAGAGAAGTCAGGTAGGGAGGAGCAGACAGAGCAGGGCGTTTGGATGCCATTCTGTGGACAGCGGTGACAGCACACGACGGACGGCCGCGGTATGCTCCCCACAAGGCTTCCGTGCGCGGTGGATTCCCCAGCCCTTGAAAGTGCCCAGGGAGGCTTCCTCTGCCTCAGAGATGCCACCCTTACAGAACACCTGGCTCATCCCTCCCTCCGACTAGAGTCCAGCACGCATGTGCAGTTACATCCCTCCTGAATCTGTGTTCTTCATCCCCACCCCCTCCCCTCCCCACGGCTGCCTGGAGGAGCCCATCGCCCACGGTTCCCACTGGGTGCCTGGGGCTAAGGAGCCTGCTGGAGGTGGAGGGGTGGGGAGGAGAACTGCCGAGAGGACGAGGCACAGGTTGTGTTCCCACGTGGCTGTGGGGGCGGCCCTCACGGGAGGGAGAGGATGTCTTGGCACTTTCCCTTCCTTAACTGTTTGCAGTTCCTGGGTAGGTTTAACAGGCTGGCTCTAACAGTGATCCCTCTGAGGATTTCCTACCACTCCTGGTACCTCTTCCCAGGCATCTCTCCCTAGCCATCTGTGTTTCTTGAGGAGGAGGAATACAGACCACCAAGGAGCTTCAGCCCCTTGCCTACAGGAGGGAGAGCGGCTCCGTGCGGAGGCAAACAGTGAGAGTGACTGGTGGGCCAGATGGGGCTTTGGCTCAGGTTTCAGGGCCAGGCTTCATCGTTCTATCTGGCAGGCCGGTCCTTGGTTGACATGACAGCCACTGGGAACCAAAGTAGACTCAAGACAGGGAAGGTGAAACTAGATAAAGAAAGACCTCTTTGACTGAAGGAGAGGATGCTGGGAGGTACCAGCAGGTGTGTGGGGCCAGATCTCAGCTTTGCTAAGCACAGCCACAGGAATGCATGGGAGTCTCTTCAGCCCCCGATGTCCCTGCCCTGTTGCTGCTCAGGGGGCCCCACAGCTGTGGTGAGTGGTTATACCTTAAATCCTGGACGAAGGAGTGAGCACAAAAGAGAGAGGATGTGATAACATCACGTGTGAAGCAAAGCGGGATGCCGAAATCCAACCACTGATGGATGTACACACATGAAAGGCAACATGGCCACGGCACTGCCCTCGTGGCCTCTCTCTAGGTTCGAAATCTCACAGAGTTCCAAAGTGAACACTAAGGACCTTGAGCTTTGGGATTACTTCTCCCCCACCTGGACCAAGGGTTTTTGTCTTTGGAGAGAGCTTTGCAGGGACAGGGGAGGCCGTTTCCGAGGGTGTGGTCAGTTTCTGGGCCTGTGGCAGCAGTGAAGTGTGACAGTGAGTGAGTGGGGTTAGCAGGTTGGGCCCCTGTGAGGGCCATCAGACTTTTTTTTTTTTTTTTAACCCTCACCGTGTTTTCCCAAACTCCATTTCACCTGCTGCAGGCAACTCGGGACGTGGTACTGAGTCGGGCACCAGAGCAGGCAGAGGACCGGAAAGTGAGCCTGCAGAATGCTTCAGCCATTTACGACCTCCTGAGCATCACACTGGGCCGGCGGGGCCAGTATGCCATGCTGTCGGAGGTAGGGTCAGTCACTCAACCAACTCACTTCCTGGGAGTTTAGTCATTCACAGAGGGAATCACATGAGGTGACTGTTGGTCCTTCCCCACTTGCCCTTTTCTCTCAGACGTGGCCTGCCTCTCACTAGCCCTGCGACCTCCACGTCAGCCACCCTAACCTCATTCGCCATTCACTTTCTGCGCAGTGGGGTTAATTAGAGACCTTACCTTATAGTGGCTAGGAAGAAGTTGATACATGTAAAAAGCAGAGAGCCCTGCCATGCCCCCGTGATAATAAACACTAGTTATTTTTATTTCATAAGCCTTATTTTATTTGCACATCAAAATGGCTGTCTGAAACCATCCATGAATTATGGAGGTGGGAACCTAGGAGTATAGCGGGTGAGACAATCGTTGTGCCTCATCACAGTGCATGTGTGCAGGGACTGGATTGTCCCTGTATTCCCAGGCTGCCCATTGGCTCTCTGAAGGCAGCGACTCGGGTCATGCTTACCCCGGGGGGGGGGGGGGGACGAGGCAAGCAGGCGGCTGGTGAGGCAATGCTAACTGCATGTTCCTCCCCAGTGCCTAGAGCGAGCCATGAAGTGTGCGTTTGGAGAATTTCACCTTTGGTACCAAGTGGCCCTCTCCATGGTGGCTTGTGGGAAGGTAAGGCTGGGGCTGTGGGGGTGGGGGTTAGACACCCTCTCCGATCTCTCCTGGGTGTGGAGAGCGGTGGTTTCTCAGAGTTTGGTGCTAGAGATGTTGGTGACCCAGTGTTGAGATGACTTTCTGAGGCGGATGGGGAAGGCTCTGTGTTCACGTGCTAGTGATGGTGAGCAGTGCCCATGCGCAGGTGTGGATGTTTCTCTCTTCCTGTGGTCCACCACAGGGTGTTTGCAGCACTTCTGTTGGCTCTAGGAGAGAGGAGCACTGTTCCTGCCCCAAATAGTTGGGAGTTGGGAGCGAGCCTGGGAGGGTAGCTGCTGCTGCTGCTGCTGCTGCTGACGATGATACAGCAAGAGGTCCCTGGGTGGAGACAGCAGAAGAGCCCAGCTCTGCCCAGAGCCAGGGTAGGCAGGCATTCGCCCTCCATCTGCCCAGCACCTGCTCCAGCATTCCTGATTTTTGCTCAGATCAGAACGATGCTTATGTAAGCCTCTATTTTAAGCAGAGACATGAAAGGAGAGGCTTTCCGGAGCTGGGGGCTGAGGGAGATGTGTCTGAGGATGCTATGAATGCGGGAAACAAGGTGGTCTGAGCTCACAGACTGTTTCAAGAGCTGTAAATACACAGATCCCTTTTGTGGGGCTGAGGGAATCCCTCGCCCCCTGCCCATCTGCGCCACATTCCATTTCTAGCCCCACAGCCTCTCCGAGGAGGCCTTCCCAGTGTGCCAGTACCGCCTCCGCGGATGGGGGCTGCCGCCAGCCCTGGGTCTCTCCAGTAAGACAGGCCAGGGCCTGGCAGGGAGGAGGTTCAGGCGCTGCCGGCTTGTCAGACTGTTTGCAGAGCACAGTCAGAGTCAGCGGGGAGGCTCCTCGGGCATCCTCGGCTGGGTCTCGCTCTTCCCAGCCCTTCTCCATCACAGGGCCCACCTCCCAGAGCATCCCAAAGTCACAGCACGGCTCTGCTCAGCAGGGAGATGTCAGAACTCCGGGAGGATTCTGAATACAGACTTGACTGGCCCTGGAGGATTAGAGGGGACACTCCCTAGGAGCAAGCAGCACGAGATGAATGGAGAGGTGGAGGACTGCGGGCACACCAGGCAGAGGGCAGTGTGAGCTGAGGGGGAGGGGCCAAACGGCCATAGCACAGGCAGAGCCTATGTAGGACTTGAAGGAAGCAGCCTGTCTAGGGAGTGACAGTAGGCTGGGGGGCTGTGGCTGGGCCTGATGCGGATCCTGCGCACACAGCAGCATGGGGCAGCTTCTCCCTGCCTTCCCCCTAACAGGAAACTCCTTTAGCCTTAGCATCGGGGAGGTGAGGAACAACCTAGAGCCCTGCAGTGCTCCTGGGGTGGTGGACTTTTTTTTTTTAAGCTACCCCCTTTAAAAACAAACAACCAAACCAAACCAAAACAAAACAAAAGAACAAAAAACCATCCATGGAAGTTAGCTTCAACTTCGAGAGAGTTCCTGGAGTCCCCAGCCTCAGGAAAAGGAACCACAAATGCCGGGTCTTTCTCCTCCTTACGGGGAAGCTGGACCCAAAGTGGTCCAGACCCCGGCCTCTGGGAAGCCATCGCCTACTCTGGCTCCTTCATGATCCAGCAAGGTGGGACGGGGAGTTGGAGTGGTCAACAGTTCCTCGTATCTGAGGCTACGCAGGCTGCAGACATTGGTCTCCACCTACCCATGCACGCAGTGCACGGGAGACTGTTCTAGAAGGTGTTCTCCAAGCCCCTCTCCCCCGAGAACCCTGCATGCCAAACCCATTTGCCTGATTTTTATCCTGGCAGACCTCAAAGGAGTGGCTGGCCAGAGCCTGCCTTTGCTGAGCCCAAGGTAGGAACCCAGGTTCCGTACCTTCCAGAAGGTGTGTCTGGGCAGATATAAATATGCCTCATGCTTCACCCCCATAGGAATAACGGATGAGTTCTGTGGCATGATTTAGGTCGTTCCCTCTCTTGGTCTCCATGCGGCAGTTTCATTGGCTGCGTTGCTAGGTAACCAGCATGACAGGGGGGAAGAAAAGAAGCCTGCTGCTCCTACTGCTGGGTCCTCAGATGGCTCCTTAAATAGCAGTGTTTTTCAGTCTGCATGGGGGTGGGGTGGGAAGGGATGGGGTGGAGTGGGAAGCAGTGGGTGGACTGTGGAGGGTCAGGACTAGAGAATCCTGTTTCCTGGATGCAGAGGTCAGAAGCTGAGGAGAAGCCTGAGGCTTGCTGGGGTGTGTAGATGTAAGGACAGTGGTGAGGAACTTAGTGTGTCCCTCCTGGGAGAGCGTCTCCAAGGATGTGGACCCTGGCAGCTACCAGTCTTCCCTAATGCAGTCCACACTGAGAACTCCTGATATGCCTGTCTTCTGGTCCTGGCTTCGAGCTTGTCCTATCTTAGATAGATGGGAGATTTTGACATTTGTCTTATTCCCTGACACCCCTCTTTCTGGGATCTCCTGGAGGGTTCATCTGTCTTTCTCCTCTGACTCCGTCACCGCAGCCCAGTACTGAGCCCAGGGTCGGCCCCAGATGAACATACCTATAGCTAGTGGCACTAAAAGCGTATTTGCCTCAATCGTTTTGGAGCTTAGGGACAGGGTGCCAGCCCTGGCCACCTCAAGGCAGATGACATAACAGGAGTGGAAACAAGTAGGAGGAATTGTACAGCAAGACAGGAAGCCAGATGGGGAGGAACTTGAAAGTGTTGTTCATTTGATACCAGTGGTCCCTTGCAAGAACTATGAGAACAATGTCCAGCTCTTTGAGGGCGCACACGCAGTGACCGTTATACATCCCCCAGTAGACCCCCATCTCTTCGTTCTCCGGCTTGGGGCTAGCCACTCTGAGAAGGACGACGCCTCCAGCACGCACACTCTTGGAGAACACACTCAGAATGGATGCAAACCGTAGCTCAGTCAGAGCCCCAGGAAATCTGCGACACCGGCTGGAAGAAAGTTCTTCCATAGATGGTGGGGAACCTAGAGGTAACCCGGGGGCGGTGGAAACACACATTCCAGTCAGCCTACTGCAGGCAGAAGAGCCTGCCAGAACCTTACTCTCCTTAGTGGCACTCCCAGAGTTCCTAGGGGAAAAGAGGGCTATGTTAAAGGAGCTCAGGCCACAGTAGAACCCAAAATGTGGTAATTGCTGTAGTCACACACATATACCTGAGGGTCACAGGAGATTGGGAGCTTGCCTGCCAGGAGAGCTGCTGTTCTGTCCTTCAGAATGTGTTAGACTCAGAAGGCATAAGATTCCAGGTTCCAGACCATGGAACCGGACACACACACACACACACAATCCCTCATAGGGGAGTGTTTAAGAATTAGGCCAGGCTGTGTTTGAACCTTGGTCATTTTGACTACTTGGCTCTCTTCTCAGTTGTAGTGCTGCCTGTCTGGTAGGGGTGTTGTGAAAATCCAACACTCTCATGGAGAAGTTAGCAAACTCTCGGTGAAGGTGTAGTCAGTTTGAACTGACTGTTAATAGCCAGTCTGTCTTGGCCATTCCGCTCCAGTGTGGTGTCCTGCGGCACACAGAGTTTGTACCAACAGTCGTGAATGAGTGCCAACTTGACCTTATTACAAAAACAGGCAGTGGGTTAGACTCAGCCTACAGGCTCTTTTGGTAGCCCCTGAGTTAGAAAAATGCCTGGAACATGATAAAATATGGAGTATTTACTATCTGTCATTCCTAATTGGAGTGGTTGACATACCTGTCTGGGCCTGGATACCCTTCCTTTCTCACCCTCCTCAGTTCTCCTCAGCAAATCCTGGTTGAGTCCTAGAGCCCTAAGGGGCCTCAGCTTCCTGTCTGGAGGTCTCCCTGACTGCCCCGCCCCCCCCCCCACATACGGTCTCGTCTTCTTTGTACATCTGTCCATCTGTCCAGTCCTGTTTCCAGCTCTCTTCTCCGAGGACAGGGTTAGAGCCCCTGTCTATTCTCAAATCTCTGTTTCTCATCTGACTCCTCTGTCTGTTAGGTGTTGTCACATCACCAGAGGGTGAGCTTCGTGGTCTCTATTCTCCAATGGAGGGAAACAAGGCTCAGAGGATTCACTTACAGTGAACATCACAGGGACTCCTCCCACTGGGCTCTCTTTCTGGGGTACAGAGCAAGGACTGATGGGAGAGCTACCCCCCCTACCCAGGGCATAGGGCACCCTAAACAAGGAGACCTTGGGTGGCCAGTGATTGTGTTCCCTATGCTTTCCTGCAGTCAGCCTACGCCGTGTCGCTGCTGCGTGAGTGCATGAAGTTGCAGCCCTCGGACCCCACAGTGCCCCTGATGGCTGCCAAGGTCTGCATTGGGTCCCTGCATTGGGTGAGTGCCACGTGAGGGGAGGATATGGCAGGCAGAGCCCAGGTTCGGTGACCTCCTGGGGAGGACTCTAGCAATTGGGAATGATGTGGGGGTGTTTGTAGTAGAAGACGGGGTGCCACCTTGGTGTAGGGACAGGAGTCCCCACTAACCTCTGTCTTGACAGCATAGCTAGCCCCAGTTTCCCAACTGGCTTCTGACTGTGGTTCAACATCGAAATGTGATCTTCAGAGAATCAAACAGATGGGAAGTAGGAGGGGTGGGGTGCGGGGAACACCTCAGAGTTACCTAGACCCACCTAAATGTAGGCCAGAAAAGAGGCTGCAGATGATGTCATAAGTATAAAGGAGGGGAGAGGTCAAAGTCAACCCTGGCCTGAGACAAGACAAAGATGGCATCCTTGCAGCCCCGTCTTTGTGCCTACCGAACCCCTAGAATTTCCTGGATCCTGCTGTTTGCTCAGCTGATGGCCTTTACGGGGAGGGGGGCTCTTGAAAGTATCCCCAAAAGGTCAGTAGCTTGAAGCAGTGAGGACACAGAGGGCCTGGGGTCCTGAAGCTAGGCCTTTGATGGGCTTAGACCCAGGACACTGGACCCTAGAGAATGCCGCTCCGGACTCGTAACTGTCTCCAGATAATCTTCACTTTGGTCCCAGTCAGCTTCCTGGTGTGAAGGAGAGTCCGTTCTCTATACTCTGAGTGACACAGAGCAAGTTCATCATCCCTCACACCTGTCATCTTGTACCCCCACATATCCTCTCCAACAGGCTAGGGAGCCCCCATTCCTTCCTCTGCATTTAGAATCCAAAGCAAGCTCCCACTCTGTTGTGGGTGGCACGCAGCTGCAGGCTGCAAGGATGCCGGCTGCAGAGTCCCGGGCCGAATCCTTGCAGCCGAGGGTGCTGGCTGGGAGCTGAAGGCGTGGGGGGCTGAGTCACCCGACCCCCAGTTCTGACTCCTCATTCCAGGGCGTCTGAGAGGGAACCTTGGGCTCATCCCTTAGATGAAGCCTAAAATACCCATGACTCTGGGAGCAGGGCTGGGGAGGGCACATGTGCTCCCTGAGCTGCCAGCTCCGAGGAGCCCTGAGGCCACCAAAGGCGGCCCTTGCCAGGAAGCCCTAAATTTAGGTCTTCCCACCACGGAGGAGCTGTTTCCCTCCGCAGCATAATTACAGTGATTATGTGCATTCAGATTACATGGTAATAAAATTAGGATCAAATCAGTCCAAATTGAAATCAGATGAGTTAGGAGCAAAGTAATCAATGACAACATAAATAGAAAAGCCCGAAAGGAAGCTTAAACATGGAGACTTGTCACCAGAAAATGGGAGGAAGGCGGGCTGTTCCCGGAGACTGAGAATACTCTGAATGTTGGCTGTCAGGAAGGCTCTTCAGGGGAGGAGGGGTAAGGCCGAGCTGGGCAGCCTTCCTGACTTGGATGCTCCTCTGGACACCTCCCGCCCCCTCTTCTTTTATTACTCTTAGTTTTCATTTGTTTTTGTTCTATGTGGCTGTTTTCCCTGCGTGTATGTATCTTTGTGCGCTGTGTGAGCAATGCCCACAGAGGCCAGAAGGGGACGTCAGATCCTCTGGGACTGGAGTTAGAGAGGGTTGTGAACCACCATGTGGGTGCTGAGAATCTAACCTGGATCTTCTAGAAGAACAACAGCCAGTACTCTTAACTGCTGAGCCGCCTTCTCAGCCCCACGTTGGACCTCTTAGAGTCTGGTTTGTACTCACCTTGGGCATGGATTGAACTGAGGAACGCTTCTCCAGGGCAAACCTCTGTTGTTTCTGAGGCCAGTGAGTGATGCTGGTGAGTGTCCGGGCCCCTGCCCTCCAGGAACCTGGTCTTGTCACTGTGACCTTTGCCTAGTGTTTCCAATACGTACCTTCTGCACTTGCTTTCTGGCCACAAGGCAAATTTGGGGAGCAGCTAGAAAAGAACATGTAGATGTTTTCTTGATTCCCTTCAAACACATTTAAAAAAAAAGATTTAATTTTAAAAGTTGGAACCTCTTCAGGAGACATAGAGGACAGGGCATGCGTGTATACTGCTTGCCACACAGACAGCAGAAGAGGTTGTGAAATAGGATGTGGTTTACAATGTGTGTCTCGCGCGGTCTATATGCCCCGAGCGAGCAGAAGAGGTACTGGGAAGAGCTAAGGCTGTGGAAAACAGATAGGGCTCAAGTCTGTTAGTTACCTGCTCACTAGCTTGTGTGACTTAGAGGGGTGGTTCTCTGTGTGTGCATCTCAGTTCCCTTATCTACAGTCTGGGAGCTGGTGTGCCCACTAATTGGGTAGCTATGATCCATAGGAGATGGTGTCCGTGTATGGCACATTGCAGGTGTACGACAGATGGTTACCACTGTCATTTACGGGACTCAGAAAGGACATGGCTTTCCTTTCCTTTCCAAGTCCAGGGGCATGGGTTGTTCACGAAGCAGGGAAGCACACCTTGCCACTGCCTTGTCCAAGTTTGAAAGTGCCTATTACTCCCTGACGGAAAAAAAAGCAGACTTTCCACGAGGTAGCTCCAGGCCCTCCTGGAGGGGCCCAGGAGAGACTGAGGTCTTTAAACAGAGACTACAGTTTCAGAGAGGAGCTCTGTCCGGTCCATAGGAAGGGAGGAAGCAGGCAGAACATCTGAGGCAGTGCGCATGGATAAGGCTGCAGGAGACGAGAGGCAACCCTGAGCCCAGCGAGTGTGCCAGCTCAGCTTCGCATCTGCTGTGCGGGAACCAAATTAGGAAACCCTCGGAGACAGAGGAGCTTGGGAAAGCACACAGTGTCTCCTTGCTTGTAGAGAGTAAAGCGGAACCACCGAAGGGTCACCCCATACAGCGCACCGTGCGCACTGTGCTCTCCCAAGTGTCAGGGGAGGAAACTGGGAGAGTACATAGGGTAGATTTGAACCCGTCTAACCAGCCTGAGCTGGAGCCACACAGCTCTACCATTTGCTGACTGGCTGACCATGGGGCTGGGGGGTCACATAAGCTCCCTGTGCCTCGTAACCTCCTGCCATGGTGCTATGACATGACTGTCAGGCCCTAGGCTGCTTAGAAATCTGGAGGCAGGGAGGACCTTCCCTAGGTGGCCGTGGCTACTCTGGATAAGGGTCAGGAGACAGCATCTGAGTAGAGTCGAGAGGCAACACTGGGAAACCCCCATCTAAACGTATTCTAGAGGACCACTGGCTGCCTATGTCGGAGGCGAGGAGGAAGTGTCCGGAGTCTGGACCTGAGGTCCCCAGTAGGATGGGGCTAGCAAGGGTAGAAGCCGTGGTGGGCAGCCAAGAACCATATATATGCCACAATGCATATCGTCACTGCTGTTGATCTTGACAGTTTGTCAAGCACACCAGACATCATAGCATCATGGTACCAGTCCTCCCAGCAGCCCTCTGAGGGGGACACTGTTGTCCCAGTTTACAGAAGCAGGGACTGAGGCCCACAGGCTTACCTCAAAGGGCTGGAGGCTGGGCAGTGTGCCCAGTGCTCTGTCCTCATCCACGCCCAGCTCTGCCTCTGTGAGTAGAGTCAGGAGCTGGCACTGAGTTGTCAGATCCAGGGTGACAGGGCCAAATTCTAAAGCTTTCAGATTGCCACACCTGCTCTAGAGGAAGAGAGACAGGACCTAATAAAATGTCTTGTGTCTATTTAGTTTTCATTTCGCTATGACGGCATCCCCCGATTTGCTAGCTAAAGTATCCATGTCCACTGATACCATGTGTAATTATTGTATTGTACATTAACTTACTTTGAATTAATACCATTTTTCCTTGATAAGTACTGCAGTGAATCCACATGCAGAAAACCCGCCTTGTGGGTGGCATCAGAACTCAAAATAGTGTTGGCCCTATAGGAACGATCATGAGTCTCAGGAACCTTCTCATTTCTTGCACAGTGGGTACGCCGCCCCTTAAGGTTTTAGGGGTTTTGTTTGCCTTCTTTTATGCACATGACTCATCATAGCTGTGTCCACACTGAGACATTGCTCCACTGCTGACGGGCTCTGGCTCAGGCAAGTCTGTTACAATCCAAACAGAGAAACTTTATCTGTGCAGCCTCCCCAGCCATGGCCGACAGTCAGAGCTACCCTACTTATGCTGGGGAAAATCATCTTAAGTCAGGATATGTATAGGGTTGACCACTGCTGGAAGCCAACATGAGCGTGAATCTCACCTCTACTGGACTGCCTGTGTGATTCTCTGGCCGGATGGAATACCTGTGGTTGGGGCGTGGCTGTCTGTCTGGTGGTATGAAAGTGTGTGAGAGTGGGAGGGAGATGCTGAAGGAAGCACTCCTGGGTTCCTGGGAGATATGCTTTGCACGTAGCAGGTATGGAGCGCTGACTTAGGGTTGCATTGCTGTGAACAGACACCGTGACCAAGGCAACTCTTATAAGCACGGCATTTAGTTGGGGCTGACTTACAGTTTCAGAGGTTCCGTCCATTATCATGGCGAGAACATGGCAGCATCCAGGCAGATGTGGTGCTGGAGGAGCCAAAGGCAACTAGGAGGAGGGACTTTTTCCACACTGGGCGGAGCTTAAGAATTAGAAGACTTTAAAGCCCACCTGCACAGTGACATACTTCCTCCAACAAGGGCATATCTCCTCATAGTGCCGCTTCCCATGGGCCAAGCATATTCAGACTACCACAGGAACCTAGGGAAGGGTTAGTGGTGACACATGAGAACCAACATAGCCTTAGCTCCAGCCCCACACCCTAGACAGCCTCACTGCTATGGTGCCACAGGGTGTCCATAAATTCTGCCTCCTGAGCCTTCATCGTGTCCCATGCTGTGTGTAGTCAGGTGTGCCCATGTGTCCCATGCCAGCTGGGCCTTTCCCAACTGGAACAGTCTCCTGCTCCCAGGACAAAAACAGCCCAAGGCCTTTCTCCTCTGCTCAGGAAGGGAGGGAGCGAGCCCTAGACTAGCCTGTGTGGCAGCCTGCCTACTCTGCAGGTCGGCCACGTTCAACCAGGCACATGTTCCCAAGGCCCTGCACCAGGCCTCGCTCTCTGTCTGCAGAACAGAGAGACCACGTGAGGAGGAGCCACAGATAACTAACCTGTTTGGAGTTCACATTCTCAGTACATCAGGCTTTGGGGATTGTCTTTCTGGAAGAGCCAGGACCTGTGACCTTGAGCGCTGGCTCCTTGGAGGGGGAACAGGTCCTGGAAAGCATTTCCTGGTCAGTCAAACAGCTGGCTCTCCTACTTAGTCGTACGGCCTGCATAAGTCACGTGGCCTACAGTTCCAGTTTGGGGAACTGTTGTGTTCGTATTTGCGGCTGGCAGTGCCGCAGGTTGGTGACTGTGTTGCCTTCCCTGCTCAGCAGTGACCACAGCCTCTCCTCTTTGCAGCTAGAAGAGGCAGAGCACTTCGCCACCGTGGTAATTGGCCTTGGAGAGGAAGCAGGAGAGTTCCTGCCTAAAGGCTACCTGGCCCTGGGCCTCACCTACAGCCTGCAGGCCACTGATGGTGAGTGTCTGGCCCTAGGACTCACTGCCTGGGGATGTTGCTTCAGGCTTCCTAACTATCCCACAGCATCTCATTCCGCTAGTGATCTGTCCTTGCTTTTCCACAGACAAGCACACTCCTCTGGGACATGTGCATGCATATACACTCCCTGCCACACACACGTGCATGCACGTCTCTCCGTTCCAAGAGTTTCCGCTGACGGTCGGACGACCACTAATATACCATTCCTCCTCACGGATCCGTCTGTCACCATGAAGGTGCTACCCGGCCACACTGCTATAGGGCTTCCGGTCTACAGTGCCATCAATCCTTCACCCCACTGTGGCTTCCTTCCTCACAGGCCTGCCTGTACCCTCGGCTCTGCAGCAAGCCTCCAGGGTCTTTGAAATCCCTCCTCAAACATGACACAGCCCCAAGTATCTACAGGAGTATCATATGGTTCTTATCCAACCTGCCCTGGGCCACATGTTCTGTTCCCAGCCATTCTAGTTCAGCCCGGTGCCTCTCCCTTGAGCAGATGGATGCCTGCTTTTGTGTCCTTGAAGTCTGGAGGGGAGGAGGTGATGAACCCCACTCAGATTTTGCCTGCATCTCATAGTACCTGCTCCTGTGTGTAGCCTCAAGGTACCCTTGAAGCCATGTATGAGTCTGGTGCTGGCTGTCTTCTGCCCCTCACACATTATATCATAGGATCTTCAAGCGCTGGCGTCCTGGCTAGTGAGATGGTCACCAATCCCTTAGCTAGAGTCTGCAGTTATAGTCACAGTTGTCGCCTGTGCCTTGTATCCTGTTACTGCACCCTGAGGTTGCACGTGGGGCCCTGATAAGCACCTTCCTTACCAAGTTCCTGTGCCCTGGGGATGAGCCAGGGAGAGATCTGCTCCTCTTTAGTGACCCCTCAATCTATCCTGTCTCCTGCAGCCACCCTGAAGTCCAAGCAAGATGAGCTTCACCGCAAGGCACTGCAGACACTGGAGAGGTGAGAAGACCTAACCCTTTGCTTCTTCGCATGCAGAGTGATACAGTGGAGGGTCCCCCGGTGCAGTTTCACTCTCTGAACTGGATGTTTCTGTCTCCCTTTTATGGATAAGGAAACCAAATTGCCAGGAGGTCACCCAGCAGGCAGGAGTATGTTGTTGTGGTCAGGTGACTTTGCTCTTAACCCTGGGCACTGGAGAGCCTTGTGGTCAGCTCACAGCTGGCTCTCTACATCTGCCAGGCCCAACCCTTGCTCCTGAGGCTCACAGGCTTCCACTGGTGTTGTGACATACGACATAAGGCAGGAAAAGCAGCCTATATGGCAGTGGTTCTCAACCTGTAGGTGCCTTAGGGGTCGGTCACCTTGGGACTGCACATCAGATATCATGTATGTCGATATGATTCGCAACAGTAGCAAGATTACAGTTGTTAAGTAGCAGTGAAGTCATTTTATGGTTGGTGGTCACCATAATTTGAGGGACTGTGTTAAAGGGTTGCAGCGTTAGGAGAGCTGAGAACCACCGAGTCCTTGTAGCCTCTGCCTGACCTTATCAGAGCTGCAGGAACCTCCCACCTACAGCCTGGACCTCACAGAGATTTCCTGGATGCGGGAGTGAAGAAAGCAATAAATCTCCTTCCTCAGGCCCCGCTTTGCTCACACCCAGCCCACCTGAGCCTCCCTCCCCTGGCCTGACCTATGCGTTCGTTCCCTCTAAGCCTTCGTCCTCCCCCACAGAAGTGACAGGATTGTTCCTGGGAGGGCCTGACTAGGTCTCCTTGTACCACTTTGATTGGAGCATGTGATCCAGCAACCTCCCTCTGGGTCAGGCTGTCCACCAGCCACAAAAGCAGGATATTCCATTCCTAAATAACACCTGAGGCTTCCCCACCTCTCCCGGTCCGTGTTGCCATCCCCCGGGCTTCTTGGTCAGGCAGGAGGAGGCCTGCATCCTCGTCAGGGCAGTGCACTGTCCTTTAGCAGGAGAGCCACAGTCAGGCTGAGACAGGTGCCTCCCCCATCCCTGTCCTTCCCTTCCATCGGCTGGCAGAATCTCCCACCCATATTGCCCACAGCACCCAGCACAAGGCTAGCACGCTGCTCACTTGATAGTAGCTGACTTTTGACTCCCTCTCTCCTGCAGAGCCCGGGAACTGGCACCCGATGACCCCCAGATTATCTTCTATGTCTCCCTGCAGCTGGCCCTCGTCCGACAGGTGTGTTGCCACACTTCCTAAGCCTCAGACCCATGGGACATCTGACCTCCTCTCTGTTCCTTTGGTGTCTTTATCTTTCATGTGGGCATCTTTGTGAAGGGTCTACTGCTGATTCTGTCGGTGTGGTTACACCCCAGCCCACTTAGGTAGGCACACAGGAAAGGTTATTCTGCGCCCTGACTTTTCTGAGAATATTGCTGTCTGAGAAACAAGTAAATGACGACAACATTGTTTGCTTATGTACTGCACCTCCAATGCAGGGAAAGAGTGATTGGCACATGGGGCTATTTCTGGATTGGCTACCGTGTTACCCAAAGCTCTTTAATGACCATAGAGACACCACTGCAGGCCTGACCTCAGTAGGGTCCGTCCATCCACTGACTACCTTTGTCCTACCAAGACCATCACCAACATGACCGCCTGTAGCTCTCCAGGTAGAACCCCTTTTTCCCCACAGACATCCATGAGGTCGGGGTCCGGAGACCCCGGCCTTTCAGAGTTTCTGGCTTTGTGTACCCTGCAGACCTCAGGTTAGGACTCTGGTCATCTCTGGTGACCTCGACCCAGTGCGTGTTGACTCTCTCACACACACCCTGACTGTTTGGGGACTACTGTAGGTGGCCTGGGACCCCAGTACAGATCTCCTTTCCTGCCACTGGGAAACACACTAAACTCCAAGCTGCCTGGAGAAAGCCTCCTATATAGACCCGGCCTACAGCAGGTCTACAGTGTGCAACCTGCAACCCTGACACTTGAAAGGCTAAGGCAGAACTCTGAAGATCAAGGCCGGCGTGGGAGTTCCAGGCTAGTCCGGGATACACTGTAAGACATTGTCTCCAGAAACCAAGCAGAAGAGAAAAAGAAATCTACACTCATACATAGCCAACATCCCTCGCAGGGGCATGACCTCACTGTATGCCTGAGACACTGAGGCCCTCCTAAGCCTAGGAGCTGGTGGAGCCAAGGGTCTTTGCTCCGAAGTCCATGCTGCCCCAGCCAAGAAGCTCCTGGCCCACCTAGAGATAGGGCCCTTGATCCCTGCCTTACCTAACCTTTGAGCAGCTTGGCTGTCTCCTCTGGCCCAGGGGCAGTGGGACTCCGCCTTCCTCCTCCTCTCCTTCCCCTGGTGCCTGCTTTTTCTGACCTTCTCACTGTGTTAAGCCTCACTATTGAAAGCCCTTCCTTCCTTCTTGCCTTCCCTGGACTCCTCGTGCCTGTGCAGCCTGACTTGTCAGTCTGAGCCCTTCTCTCTCAGTTCTTCCCTTCCGTGTCCCCTCCCACTCCTCCTGCCTGCTGTCTGCTTCTCCTCCCCTGTGACTCATTCATCACTTGGCCACCTCTGTCATATACCCAGCCTGACTCCCAGGCCCTGCTCACTGCATGCCTCTCCTCTGGAGATAGCACTCAACTTCTGGAAACAGACGGAAAGTTACCTGAGGCTGCCCTATTTTTAGCCATCTGTAAAGGAACCTGGGAGTTTGTCTTGCCAATTTCGTTAAAGATAGACCTTCGGTGGTGCATTTTAAAAAATCTCTTCAGTTATTCGCCTATCTTGATGAATAGTGCCCATCTTCCAAAAGCAGTGCTGGTCAGGCCAGTGGATGCTGGTGCTCTGTTTCCTCAGGGACGCCGGGTCTGGAAAGTCTCAGAAGGTTGAGGACCTTGAGTGAGTTCTTAAGGTAGAATCATCACCCATTTGGGTCTCTGTGACCCTACCTGTCTCTCTCTGTTTAGACCACAGCTGGCTGCCCTGATCTATAACATCTGGGGATTTGCAGGGTCTGGTCTGGTGAATCACTGGGCAGGACCAGACTTAGAGAGTCACATGAACTAAGATGGTAGCCACACCAATCTTATATGCTTCTTCATGTTCCTGACCTATGCACAATTCTAGACCTGGCACTTGGTGCCTGTAGCCTCCTCCAAGGCCATAGGAGGCCGTTGATGAGGCTGGCCCAGTGGGAATGCAACGCGCCATGAGGAATACGTGAGGCCGGTGTGAGCAGGACTCTTAGAAGTGTCTGCAGAGGTCAGTGGTAGAGCACACGCTTAGCACACGCTTAGCCCACGAGAGGCCCTGTGCTCAGACTCCAGCACAGCATTGAAAACAATGTGAGCCCTGTTGTGGGCGGAGCCTAAAGCAGAAGTAATACAGCTGCCATGGGCATGCACCCTCGGGGTAGCAGGGAGAAACCTGCAGTTCCTCTGTTGTGAGGTCTTGGGGGGCTTAGGTGGACACAGAACACAACCTCTGAGCAACCATGGTTGCCTATCTGACCACATCCTACTGCAGAGGAAATGCAGACCAGAGGGGTGTTCCTGCCTCGCCCTAGGTACCCGCAGAGCAGTGGGGTGCACACGCTACACCCTACTCAGGAGCCCTGTGAGACTGTGAGCGGGGAGGGTGTTTCTCCATCAGCGTCCTGTAAAGTTGTTTTTCCTGCTGTGGTGAGCATGAACAGAAGGACGCAGGAGCCTGGTCTGTAGCCAGCGCGCTGCCTAAACTAACCCTCCTCCTCACTGCCTGCTGAGAAGGCTCTCCCAGCCCTCTCTTCTGGTTACGTAGCCAAAGCGACCACAACCACCAGGGGTAGGTCGGTGGCTCAGGGCAGGCAAGTGAATGAACGGGCATCCTGACAGAAGCAAGGCCTTGCAGTGAGGGCACCACTTACTGAGTCAGCAGGGAGAAGAAGCCGCGTGCTTTTGGGGAAGTAAGCCGAGTTGGACAGCCAGTCTGAGGAGGGAGGTGATGGGGTGCCACCGTAGCACTCTGAGCCTGCGGTTTACGAGAGTTAGCCTACATCAGAGATTCTCAACCTGTGGGTTGCAACCACCACGGGGGCTGCATGTCAGATATCCTGCACATCAGGTGTTACAATTCATTACAGCAGAATTACATTACAGCAAAAAAAAAAAAAAAAATGCAGTTATGATGTAGCAATGGAATACTTTTACAGTTGGGGACTGTATGAAAGGTTGAAAACCACTACCCTACACTGAGCCCCTCATTAGCTGGCTGAGTGGTCTTAGCAGCCTGTACTAACCAGATCTGAAATGCCAGCCCCTCAGGACGGGGATGCTCAGACAGACAAGAGGTTAAAAGATGCACAAACACGTCCGGCTGTGTGTGCCCTACCAGCTCGATTCATCGCAGTAAGGCATGTGCCTAACCTATAGGAAATGCAATCACAAGAGGCAGGAGCTCCAGGGCATAAGAGGCCCAGATCTTTCAAACTGGCAAATAAGACGTTGCTTTCGCTAACGGCCTAATGGTCTCCAAAGAGCATGCTGTTTTGATTCAGATAGCAGGTGGCAGTTCGCCCCAGGTTCCCTGGGAGCAAGAGATCACCTTGCATGTGTTTGCTGGAGATGGAGGAGGTAGTGAAGGGTGGGCACACACCAGGACAGTCCAGCCTCCTTGGTAGGCTCCTGTTTCCACTGGTGACTATCAGCATTTCCTTCACTTCTTAATATTTGTGGAAACTTCCCAGGCCCTGTGCAGGGTTCTCAGGCCAGCCCATGTGAGGAGAATTCACTGAACTTTCTGACCTCTGTGGTCCAGCCAGGGCCAGGGTGAAGGTACCTGGCAGAATCAGACGGAGGAAAATCACAGAGATCTTACGATCCATCCCGAGACGCGCTGGGCTCCATAGAGCTCCCTCAACAGAGGAGCCTATCAGATTTTTTTCCCAGTCCCAGCTAGGAGCAAGGATTTGGTAAGGCAGCAGAGGCAGGCTTGTGTCAGCCTCCTTGCCTGTCTGTCTGCCGGACTCAAAGTAGTGGGAGCCTGTGGCCCTTCGCTCTGCACCAGGAAGGCACACCCAAGCTGTAAACACTTGGGCTTTGTGTGTCAGCAGGTCTGCCCCACCGGAGGGAGGGAAAGGCTTTGCCTCAACTGCAGTAGCTTCTCAGACTCTTTCCATGGCTTCCTTGGCCCTGATGCGATCTGGCCTCATCTTCCCTATGTAATCTTACTAAAGAACAATACTTAATTGTAAAGTTGGAAAACTCAGAGTACAAAAACCGAGAATGGTGTCTAGCTAGGCCGCACACTGCCTTAGTCATGCTGTCCCACCTACCTGGGGTGCCCCTTGAGTGGACTCTGTTGACCCCGTTAGCCAACCTCTGGGAATGGGCTTCCCCTTGTGGCAGGCAGCCTATACCTAAGGCTCCCTACTCTTTCCATTCAAGATGCTTGCTTCTGGTGAGTAGGGCTTGAGTAGGGCTGAGCCGTTCCACGTTGGAATCAGAGTCTAAGGTCCCTAAACCGGCGGTCTCTCCCGGCAGATCTCCAGCGCCATGGAGCGTCTTCAGGAGGCCCTGACGATGTGCAGAGATGATGCCAACGCCCTCCACTTGCTAGCACTGCTCTTCTCTGCCCAGAAGCATCACCAGCACGCTCTGGACGTCATCAACATGGCCATCACCGAGCATCCTGAAAATTTCAAGTGAGTCTCCTGGGGTCACTGCTACGTGGAGGGCTGGCTTGGTCCCTGCATGGCTGCTTGTGTATGCCTCAGCTTGGCACATTGCCAGCCAGGTCACAGGGTAGAGTGTCCACTGCATAGACACTGAGCAGAGCAACAAGGACGCATAGGAAGGTCAAAGGGCTGTGGCGTCATGCAGAGCGTGCTCGGTGGGGACTAGTGAACTTGTGGGACTCCTGGGCCCTGAGTAGAGGCTGTGGGCTCAGGGAGGAGAACTGTTAGATTGCGTATGTGCACTGTCACTTCCATCCAACCCTCGAGTCCTGAGGGCACCACTTGGTAAGGCGTGTGACTTAATCATGACACTAGCACGGCCAGCCAAGGATGAAATCCTAAAGCTAGCTGACCTGGTGGAGGGCAAAGGAGGCATCCGGACTGCATCCGTTTCTGGAAGCTGGGGAAATAGTTCTATTCCTTCAAGGTGGCCCTGACCCTTCATGTTTATTATACCAACCGCAAGCTCTGCTTCTTAGAGCAGGGTTCACATTGCACTGGGCCAGAGAGCAGCAGGTAGGGTAGGATTGAGTCTCTTTCCCCTACCCACCACAAAGTGACCTACTGTCGTCAAAGCTGAACAGCAGGGTCAGCCAAGGCAGAAACCACATCATAGCTCTGTGAGGAGATCAAGGGGAGGCCATGCTTGATGACCCCTGAGCCTTTTCCCATCTTCTTGCCCAGACTGTTTGCTGTCTGTAATCTAAACCACCCCCAGCCCAGTCCCTGATCCTGTCTGGTCCTCTCCACATACCCCACTCTCCTGTCCCAGTGGATCCCAGCTGTCGAAGAGTGTAGATAGAGCTTGCGTCCACTTTGATAGTTTGTCCTTGAATTGGGGGATAGCTCGGGTTCTGAGCCTTGCTCCATCCATCCTTGGAGAAATGATAATTCATTTTATAAGACACTTCAGGAATTCCTAAAACACAGATCAGGCAGGTATGGCAACGGGAAACCCAGGTGTAGTACAGTAGTGCCAGGTGGTAGTTTTATTTTATTTATTTTTAATTTACACATGTGCAGTGACAAACCTGTGGCTGTCAATAGGACACCTCAAGGTTGTCAGTTCTCTTCTGTCCGGTGAGTCCTGGAGATAGCACTCAGGGCTTCGGGCTTGGTGGCGAATGCCTTTACCTACTACTCAGTTATCTTCTCAACCCTGTGGGTTGTTTGTTGGTTTGTTTTTGTTTTTAAGATTTATTTATTTATTTTATGCATGTGAGTACACCACCATTGCTCTCTTCAGACACACCAGAAGAGGGCATCAGATCCCATTATAGATAGTTGTGAGCCACCATGTGGTTGCTGGGAATTAAACTCAGGACCTCTGGAAGAGCAGTCAATACTCTTAACCACTGAGCCATCTCTCCAGCCCCACCGTGATTTTTATATTCAGTAAAAATCCAGGCAAGCTCTCCGCCGTGGTGCCAGGCGAGCTCTCCACAATGGTGCCTTGCTTTGCCCAGATTATCCTCACCTGCCTGGCAGGTCCTGACACTGCTGCTGGCTCTGTGTGATAGTGCGTGTGTCTCCTCATGCCTGCACTTACCTGGGCATGCATTTACTCTCTTGGACTAAGTGGGACAAGAAACATTCAAGGAAGAAAGCATAGAACTCTTGGGTGGGAAGGGAAGGAACGCTGGGCCCGCCATGCCCACCGTGCCTGCCGTGCCCACCGACACACTGAACAGAAGCACTGCTGAGCAAGATGCTTGGCCCTGCAGCATTAAATGTTGTTTTGACCTCGAGTCCTTTCCAGACAGATTTTGCATGAGAACCCTAATATGAAAGGAGAAGAGCAGGGTTACACCTCCCATTCCTGGCTCTCAGCATCTTCTCATGATTTCAGCACTGAATGTTCTGCTGGCCCAGTGCACTCTCCCTGGCCTGCTCTGGGAGGCTGTTCCCTTGCTGGGAGTCTGCCTGAACCCCAAGCTGTGGAAGGTGCGGTGTGAGTGAGGCCCAGTGCTCTGCCCAGCTGCACTCCCCAGGACGTTCCCCGTTCTCCCCTTACAGGCAGATGGAGAGGTTTGAGCTTTGAGATTGATGCCCACCACTCCCCTCCCCCCACCTCCCCACTCCCTCCCAACCCCCACCTCAGGAGGAGCCCCCATGGGTGTACATAAGTGAGAATTTTTCTGTTTGCAAGGAGATAGCTTTCAGCAGGTTCTTAAAGGGACCGAGCCCCTAGAACCGTGGTAATGGCGGAAATGGGTGTTTGCCAGTGTGCATCCTGATCGTCCTCGTTCCCTCTCCCTGGTGCTCTTCTTCCCCTCCCTGCCTGCCCCCACCCCCACCCCCCACCCCCGTGTTCTTGTGGAGCTGCCTGGAAAATAGTGTCTCTGCTTCTGCAGGAAGAGCCTTAAGGGGGCAGCCTATGCCACAAGAACTGCTTACAGACAGAGACTGCACCCAGGGGCAGCAGAGGCTAGCTCTAGGGTATGAGGCCCTGCACAGTATTGTTCCCTGTTACTGGAGTGTTGTTCTGCAGAGCGCCAGGGAATGGGTGTGATCTGCCCTGAGGAGACCTCCCTCCCTTGGTTTGCTCAATTAGTGGGATCCAATGATGTGGAGAAGTCTTCTTTATCAGCTCCCAGACCCGAAACTCTGCTTTGATCTGAACTGGCCCTAAAAGGCTACAAAACTAACAGACAGGAATTCATGGGATTCACCAGAGTGTGAAAAAATAAATCTTTCTTATAGGAAAAAGAAAAATCACACACACACACACACACCAGCTCTATCCAGTGACCAGGTCTCTTTGCCAATAAATTAAAACTGTTCCCCACAGATGAAGTCCTGGGGTATAGAAGTCCATGGATTAGCAGGAAATGTCATTGAGTCCATTACGGGTCAGGGATCACTGAAAAATGTCACCGATTTTCGGCTGTGTGTCCCACTCCCCCAGCTGCCTCTGTGCTAAGAGCAGGCTGTGTGGGACTCCAGCTGTTGCTAACAGTTAATTAAACCACCAGTCCAGTAAATACTGCTCAGCAAAACAACACAGGCCAACCCGCTACGGCCCGAGCTCATCATCCCTAACAGAGTGTATCCTCGGGCCTGTGATGTGGATTGTCTCCCACCAAGCCACCTTGCAGCGGCTATCCTGGTGGCCAGGCCTTCTAGAGGCTCCCCCTTTCTACAGAGTCATCAGTCAGTTCAGTGAACCCGAGGGCTGTCCCACAGGGAGAACAGAAGCCAGCAGCAGGTCAGCGTAGGGATGGCTGCTTTGCCTGCTACTGCCTGGGAGAGGCCTAGACAAAGGAGGATGCTGACCTCTAAGCAGACGTCCATCTTCTGAGTGTATCCTAGTGTGAGAGCCAGGCAGGTCAGTGCCCTGAGTCACGTCTGTCACTTCGGTGCCACCGGCAGCAACGTGTTCCTCTTTAAATAAAATAAATTTAACAATCTGCCCTGACTCTTTTGCTTCTCAAGTGTGCTGAGACACGGACTGAAGGTCACTGGTTGGTGGACTTCTGTGTACAAGGTCTCGGTGTGGAGGGGAGGCCACAAAGTCCCATCGACACCTGGCACTGACAGTGTTTAGTGAGTGAGCCAGGAGCTTGAAGGAAGGGGATCTGGAGGAGGCTGGGCTGTGAGTGACACAGGGGAGCAGTTACTGTTCCCACATGGGAACGCAATGCAGAGCCTTGCCTCTGGTGAGCCCAGCTTCTGAAAACCCTTCAGGAAGCCAAGTGGAGGGGTCTTGACGCCCGTGCTGAGGGACGGCCTTTGGTTAGCACGGCTCGGGTTTTAAAAGGCCGAAAGGTGATGAGGCAGACTGACCCCTCCAAGGGGACAGTATGAACCTGCTGTGACGGGAACCAGACACCCCCAGCAGCTTCCTGAAATCCTCTGGGCTTCCCACTAAGCCCTGGACACATGTACCAGGAGGCCCGAGGCCAGGCGGTCCACTGGCTTCCTGTGGGGAACGGGAGAATTTCAGCAGGCCCAGAGTTGTCTCTGCTGGTCCTTCCCATGGCTGAAGCAGCTGAGAAGCCTGACCAGGGGGGATAGGAATCTGGGGTGGGGAGGGATGGACCACCATGAGCATTGTAGGGAGGTGGTTTTAGGTAACACATTCCTTCAGCTTTAGTCAGGCCCTTGTAGTGAAGGTCACCATAGAAACCAAACAAAGTCCCTAGGCCAAAGATGGGAGCTTTCCAATAACCAAGCTGTCAGCCATTCCCCTCCCCACCCCCCGCCCAGCCTTGCAGCCCGCCAGACTGACTGACTCTGAGGACCCAGGGCCCACAAGTGACACGGGAGTAAATGTGTTTTCTTCCTACCTCCACAGTGGGCAGGGCCACCTACCCACCCCTTATCTGACACAATAGACATTCCAGAGAGCCCCTGCTGGCCCAGCTCCTAGTCCTAGGAGACCGGGGAAGTCCTGAGGGAGCCAGTGTCAGAGCCACAGAGGAACTTGCCAGTGTAGGAACAACATGGCCCTCTCCACAAGCCACTGCTCGCCCCAGATAAACAAACGAACGGCTGCATCCACCGGCCCCAGGAAACCAGGGCTGTTTTGGAAAATGTTTGAGGTGATATAACTAGGTATTAGCTGGAGCCAGACCGTAGCTAGATCCAGTCAAGGCTGAAACTGAGCCTCCAGGGCATTTCTCCGAGCCACCTACCCACCCCCACCCCCGCCTCAACACACCTACTTATCGGGTTGCATGTGACATATTTCTGGAGGGGTAGTCCTCCAAGCAGAAGGGATCAGAGCCCTGGGACCTGTGCTAACATTTCTGCCTTAAACCCAGTGTGTTTATTGGATTGTTCTTATTAAGGACTTGTAGCACATCAAAAGGATGCTTAAAATACCAACACTTGAAGAGGGGGTTGGGATCAAAGGTATTAACACTAACATAGTTTATCACTCTGCTGGGTTCCTTAAACACGCTTGGCTGCCACAGTGCTTGGGGACAGCAGCCAGGGCTCTTAAGTGCTAAGCCAGGCATAATCACTGGCACCCTCAGATCCTTCTCAAAGGTCAGCTCCTCCTTGGCTGAGCGGGGTTGGCATTCAGCATTTCTCCTCCTCGGCTCTCCCATGAGCACCTCCGAGGACAGAGCCCCGTGCTTTCATTAGCTGCTCTGCCCGCAAGACCCTGCTTCTTCAGTGGGAAGCCATTGGGGTTAGCACACTTGCTGGAAACCACAGGGGTAGAGACTGAGGCTCTAGCTACCAGGCCAGACCCTCCCCTCGTCCTCCCTGGGAGCCCCTCAGACAGTCTACCTGAAATGGCAAGGCCCTTCGTGGTGTGAGTCGTGCGCACGTCTGAGAGGTTATTGGGGGGGGTTGTTGAGTGACCTGTGGTGGAAGGACGTTGGGAGACTGGAGGGGTGGGGTCAGCTGACAGTCGGCACTGCACACAGATGGAATAGTTTGTTCAGGGCACCATGTACCAGATCTGTAGGCTGGGGCTCCTCACCGGGCGGAGCGGGGTCCTTTGAAGGCCATGAGCTACTACCCTGGGAAGCTGGGGCTTTTGAGCTGTTGCTTTTTAAGGCTTCGGAGCCGGATCGAGTTAAATTTATTAAGAGGTGGAAGATCATTATGAGCCTTTGAGATTAGGGAACATGGGTCACAGTAATCCTCCACACCAGGAGGAAAAAAAATCATTAGCTTTAAGGTTAAGAACTACTAAAAAAAAGGATCCCTCACGTGTTAAAGATTAGTCTGAGGGGAAGTCATAAAACTAGCGGCGGCCCCTCCCCTCTCAGGGAGGCCATTCCTGTGAGAGTCCCTATAAAAGTCACACCCTCAAGGAGCTCGGGCCTGAGTAACCCGCCCCTCCCCCTCCTGGCTTTCCCAGAGCCGTGGGATGTGGAGGAGCTAGGGAACCCTGCGTCACTTAGCCCTCCTAGATGAGCCCTCTAGGATAATGCGTCACCATCCTAGATGAGGCTGGTCCTCCTTGCAGATCACCTAGGGGAACCTAGGGGACTGACTGGTGCTGGAGGTGTCCCCGAGGGAGGACAGCTCCTCTCTGTCTCCTTGCACATCCTGCTACTCTGTCATGAAGTGGGGACCCCTGTCCCTGCTCCAGACATTTATCTGCCTTTTTCAGCACCCCCTGGCTACCGTCCTGATCCCTCTGGCATCCAAGTTCACTGGTCCCCAGAGACACCTCTGTTCTCGGAGCTTTCACATTTCAGACCCGAGCCACTGCCCTGGAGACTGGATGCTGACCTTCCCCTCCCCCCCCCCCCCCCGTATTACTGGAGTCTGCATCCTCTGCTCTGCTTGCTGTCCTAGTGGCGGGGGTGGAGGATGGGTGTGAAGTTGGACACTTGTACACCCAGGAGACACTCAGATTGTCAGGAGGGGACGGGAGGAAACCTGGAGGATTTGGGCATCTCACAGTCCTGGTCCTGCTTTAATTGTTCTGATTTGACTTTATTGGTGTTGTTTTTAATAGAACAAGATTTCATGTAGCCTAGGCTGGCCTCGAACTACTGACCCTCCTGTCTCTACCTCCAGAGTGTTTGGAGCATAGGCTTGCACTACCACACCCACACTACCACACCCACCGTAATTTGACCTTATAACTCTGATATGAAGAAGTTAATGGCAAAGTGAGGTGACATATCAAGTGAGATTAAATACCTGGTAAGGGGCAGCACGGGGACTAGAACTGGTGGCTGGACAGTGTGGCCTGCCTGGACCCCTGGGGCATCGCATTCCTGCATTGACCTTGTTCTCCTCTCAGCAGCCCCAGGAGTCATGGGAACTGCCACCATTCCATTCGCATTTTACAGATGAGGGCGTGGATGGGTCTCTGAGTTTGTGTCTTACCCCAGGCTCCATGGCTCCAAGAAGGAACGAGACAGTGTCATCAGAGTCAGCTCAGCTATCTGAGGCCAAGCTGGGGAAGCCAGGGATTCCACTGGGCTCAGCCTCCAACCTGAGGAGTTAAACCTTACAGCAGTGCGGCCCTCGCTCAGAGAGCACCTTGCTTTCCCACTCAATTATATGTTTTCTATAAAAATAGAACTCTTCATTAAAACGGCGCAGCAGGCCATCAGCTAGAATTACTAATTACTGTCCTTTAGAGAGATAATGTCCCCTTCTGCACACTCGCCACACCTGCCACCACCCTTCAAGGAGCCAGAGAGAACAAGAAAGGCCTCCCGGGACCTCAAGAGCACAGTGGGGACGAGTGGGGCCAGGAATCATGGAATGTTCCGGAAGCTTCCCTGAAGGCTTGCTTCCTTGAAATTGCTCTGGCCCCTGGGGACAGCCAGAGGCTCTGAGGGCTCCTTCTGCCTCAGCTACGGTCTTCTGTGCTCAGGCTTGTCTGTGGAGCATGAAGGAAAGCCACTGGAAGAAAAAGCCTAACTAGCTAAGCCTGAGCCTTGCAGGAAGGCAGGTCTGAGAATACCAGAGAACAGTTACACAGCAACGGGACAGCCTGTGTGGTTCCATGGCCGTCTCTGCTTTGCGGCTGTGCAGGCACAGTTGGACAGACCGGGACCCTTGAAAAGAGTGAAGTGCCCCACCCCTCATTTGCCAGGAAGTGAGCCAGGGCCAGGGTGATTCCCTCATCTGGTTCCATGAGAGGCCAGACTTCTGTCTGTACTCCAGCTTCCCGCTGGACACTTGCAGGAGGGTCCTCACAGCCAAGGAGGGCGCGCGTCACATGGGCTACAGATGACTGGGCAGGCCAGCAAGCTCAGGCACTTTCCAGAACCTTCAGAGGCAACGGGCCTAGAAACATGCTCCTCTGGGTCTGATAAGGTCTCAGCTTCAAAGCAGAAAGCCTGCCTGATGCTCGGGACAGCTGTGGCTTCCCTGGAGTTTCAGCTGCTGATCATAGCTCGTCGGGGTTTCAGCCTCATGGAGTACGACGAGTATGTGAGTAGGTGATTTTCCTCCTGTTCTACAGGCATGGAACCTGTGACACGCTCAGCAGAGGTGAGACTTTGGTTCAAGTTTTTGTCTCTCAGGCTGTCTTAGTCAGGGTTTCTATTCCTGAACATACATCATGACCAAGAAGCAAGTTGGGGAGGAAAGGATTTATTTGGCTTACACTTCCATGTTACTGTTCATCACCAAAGGATGCAGGACTGGAACTCAAGCAGGTCAGAAAGCAGGAGCTGATGCAGAGACATGGAGGGATGTTCTTTACTGGATTGCTTCCCCTGGCTTGCTCAGCCTGCTCTCTTACAGAATCCAAGACTACCAGCCCAGAGATGGTCCCACCCACAAGGGGCCTCTCCCCCTTGATCACTAATTTAGAAAATGCCTTACAGCTGGATCTCGTGGAGGCATTGCCTCAACTGAAGCTCCTTTCTCTGTGATAACTCCAGCCTGTGCCAAATTGACACAAAACCAGCCAGTACACAGGCCAATATTCATGGTGCAGTTTAAGGCCTATAATGATTAAAGTTGGCCACCCCCTCCTGGCCCAGTAGATTCTGGTATTCTAGTCCTACAGAAAAGTTTCAGTTAGATTTTTTTTTTTTTTTGCCTTCGATCCCAGAGATGAAGCTTCCCTAACCCGCTAGTCAGAAAGAGCTAGACACCTGCACACCACCCCAGGAACACACATAGTACACCTGGACCACGTGGCTCCTTCCACAGAGCCTCTCAGGTGAGGTAAGGCCTTGCTCGCAGCAGTTTGGAGTGGAATCGGCCAGTGTGTTGCCTATCGATATTCTGAGTCCCTCCCACAGCGCAGCTCTAAGGAGCCAAGTGACCAGAGTTCCACGCTAAGCATGTATGCTAAGTTCCAACCCAGGAACTGGGGAAGCTGGGCATTGCTGCTGAGGGCTGAGTGAGCTGGTGAAACTTATTGGCCAGGTGGGCATAAACTGTTGGTCACCAAGATAAATGATGACTTTCCCACCTCTACCAGGCCTGGCCGCAGACTTCTTCCTGGAGTATCTGACTAGAGATACTGCCTATGAACTTACTAACATTATTAAACTTTTAAACAAGAGAGGTGTGGCATGTAATTAGGTGCCAGCTGAATGCACAGTCACCTAGGGGTTTCTTGAAGGAGGACCTCAGCCTCGGAATTTCTTCCTAAAGTTTTATAATTCACTTAAAGACATTTTAGACTCATCTCTATGTGATATATGATGGATCTGAAGATAGGAGAAAACCAGGCTTGCTCGATCTGCCTTTCCTGTCGCCCACCCCACCCGACCCCCCACACCCCCAGAAGCACAGGGTTCTGATGAGGCTGTAATCATAACTCCAGCCAGTCACAATGACACACCAAGGGCTCTGTCTGAAGAGCTAGATAAGGAGCGCCTTAGTGAGCCGTGGATCCAAGTGTTTCAAGACCTGAGTCTGTAGATCCCTGTCGCCACCATTCTAACACCGAGTTTCCAGCAGCGTGTACTTCCAAATGTGAAGACGTATATTGGGAAGGGAATATATGGCCACATGGAGATACAGAAAAAGCTGGAGGGTGACATCTGTGTAGGAGTTGGCCAGATGTCACAAGGGGAAAGGTTAAGCCCTAGCAGGAGCCCTAGCAAGGGAAAGCATTAAGGAACTGCTAGCATCAAGGAACTGCTGCCACCAAGTCATCGGCCCAAGGTCACAGGAAAGAGGCAGGAATGAGAGGTGGAGCCCAAAATGGAAGGCCTTGAGGATCGCACAGAGGCTGTGCACAGATGGTGTGGACTTTAGGCAGGTTGAGCTCTGTTGTATGACTCCTCCTGCAGTGCTCAACTTCCAGCCTCAGGAGCTGATTTGGAGCCTCGATGTGGCTGTCCAGCAGCCGTGGATTAACTGGGTCCCTGAAGGGGGGGCTGGAAAAGAAAAAGGACAGATGGGTGTGTGAGAAAGATGAAGCTGAGACAAAGTTTCTGATCAAGGCTCAAAGTTTAATTTCCAGCTCTGCGTTCATATAGGGAGAGACCACAGACCCATCCTTTGTCTCAGCTGGATGGAGTTGCAAAGCAAGCTGTGCAGGCCGTCAACTCCTCAAAGCTCTTGTAGGAAATTGCAAATGCCACAGAGGCCAGGGGACTCCAGCTAGGTTGTAAGGACCATCCTGGGTTTGTTTAGCCTACTTAAGGCTGGGGAAAGGGCACCCCTCAGGACCCTTAGCCTGGGGCTCACACCCAGGGGTGATTGTTGCCCAACATAGCGAGGATGTGGTTGGATTGAGAAATTCCACTCCAGGTCATTCAAGCTAGTGGAATGTCAGCCACTGGGAGGGAGGCTACAGCCTGTGAGGATGGAGGCTGTTTACCCAACTCATCCTAGCTCTGATGAGCTCTCATCCTAGCTGGGGCCTGGGTTGCTCTGGGAACTCTGATGCTCTGGCTGCCCAGGGGAAGGTGAGCTTAGGCTGAAGTTCCCTAACCCTTGGCTCTCCGTGCTCTCGCCTTCCTGCCCAGCCTGAGTCCCTTCACTCCCCCACATTCCTCCTCCTCCTCCCACCTTGTCATCGGATGACAGCAGCTCCAGCAAGACACTGCTCCTTCTCTTCCTCCGCATTCAGATCCGAAAACACGGCACGTGATTCTCTGGGCAAGCTGGCATTTATTATTAAGCACTCTGATTGTTACCTTAAGGTATCTTCCACTTCATAGTCCTGAAGCCAGAGACGCCTAACATCGGCCTATTGGACTCTGTAGGGATCTGGGGAAGGAGAGGCAGGCAGCATTCACTGTGTCCTGCAGCTCCTCCCTCCTGGCTGGGCCCTGTTCTGCCAGTTTCTACCCTTGGGACCTGACAGATAGAACTTGAGTCATGGGCATGATGCTCAAGAAACATTGCAGAAGGATCAGGCAACGTGGATTTAAAGTCCAGGTGGAGCTGGGCATGGTGGGGAATGCCTGGGACCCCAGAGGCAAGATGTTCATGCACAACTTCAAGCCTAGGCTACGTCGTCGTCGAGAGTCCCAGGTGTGCCCGGAGGCTGTAGCAGAGCCCGTCTCAAAAGCCAGACTAAACAAAAACCAAAAAGTTGGTAAAAATGCTTCTGGGGCATGTGAAGCCCGGAGTCCAGACCTTAATACTACACAAAACAGGGTGTCGACATAAAGTCCACAGCTCTCATCGTAAAGGGAATAAGATACAGCTTATTCTGGAGCCATTTTAAGTGACCATGGTCCCAGAGCACAGATTTACATTACCCCAAATTCCATGTTCCCACATGGGAGCAGTTTTTTGTTTTTGTTTTTTTAAGATTTTATAGTTTTACAGAACAGAGAAAGTCATAAATCCAAGTACATCATTGAGGCAGGTTCACTGTGATGGGGGGAGCTATTTCATTGGCCTAAGATGTTGACTGATGACATTCTTAGCTTTCAGCTTGATAGGAGCTAGTTATCTGCCAGTCACTAGATTCTTTAAAGGTTCTTTATTTACTGTCATGAGATGCTAAGTCCAACATAGGTGTGGGCAAGGAGTGGCTGTTCTGGAGGACCGGAGCTTATTCTAAAATCAGGTAATTGGCTCCGGGCCTGCACCATTCCAGTCTCTCCACAGTACTGAGCTTCTAATCAGCCAGTCCATCTCTGCTGACGGACTCCTTTCCAGCTGTGTCCTCTCAGAGCCAGATGTAGCCTCTTTGGAAGTTTTCGTTCATGAGGGCATTACACACACTGTAATCACAGCACGTGGTGGGCGGAGGCGAGAGGGCCCAGAACTCAAGGGCATTCCCAGCCACAGAGTGAGTCCTAGGTGGTCCTAGGCTGCATGAGAGCCTATCAGAAATAATTAAGTCCAGGCTGATGGGCAGATGGAGAGGGGAGGCCACAGTAGGGAGAGGGCAGATGCTAACGCCAGCAACACAAAAGGAATTTTTGAGGAACAGTGGGGTAAAAAAAAAGTGTGCCCAGAACCCAGACTCTCTTCTGAGTATCACACTAGGGTGAGTTCCACCTTCTTCATGATTGTCTTCCAAGTCATAACCTAAAAAGAGCTGCAAAAGGCCCAAGGGGTGAACCTGGAGGCCCAGGCCTCAGCCCAGAGAAAAGTGAGACTGCAGCCTGGCACTTCAGGTGGGGCTCACAGCCCACTTCAGCCTCCCTGGAGCAGGCCTGTGTGGCCACACGAGCCATGTTTGTTGTCAAGGTGATGGCCCAGTGGTCCCTCTGATTCTCCCAGCAGCGGTGAGATGGATCAGGGGGGGTCTCTGCTTGCTGACCACTCTGAGAACTAGGCCGCAGCCTTGTGTGGATCGCAGAGGCTCAGCCACTCAGCAAAGGCTGTCCAGGTAGCTGCCGTATTGAATATATTGCCAGTGTGTTGATCTCAAAACACTGGCACACCGTGATACTTCCATGCTGCCTGGCCCCCCTCTTCCAGCACAGGCAGACTCCCTAAGAAGAAAAGGCTAGCACTCGACACCGCAAGGCTTCCTGCCCCCCGCCCCAGTCCTTTGGTGAATGAACAAGGACTGCTTTAAATGCTTTGGCCTCCACTGATGTGTTCAGGGGATTGATGGAAAGCTGCCTTCTGACTGCAGGAACATGGCCCAGACATGCATGCAAGATAAAACACCCATACACAGGAGACACAAGAAGAGGTTACTTCCCAGCTGTGGCTCTTGCTGAGACTTGGTGCTATGTGGGGCACAGAAGTATAAATCCCCGCCCCGTGTTAGTAGAACTCAAGGTGTTACTTAGCTGAGCTTGTAAAGGTGCAGAATACACCAGGCAGAGCTGAGTCACGGTTGACTACTGGAAGAGGAGGGCAGGGAGATACACTGTATGATCAAGGTGGGTGGGTGAGTGAGGCAGGCACTCGCAAACACTAAAAGGTATCTCGTTGTTAGGCTGTGAAGGTGAGGAGAAACTGAGGCACGGAGAGAAAGCCTCAGTGTGGTAGATGAGTGTGGTAGAGGCTGTGCTTCTATGGGCTGGGGAGGTGAGCAGGCGGTGTGGAATCCTCGCCAGGGCCTGCTGACTGTAGCTCTCCTTTCCATAGCCTGATGTTCACCAAGGTGAAGCTGGAGCAGGTGCTGAAAGGCCCGGAGGAAGCCCTCGTGACCTGCAGACAAATGCTGCGGCTGTGGCAGACCCTCTACAACTTCTCTCAGCTGGGGTAAGTGGCTGCCATCGCCACCCCTGGGGTTGCGCAGGAGAGCGGGCAGAGTAGGCAGGTGGTGGCTGCCTGAAAGGCCGCAGTACCCATAAACTGGGGTTGGTGGTTTGAAGGGAGACGTGGAGCTCAGTGTTCAGCCCTTCTTGTTCACAGCTGTCCCTGGCGGTCCCTCTAGAGCCCACACAAAGACCCGGTTAGAAGACAGCATCTGAGAGAGGTGCGGCTTCTTGCTTCTGTCTGGCCCGGCACCAGCCACGTACATCTTCATTATCAGAGACTGACTCAGCCCTTATCTAATGCGCCTGTTATGTGACAGTACTGGGACTTGAACCTAAGCCTCCTGAGCCCCAGACTAGGATGTGTATGTACACGAACTCTGGGAACCTAGAAGGCCTCCATACTACTTAAAGCATGGTTCTCAGCCTTCCTAATGCTGCACCCCTTTAATTTAGTTCCTCACATTGTGGTGGCCCTCCAATCATAAAATTATTTTCATTGCTATTTCATAACTGTAATTTTCTACTGTTATGAATCATAATATAAATATGTTTTCCAGTGGTCTTAGGGGATCCCTGTGAAAGGGTCCTTCAACCCCCTCAAAGTGGGTCATGACCCACAAGTTGAGAACTGCTGCGTTCAAGAACCCTCTCTCCTGGTAAAATCAGAGGAGCCCCAGGAAAGTAGGATGGAGTGGGAAACCCTCAGGGTCAGCCCTCCCTTTGCAGGCCACTTGGCTTGGGAGATCCTAGAGCAGGACAGGACTCATAGGTAGAAACTTCCAGAAAGCTGTGCACGATGGATTTTTCACAGAGGGAGTAGAAACACTCCCTGGTGGTGGGCACCGGAAGGCCAAGGATCATCCTTTGGGTGTTTGCATTCAAATGTGCTTTGCTTTCCAACACCTCTGGCTGCAGCAGCCGCAACAGGTACACAGACTGGCTCAGTTTGCACAGGAGTTGCCCTGGAGCCTGCTGCTTCTTATCTGCCTGGTGGGGGAGCTGCACATCCAAGTGGCCTGCCTAAACAAGGCCCCATAGAGGGGTAGCTTTGATTCAGAGCAGGTGTTCTCACAGGGGCAGGGGCAGTTGAGCTGATGTCCCAAGTCACCACACACTCCTTCCATTCTGTCCTGAGAGGCTGCTCGGGCCCATGATGTAGAGTAGCTCTTCAGGAAGCTTCCACAACTCTCTTAACCTAACATTCAGCAGGACTCAGCCAGGTTGCTGCTTGGCCCCCAAGCCTGGATCCAATCCCTCCTGGCTGCCTCAGGAGACCGGAAGGGTTTTTCTATGAAACCTAGAGCTGGAGACCAGAACCCAGTGCTTGTAAAAATCTAATTTTGGGCAACCATAAACTAAGACCGAAATCTACGGTCTGAGGGCCTGGTCTGCCCACCCACCCTAACCAGCCTGCGCCACCCCACCCAACACCTCTGGGTTCTGTTCAAACCACACTGATATCCTCATCACCCCCAGGCCCTCCTTCGTGAAGCTACCGTCACCCAGAAGCCACTGGGCCCTGCCCATAGTGGTCTTGACGACTTGCTTCCCTTGGCCTGCCTCCTCTCTGGTACAAGGATCTTCAAAGTAAACTCCGCACGTTAGCCAGCACAGTCCCCCAAGACGGGCTGATTCCACGCTTAGGAGAGGATCTCTCCTAAGAGAGGACAAGTCTGTTGAGTGCCTGGATGGAAGTGAGCCTGAAGTAGTCTCCCGACCCGGTGCCAGTCAATAGCTTTGTGAGCTGATGTCATGCTGACAAAACCGAGTCAGGGCCAGTGTGAGTTAGGACAACAAAGATACCCTGGGCTGTGGGGACATCTGTGGAGCCAGCATCTTGGTATACCTCCAAAGAGAAGACACCTTCTGGTTCTCTTTGAGTTTTCTCAGCCAATTTCAGGTGCCAATGGCTTCCCTGGCAGTGGGAGGGACCAGCGGAGAGAGCAACAGTTACTGCTTTTCTGAGCAAGCGTTTTCTTCCTGCCCCTCCCCACCCCAGCACCTCCTCCTCTGAGAAAAGAGGAAGCTCTCAGATGGGAGACACGGGGACTTAGGGAAATGGATAAGGAACAATAGGAGGTCACCAGGTTTGTCACCTGTCAGGGCATCCTTTGGGGCCACCTGGCAGTCTGAGGATTCCTTTTCGAGGGCAGCAGCTGAACCTTCATGCAGGCTGTGCACAGAAGCCATCCAGCAGTGCTTGTGCCTGGAAGTAGAGGTCTCACCTTCAAGGAGGGCAGCAACACTATGGAGTCTCTGTGTCCGCCTGGGTGGTACATGCTGGTCTGTCTGTCCTTCTGCTTGTCTCTGGCCCTCCCTGCTGTTCTAGCTTCTCTCTCTCTCTCTCTCTCTCTCTCTCTCTCTCTCTCTCTCTCTCTCTCTCTCTCTCTCT
>NC_034607.1:53049223-53050412 GCF_900095145.1 Mus pahari
GGAGTCTCTGTGTCCGCCTGGGTGGTACATGCTGGTCTGTCTGTCCTTCTGCTTGTCTCTGGCCCTCCCTGCTGTTCTAGCTTCTCGACCCATTTCTCTCTCTCTCTCTCTCTCTCTCTCTCTCTCTCTCTCTCTCTCTCTCCTGACTTTCCTCATGCTCCCAGCTGGCTCTGGAGACACCCATCCTCTGCCATCATGGAACCCTGCCCCCTTTGCCTTCCAGGGGCCTGGAAAGGGATGGCAGCTTTGAAGGCCTCACGGTGAAGAAACAGAACGGTATTCACCTGACTCTGCCAGATGCCCACGATGCAGACTCTGGTAAGATCAGGGTTGGTCTTGGCTCTGGCTGGGGGGTGGCAGTTGGCCCACAGATGGGTGGTAGTCACCTCTGTTCTGGGCAACAGAAAGAAGGTCCCTCCCTCCTAAGCATAATGAAGAGAGAGGAAAATGGGGCAGGAAGTTGGTGTGGGCGTGGTCCGCTGCCCCTTAGACCAAAGCCTGAGGCCAGAGTCTGCCCAGTGTCTGGCAGAAAGGAATGGGCTGGGCTCATTTCAGTTTAAAATTAGGTTGACTGAAAGGACTCACCTGGAAGCCCAGGGCTGGTGAAATTCAAATGGGTTCGAGAATTACAAACGTATGTACACCTTTAAGGCTAAGACCTGCTTCGAGCAGAACACACTCGTCAAAGACACAAAGAAATTAGTTGCAGAGCGGAGATAGAAGTGGAGTCGGACTTGGTAACACGGTTCTTTTATCCCCACGCTTCCGGGGACTTGAGGCAAGCTGTACTCTGTTGTTTGAGGGATGGAGTGGGTTTCGCCAGCCAAACCCAGCCCTTGACTCCAGAGACACATACCAAGGGTGCTCAGCTGCTGAAGGAGCCACTGAGCCCAAGGAAGGGCACGGCTTCCCTTGCAACTAGAGACAGGAATTGTATGCTCTTGTCTCATAGACGGAAGTCATCTAGGGTTTGTCCTGAGGCCTCCTGAGTTTATCGGAACCTTCATTGCCTCTGAGAAAGTGTTCATGTTTCACCTGCATGGGATTTTCTTTAAAGATTTATTTATTTCAATATATGTGGGTACATTGTTGCTGTCGCTGTCTTCAGACGCACCAGAAGAGGGCATCGGATCCCCATTACAGATGGTTGTGAGCCACCATGTGGTTGCTGGGAATTGAACTCAGGACC
>NC_034607.1:53050423-53066150 GCF_900095145.1 Mus pahari
TTACAGATGGTTGTGAGCCACCATGTGGTTGCTGGGAATTGAACTCAGGACCTCTGGAAGAGCAGTCAGTGCTCTTAACCGCTGAGCCATCTCTCCAGTCCTGCGTGGGAATTTTAAGTGTCAACAGCCTTACGTATCTGGAGGAGGGTCCATACCACCCCAGTCACAGCAGGAGGGGTCCTCTGAAGGCCTAGGTTAGCAGTGAGCTGTTGCCCAATTGTCTGTTGCTTCGCAGCTTCAAACGAGTGGGGTCTTAACATAGAGGAAACAGTGCATACTGTGGAAAAATCACAAAAGAAGGGGAAAAATAATCACCCCTCGATTTCCCATCTAAGGAGAGGTGCTTCAGAATCCTTGCCATGCACACCCATTTTCAGTAGTTTTAATGTGGTTCTCGTGTTCTGTGCAAGCTATGCTTTCGCCTGCACCGTGTGAGCACATCCACATGTCGGTGCCACGTAAGTATGTGGCTATAGCGTCTTCAGAGCCTCACGTGACCACACTTCCACTTATTTTTAATCAGCCCCTATTGTTGAACAGTTAGGTAACTCTCTGTTTTCTGTAGTATAGGTGGAGTCAAGTGAACACATCTTTGCTGACGTTATGATTATTTTCCTCGGATGCTGGCCGGACACTGACTGTCCCTAGGCCAGTGGCATCCCGACTTCCACTCCACCCTGTGCCCTCTTGTTCTGCAGGCTCTAGGCGGGCATCATCTATTGCAGCCTCAAGGCTGGAAGAGGCCATGTCGGAGTTAACCATAACAACCTCAGTCCTGAAGCAGGGCCCCATGCAGCTGTGGACCACACTGGAGCAGATCTGGCTCCAGGCCGGTGAGTGTCCCCTGACCCAGCTGGGGAGTCAGTCCCAGGGATGCTCGTCTGTGTGGCTGAAGCCACCAGATGATCAGATCCCTGCTCTGTCCTTGAGGATGAAGGAGGTGGAGGTTTCTGGGGAAGCATACACAAGCTTACGCTCTTGGGTTCTATAGTCCTATTTCCCAACTCACCCTCTTTCCTCCCTCCCCTCCCCGACCCCCTGAGACAGAGTTTCTCTGTGTAGCCCTGGCTGTCCTGGAACTCACTCTATAGACCAGACTGGCCTCAAATTCAGAAATCCACCTGCCTCTGCCTCCCAAGTGCTAGGATTAAAGGTGTGCGCCACCACTGCCCAGCCCTCTCTCCCCTCTTTAATCTCATCCTAGCCTCAGAGAAGGTTTGCCTTCAGAACCTAGACACTGGGATCTTGTCCTGGTGCCCCGGGATCTTCAGAGTGGAAAGGCATGTTTCAGAAGAACAAAACCACCCACCTCCCTGTCTCTGAGGTTTCTGCTTGCATTATCTGCCTGGCTGTGGGTTTCCTTCTTTGCCCAGTGGGTAGAAGACTTGGTCAGGAGAGGATAAAATAGTTCTGAGGGCTAAGGACATGGAAACAGCTGTCCAGGTGCCGGACCTTTTGGTCAGCAGCCAGCACTGCTCCCACAAGCGAACGACGGCTGGAGGGATAGGTTTCCAGAAGCCCCGTGCTGCCTGACAACCGGCTAGCCCCACGTGGAAACAGCTGGTGCGGCACATAGTGGGTACTCCACAGCACATAGTGGGTTCTCCACAGATAGTCATGGCTTCTGGACTTGTCTTTGGGATCGTGGTGGGCCAGAGGCTGTGAGGCACCCACAAGCTGTGTGCTTGACACAGAAATGCCAACGAGTGACTCGCTGGAAAGTGTTTAGCAACTGACAGTAGTGTGGTAGATTCCAGGGAAAGAAAAATCAAGAATAACAGTGGAATAAAATCCCTTTGGTAGAGGAGAGGAAGATGAGACCTGAACTCGACAGGCCACCCTACCTTGGTCCAAACTGCCAAGACTGGGCCCCGGGGCACCCTTCCCTCTGGGTTAGTCTCACTTTCAGCCCTGTTCTCACAGGGATGGACTGTAATTCCCACGGATGGGGTAGGGTAGAGAGCAATAGATAGTCAGTTTCCTGGATAGGTAGGTAGGCTTGGCAAGTCAGAGTTCGAATGCTCACTGATGAGACCCCAGGGTTACCCCCGGCATGCTTCCACATATGAACACATTAGTATGCACCCTATACCCACTTTTCTTGTCCTGGACTCTGAATGTGGAGGGGGAAAGATCGGATCAGGATTCACAGGAATCCTAGACATGACAGCATCGTAATGGTGTAAACACTGCCCCGCTTAACGCATCAGGACTTCTCGGGCTGTGTGAGGAGCTGGAAGAACAGCACGGTAAGAAAGGGGACGGCAGGGGACGGCGGGCATAAGCAGACGCTTTTGCTCCCTCAGAGAGCTACGGAGCCACATGAGCCTTCCACCTTCCAAGAGACACGACAGCCTGGGGCAGAAAGCTGCACCCATGCTGGGGTCAGCACCTGTGCCCATGAGCCCTAGGCCTCTTGTTTTACTGTTGTGTCTTGAATTTGTACTTGGATGTGTGATTACAAATCCAAAACTGCAGTGTCTCACACAAGGGAGAAGCCTATTCCAACAGAAACAACAACCCCTAAAGATGCGCTCTGCCCTCTCTAGGGCGTGGCTCTTGTCTCTGTGGTCCACTGTGGCCTCTCTAGGGCGTCACTCTTGTCTGTGTGGTCCGCAGTACCCTCTCTAGGGCGTGGCTCTTGTCTGTGTGGTCCTCAGTGACCTCTCTAGGGCGTGGCTCTTGTCTGTGTGGTCCTCAGTGCCCTCTCTAGGGCGTGGGTCTTGTCTCTATGGTCCGCTGTGGCCTCTCTAGGGCGTCACTCTTGTCTGTGTGGTCCGAAGTACCCTCTCTAGGGCGTGGGTCTTGTCTCTGTGGTCCGCTGTGGCCTCTCTAGGGCGTCGCTCTTGTCTGTGTGGTCCGAAGTACCCTCTCTAGGGCGTGGCTCTTGTCTGTGTGGTCTGCAGTGCCCTCTCTAGGGCGTGGCTCTTGGCTGTGTGGTCTGCAGTGCCCTCTCTAGGGCATGGCTCTTGTCTGTGTGAGCCGCAGTGCCCTCTCTAGGGTGTGGCTCTTGTCTGTGTGGGCCGCAGTGCCCACTCTAGGGCGTGGCTCTTGTCTGTGTGGTCTGCAGTGCCCTCTGTAGGGCATGGCTCTTGTCTGTGTGGTCTGCAGTGCCCTCTCTAGGGCGTGGCTCTTGGCTGTGTGGTCCTCAGTGACCTCTCTAGGGCGTGGCTCTTGTCTGTGTGGTCCTCAGTGACCTCTCTAGGGCGTGGCTCTTGTCTGTGTGGTCCTCAGTGACCTCTCTAGGGTGTGGCTCTTGTCTGTGTGGTCCAAAGTGGTCTCTAGGGCGTGGCTCTTGTCTCTGTGGTCCACAGTGGTCTTTAGGGCGTGGCTCTTGTCTATGTGGTCTGCAGTGGCCCCTTGCACCACTCACGCTCTGAGGCACAGGATAAACATGGTGGGGTGGGGAAAACACCCTCCCTCTTCCCGTAAGGACTGGAGTCTGCACACCTCACCTCGATTCGCCTCGTGATTCGTGGCCGGGGCTTGGTTATATGACTGCCCCTAACTGCAGGACTCTGGCATTCTTCTTCGTGTCCCTGTGCCTTCCCGACCATGAGAGCTGTCCTTCTAGAGGAAGCAGGAAATAGACATCTTCCATGATCAAGAACAGAGGAAGAGAATGTGTCCTAGGTTCTCCTTGTGAGTCTGTTGGGACCCGTTTGTGTCCTCTGTCCCCTGGCTACCAACTTCACCAGCATCTATTGAGGACTTGTTGGAGAAAAAGCTGCCAGGACCACGCCACCAAACTGCCCCACCTAACCCAGGCTAGGCATACAGTGGACTCCCACTGATGATGCGAGTGATCCTGAAAGGTGCTGTGACTGTCCGGGAAAGAAGAGGACCCTGCGTAACCACTTATGTTTGGTCAGGGATAAATTGCAGCCTCATCTGGTCAGTAAGTTCCACTGAGGCTGTCGGTGTGAGATAGTCTGTGAGAATGGGAATCCTGCCTCAGACCCATGGGTATTCCAGAACCTTCAGTATGAAGAGGGCTATTCCAGAAGACACACACACACACACACACACACACACACACACACACGCACACACACACACCCCTTCTTCATCTCACTCCCTGATATCATCTCTGGGTACCAGAGAGATGGGTGGTGGACACTGAGACTTCCCTACCCTGCAGATTCAAGGACTCCTGAGCCGCTCTAGGCTCTCTCTGGGTCTGAGGCTGTCCTGGTCTCCGGTCCCCACTCAGTCACGCCACCTGAGTGCCTTAGGGGCCTCATCCTGCAAGTGAAGGCCACTCGGGTTTCATGTCTGAATTGACTCTTAGAGGGCACCCTGCCTTTTAGGGCAGGGCCAGGCTGAGAGCACAGGAGAGAAAAGGACCACAAAAGCCACCTGCTCCTGTGACCTTCGCCTCCCCTCAGCCATCTTCCCTCTTCACTCTTTGATGTCTTCATGGCCGGTTCCTCCCCTGCCTGCTCTTCCTGGCATCGGGGCCTTAGAGGAGCTCTTCAGTTGCTCCAGTGGTTTTCTCTCCCCTTCCCTCTACAGTCTGGACAAGTGGGGTCCTGGCCCTGACCGCCCCACCCCGCCATGCTCTCTGGGACTCAGTGCTGGAGTTGAGAGGGGTGCTCTTCTTTGGAGTCTCTCTGGGACTTCTGACCTTTGTCCAGCCAACTCACTCATTCCCTTTCCTTTCTCCCTTTATTCTGAGCTTCCCTAAGTCCTCAGGGCCTGCTTTGTGGGGAGCCAGGAGGACCTCCTTTGAGATGGAAACCTGTCCTCACTGTGGGGGTCAAGGCCAGCCAGGGGAGATTCCTTTTAGATCAGTGGTTCTCAGCTCTCCTAATGCAGTGACCCTTTGATACAGTTCCTCACAGCCGTAAAGTTATTTCATTACCACCTCATAACTGTAATTGTGCTACTGTTGTGATTTGTAATGTAAGTATCTAATAGGCAGGACATCTGACACAGGACCCTGTGGAAGGGATCAGTCAGCCCTCAGAGGGATGGTGACCCATACGTTGGTGGTTTTCTCTCCTGTCCCCAGGCCCTGCAACCCTGTCCCTCCCTTTTTCTGAGGTCTTAGCGGCAGGGCCTCAGCTGGGATAGCCCTGAACTCCTGGATGAGCTTCTGCTTCTCAGCATCTGGCCAGCCTGAGGGTAGCTCCCTCACTGTTGCACAAGAGTGTGGAAATGGGCCCTGGAGAGTTAACTCAGCCACCAGCCCGGGGCCTAGAGCCCTTGTTTGGGGAGGAATGTCAGGGCACTGGAACCAGCTCTGGGTGTAGGGTTGGACCAGGATGTCTCTGAGAAGAATAAAAGGGACTCTTGCAAAGCTCCAGGGACCAGATGTTTTCCATTTCTACCCCGCGGAGAGAAGATATGGAGGGAAAGGAGCAGAGCAGAGAGAGAGCCTTGGAGCCAAGAGGAGGGAAACCAGAAACAGGATGAAGAGGAGATCAAGAGGCAGGCCGGAGAGAGGGAGGAGCTGGGGCAGGCCGGAAGAGTGGAGGTGTGCTAGCTGCCCCCAGATAAACCTATCTCATAGTGATGAGCACTAATCCAACCCTAGCCAGGGGAGCACGTGGGTCCCGTGGGCCTTGGTGGGCCTGGCAGCCAGGCCCGGAGGAAGAGGATCCAGGCAGTGGTGGGCACCATGCCACCAGGCTCCTGCCACAGTTGTGGCTGGCTGCCCGAGGGCACCATGTTTGGTAAAACAGCAGGCAGTAGCTGAGGCACCTGCCCGTGGGCACGGAGGCTCTGACATGTGGTGCACTGAAGCCCCCAGAACCCATGTGGCTGCTGTCAAGGCCTTGCCAAGGAGGCTGGACCTGTGTGTGAGGGGCTGTTCACAGCATGGCCAGAGCCCTCAGGAGACCTGCCACTCTGAAGCTGGGCTGTGTCACCTGGCTTCCTGCCTAAGTGACAAAGAGACCCGGCAGAGAGCAGGGGCCCACTTCTCAAAGAGTGTTCCTTTTTGAGTGGCTTCTCAACCAGGCTTTGGGCCTTAGAAAGCCCCAAGACCTCAGCCCCACGGTCCCTAGCACTCGGTCCCTAGCATCTGTTGATGTGAACACACCGAGGAGCGCCCAAGGCAGGGACCAGGGACAGTCTCCTGGGGAACTTGGAGGATAGGAAAGCAAGTTGTAAACATCTTAATGAGCCGTGACAGGGCCAAGCGGGCCAGCCTGGCTTAGGCTGCTGAGTGAGGAAGACCTAGGCACCGAGAGTCTGACCCTGGATTCTCAGGGCTCCTGTCCAGAGAACAGTCACCAACACAGGTGCTGGCATGTGTGTGCTGTGGGCATCCACCCTGCACCAAGCACTGTCTCTCTAGCGTACCCCAGGGGTCCTGTCACAGAAGAGCCTGCTGCAGCCTGGCCTTTCTTCTCTCTCTCTCTCTCTCTCTCTCTCTCTCTCTCTCTCTCTCTCTCTCTCTCTCTCTGCTTAAATGTGGACTCCTCTAGGCAAACCTTCCTGACCACTATGACACTGACCCAGCCCACACCCAGAAATGGTGCCTGTGGTTTCCCTGCACTGAACCTCTCGGGGTGTTTTGGTGGCTTTAGTTTGCCGCTTCCCTCGCCCACTCTCCTTATGGGTGGACGGGACATGTGGTCAGTGTTGAGTGCTTGTGCAGTATCCGGTCAGCTATGAATGCAGTCTGTTCAAAGGCCCCAGAAGCAGCACAGCAGGAGAGTGGATAAGGAGAGCTGATATAGGGTCTGCCCAATCCCTAACCACTGGCCAGCTCTGCCCTGTGAGGCCCTGGCTCAAGGATGCCCTCTCCAGTGTTACTCTGTCTCTAAGGGCCTTCCTCTCTAGGCATCGTATAGGAGTCTGGTTCCCCTGGCTTTCTTTCTCAGATTATCCCAGCTTCTTATCACCGTTAGATGAAAGTGCTCCAAAAGCTCTGTGTAATGTTTTGGGAGGAAGCAAACCAATCAGATTACACGGTGAATGTTAGGTGGCTTCCCCGCTAAGAACTGCTGCTGCTCTTCAGTCAAGGCCTTCCTGACAGGCAGAAGAGATGCCGGAGTCAGCTCTGTCCACCTCTTTTTGGGAGTTTCCATTGGAAATGTCTGCTACCTTCCACATCCCAGACGTGCTCTGAACTGGTGTAACCTCGGTGCTCAGCCTGTGCTAGGAAAAGCTCTTGGCAGAGTCACAAGCCTGACTCTGCTGGCCGCACGCGCACGCGCGCCCCATCTGCATTACCATCCTTCTGTGACTTCCGCATGGGCACCAGCTCTGGGAGGGGGCAGCCGAGCTCCGGGGGCTGCTTGGGAAGAAAGGCAGAGTGGGCCAGTGAGCAGCATTTCTAAAAGTGTCTGTGGTGGGCGAGCGCCTGTGCCGTGTGGGGCTGAAATGCGCAGTTCTGTGGGCTGCCCTGAGATGGGAGAAACTGCACCTCCTTAGATCTGCATCTCGGGGATAATCTGATGCTGCAGCTAGCCAAAAGGGGTGTGTGTGTGTGTGCGTGTGCGTGTGCGTGTGCTTGTGCATGCGTGCGCGCGCGCGCGCGCACTCACACACACTTTAGAGTGAAGCTATGGAGGAGGGGAGGCCAGTCCTGAGCTTGTCCTTTCCCCCCTCCTCAGCTTAGCTGTTTAGAGGGAAAGTCCCAATCACACGTGCCTCCCTCTAAGACTGCTTGTCAGAATTAATGAGACAAAACAGCTTGTGAGGTTGGGGTTTGCCCAAGTCGGCCTCCCTAAATGCAGGTTTTACCCATGGCACGGATACCTCTTGGTCTTTACTGTGGGCCTCCTCAGAGGCCCCAGAACTCTTGGCCTCAATCCTTCACAGTGCGTGGCTCCTCTTGGGCTTCAAGCACACTCCCGTTTAATCCTGAGCATGCCAGGGCCCGGTTAATGTGCCTCAAGATGGAGAGCTCTCCAGGAGAGTCACCTGATCTGTTGCCACGCTGCCGTCTGTCTAGAGAAGCAGACAGACAGACACTGAAACGTGTCAAAGACATGCAAGCAAGCTGGGCCACGCCATTCCCCACCGCCCGCCCGCCCGCCGGCCCACGGGGCCTGAAGTCAGATAGCCCGACACACTCTGTGACCCTGTCGGTTACTTTGCTCCCTCTGCTGTTCCGGTTTCTAAGTAGTAGTGGGGTAGTGAAAGTCCTTTCTCCAGGGTTTCTGTGGCATTGACTAAAGCAGTTTGTGTGAAGTACCCAGCGCGGTGACTGACAGTACCCACTGTTACCCTTACACTCCCCAGCAAGGTGGCCCTGTGCTGTGACTCTGTTGCCTTCCGGGCTCAGGGCTCAGGGCTGGGGTCACTGCCTGTGACTCCCCCGACCCCCGCACTCATACTTCGCCCCTCTACTTTCCCAGCCGAACTGTTCATGGAGCAGAGACAACTCAAGGAAGCGGGCTTCTGCATCCAGGAGGCTGCCGGCCTCTTCCCCACCTCTCACTCGGTGCTCTACATGCGAGGCCGACTAGCTGAGGTGAAGGGCAGCTTCGAAGAGGCCAAGCAGCTGTACAAGGAGGCTCTCACCGTGAACCCGGACGGCGTGCGCATCATGCACAGCCTGGTAAGCCACCCTTCCCTCCCAAGACCTCCCTTCGCAACCCCCTCATCCCGGCAGGCGCCTGCTGCTGCTGCTGCTGCTGCTGATGATGATGATGATGATGATGATGCTTCCAGGCACCTCTAGGAGGTGACTTCCTGCCAGCTCTGCTGTGAGAGACATCTGTATATGCCTTACAGGTGTGAGCTGTCTCCCTCCCGTCAGAGTCTGCACTGATGGGGGAAGAAGTCTAGAAGGGTTTTTTTGGTGGCTTCCATGCTGCTGTGAAGTTCTGCGTGTAGTCGGCTCTCAAGTTAAAGCCTTACCCTGGGAGCTAATCCAGGCTTCTCTGCAGTTCCAAAAACGCCTTGTATGAGGGTCCTCAGCGTCTCCTCAGTCGTCGGGCCGCCTCTTTCTTTCCAGGGGAGCTCTCTCCCCTCGAGGGACTCAAGGTTCTCAGAGGTGAACCGTGTCAGGTCTGGCGTGAGTGTACATTGAGAATAGCCCCTGGGTTGTAAAAGGGTTCACCAGACCCCCGTTCTGGGACATGGACACAGGATTTGGGTACCAAGGACACAGTGACACGCGCGCACCCATAGTGGGGAGGTTTGGTAGCTGAGAAGCACACATCCTGACCTAGCTGCCTTCTACCTTGGGTGGTCATGGGTTGGTGAGCCTACCGGAACCCTGAGTGTGCTTATCCGTCCAGTGAAGAGTGTATTGTCAGGAAGGCACTATTGTGTCCTCTAACCTGACAGAGTAAGACTCTACAGATGACCTTTCACCCCTGCTTTCCTTGCTGCTTCCAGAGAACGGAGACGAGGACAGATAGAGTAGTCACTGGCGTACCATGTAGGAACCCACAGTCAGTGGGACCATTGAGAAGACTCAGTTTGGATTGGATACCCCTTAGTGTTGAGAGTGGCTGCTGCAGCAGCCTTGACAGCTGGCCCTGGAGAACACAGGGTCGGAACACAGGGTCCCACGTGGGCGGCGGTCTCCGTTGCCAGATCTTATTCATCTCTGACAGGAAGCCATAGGAGCTGGGTTTCATATTGGGTTTGAGGAGGTCAGGCACACACTCAGGAATCCCTTGAGAGGATGGGAGCCCAGAGAGAAGCTGGACCAAAGTGTCTTTATGTGTTTTGTAACCCACTGGTTCCTGGAAACAGAACTGAGTGAAGAGTTCCTGCTCACTTCCCATTCCCGCTGCCAGATTTCTTCTTAGGTTGTATGAATTTTGAGTCCCAGCTAAAAAAAAAAAAAAAATTATAGGCCACAATGTCACACAGCCCTGTCTGTCCCTTGCCTGGCTCCCCCTGTCTTGGGGTCAGCCCAGCTAGTGTTTGGTTTTTTACAAGGCACACCTTCTCCTTTCTCCTGCATTTCAGCTTTGGCTTTGTGGGTTAATGCCTCGCTAGAGGTCACATCCAGAAGTCTGGATTATTGAGGAGGACTGGGCTGCCATTCCTCGTGGATCTGAGCCTGCAGCCTCAACCCTCCCAAACCCAGCAGAATCCAGTAACAAGTACAATTTTGAAGTAACAGCGTACCATTTTTCATTTATGCTTATTATTGTTTGTAGCTATTTTCTTGAAATTAAAGCGGTTTCTGACCACGGGTTTCCATGGTAACCGAATAGCTGTCCAGAGTAGCTCCCTGCAGATGTTACTGAAAATGGTCCCTTTTCTCTTCCTGGGGTGCCTTGCTGACTTAATGAAATTGGAGCAAGTTGGAGCCAGGGCTGCCCACTCTCAGTTACCAGCAGCCAGAGGGGCAGCCGGCTCCTCGGGAGAGTGGGCAGCCCATCCCCTTTCCACAGGCTTTGTTCCTGCCAGCATCCCACACATATGCATAAAGAATAGCAAATCGCAGGCCTGGAGAAGATTTAGTAAGCATACTTTCCTAACGACGTGTGAATGCTTGAGCATGTTGATCTCAAGTGTTCCCCTCATCTAAATGTCTTCCTTGTGCTGCTGGCCTGTGACTCAGGACATCTGGGCTCTCATCCTGGCTCCGGCTTTGGTTGACTTGGGGACCTAGGACAAGAGTTAACTTCCATTGTTCCCAGTGTCCCCTTTTATAAGGGGATAATCATTGTCCTTAGGCTATAGTGTTTTTATATCAAACGAGATAATGGCCATGGAAAGGAGACCAGATAGCACACAGACCACTGTTCTCCACGCCCCTTCACGGACGGGCATCGGAATCAACCATAGCGCCCCCAGAGAAATGGACTTTGGTAAGAAAGGCCTGGATAGTACCCCCACCCAGCCGTCCCAGTCCCGGGGGAGCGGCACCAGATTCTAGGGGTGACAGAGGAGGCCAGCCTTGACCATCCACGACTTATGAGAGAGCTTGGGCACTGTGTCATTGGATGGGGTTTTTTATTCCCTCCTGTCAAGGGGAATAATTATTTGGTCCCTTATGACTTCAAAGTGTGTTTTCGGGTTCAGCTGAACTGAAAGCGGTGAGAAAGGGACCACTGAGGGTACCTTTGTCAAAAACATCCTACAGCAGTAGCAAGCAGCTCAAGCCCGCCTTCTGCCAGGTAGACTTCTGTGAGCCACATCGTATCAGTAAGGGGGTGGGGAGGGGCTTGGGGAGGCTGTGGCACAAACTGCCTTCTTTCCAGGGAAAGTTTATGGCCAGTGGGGAATTGAAGAAGCACGGAGGAAAAGGAAGGAGGAGCCAGCAAGGTCAGAAGTCCCTTTGGGACTGTTTCCAGCACTGGTTAGCCATCCGGGGAGCGGGGAGCGCTGGCCTGGAGTTAAGTGTGCCTTTCAAGCCCAGCTGACCTGCCCTGAGGTCCACTTTGCCTTGTTCACTGTTTAACCGAGGCTGAGGAACCTTTCAGAGGTTCAGAACTCCTGTCTGTGAAGTAGGGATGTCTATGCCAAGAACGAAAGGCTGCTGTTAGAGTGCGGTTGAGTAAGCGCGCAGCATTATGGGCCAGTGGCCGAGGCTCCGTGTTCAGTTGCTCCTGGTTTGCAGAGGGAGGCGGGAACCCTGAACCAAGCCCAGAGGCTCTTTGCATTAAATCTACTCACCAGGTCCCCCAGAGAAAGACAGCCAAGGCACAGGTATTCAGGACATGGGACCCCCCCCCCCCCGCCTTGTGGATAGGACCTCATCAATACAGTTCAAGGCCATGCTGACCTTGGCTAAGGGAGGAGAGGGGCTGAAGAGGCGCTGTGGTGATAGGCTTTGGCGAGGCACTCTGCTGTCCCTGCAGGCCCTGTGCGCTCTGGGCTGTAACCCCGCCAGACTGGTCACCGTCGGTTTGATGATGTTACAGGGGAAGAGCTTCTCAGCCTCTCAGGCTGCTCATTCTTCCTCTGCAGTATCCTGAGAGGCTGCGATCTCTGAAGATCCTCCAGTGTTGTGCAGAGCAAGGGCACCCAGAGCAGCCGAGCCTCGGGGCCCCTGACACAGCCCAGACCCTTCTGCCTCTGCTGCCTGTGTCCTGGATCTCAGGGGCCAAGCAATTTGATGCGGCTTAATGCTTGCTCATTAGCTGGGCTGCAATGGATGGTGAGAAGAGCAGGCAACTGGGAGAGCAGGAAGAGCAGAAGTCTGGCCTTTTGCTGAGAATGGGGAGGATGGGGAAGAGAGATGGGGAGGATGGCGAGGATGGGGAAGAGAGATGGGGAGGATAGGGAGGATGGAGAAGAGAGATAGGGAGAATGGAGAAGAGAGATGGGGAGGATAGGGAGGATGGAGAAGAGAGATGGGGAGGATAGGGAGGATGGAGAAGAGAGATGGGGAGGTTGGGGAGGATGGAGAAGAGAGATAGGGAGGATGGAGAAGAGAGATGGGGAGGATAGGGAGGATGGAGAAGAGAGATGGGGAGGATAGGGAGGATGGAGAAGAGAGATGGGGAGGATGGAGAAGAGAGATGGGGAGGATGGGGAAGAGAGATGGGGAGGATGGGGAAGAGAGGTGGGGAGAATGAGGATGAGGATGGGAAGAGATGTACTATGGGGTAGCCATAGCCTGAAGCCTCTGTCTGCCAGACAGATTCATTCTGTAGAACCGTCCTGACCATTTGACCCCCAGATGAGGTGACCTGGTTGTGAGTTTCTTTCCACTTCTCCCTGGAGGCATGCTCTTGTGGCACAGAGATGTGGGGAAGAGGAAGTCCTGGGCATTGCCTCTGTAAGGAAAGGCCAGGGTTCAGAATCTTCCCCGCAACTCCACCCAGCTTGCCTGGCTGGTCACAGTTGTCTTAATGAGCCCCGGAATCCAGGAATCCAGGAAAAGACTGTGTCTAGAGGTGGCCCAGGCTGTGGTCCTTAGCCTTGTCCCACAGGCCACCCATTCCTTCCTTAGATGCCTCTCCTCTAAAGCTCAGCCTCATAGTCTACCCCAGTCCCCAGCGGGTGAGTCAAGGCTAGCCTTGGCTAGCGGTGGGGCTGGCAAAGGCGACCACTTCCTGTTTCTCTGTAAGCTATAGAGTCGCCAGGTGTGACCTGCCTATGGGGCACGCCAGACCTTTTGGCCTCTTACCCTAGAGGCCCCTCTGAAGACAGATAACCCCAGCCAATCAGGGAGGACAATTGCGCTGCATCCCAGAGACCCAGGAAGAGAAAGGCACGGGCGTGGGTTTGGCCACACAAGAGCGACAGCCACCAGGACTCTAGAAGACCCCTCCTAGGCTGGTCGAGTGACTCTGGGTACCTTCTCAGCAAGGGTCTTTCAAGAGACCCAGGGCTAGCATATCAACTGGACATTAGATACCCTTTGCCAACGACGGGAAAGTAGAACTGGCCGGTGACTCTAGTAGCTGTGTTCTAGAAGGGGTATGGGACTCGAAGGCTGTGTTCCTGTCTGGTTGGACAGGTTGAGGGAGCAAACCTGGAGCCAGCACTGACCTAGAAGCATGTAGTCTCCCCAAGAATGCCTGAAGAAGACCCCTCCATTGCAGTGGCTCCTCCACGCAGTCCAGGTGGCTTCAAGTGGGGCCTCCAGTGTAGTGGCTCCCACAGCCTCCCAGCTGATTCCCAGCTTCCCGGCTGGAAAGGCTGTTACAGAATCCCAGGAATGTGCCTGGAGCTCAGAAAGAAAATTCCCCAAATAGCTTCTATAAATACTTCAGGGCAGGGGTGGGGAGCAGCGCCCAGCCTGGCCCACAGCAGGCCGAGCACTAAGGACCACTTCCCAGGGTGGGCTCCCTAAAAGACGAAAGCCCACGCCCCTTCGGGACCTTTCTGCTGTGCCTCTGTTCTCCTGACATCATGAGGCACTGAATGAATGGGGTGGGTGAGTGTTAGTAGCAAAGCCTAAGAAAGAGCTAGCAAGGCCCTTCCTTCTTTCCCACACCCAGCTATGGCCTCAGTTCTACCCTGAGGCTCAACAGACAACTAACTCCTAACAGGAAATGCTCCCTACTGCAGTCTCCAGACCTCAGCCAAGTACAGGCCCCTCAGACTACTTGCTTTGGGGGCCCTTATAGGCCTCCTGAGCTCCCTGAGGCAGCAAGTCCAACCCAGGAAGCCCTTAAGGCAGAGCCAGGTGTCTTTGTCCTTGGCTGTGTGTGTGTGTGTGTGTGTGTGTGTGTGTGTGTGTGTCCAGGCCCCTCCCACCTGGCTGCTGGTGAGAGCTGCTGCCCTGCTTAGAGCAGGAAGTCTGGCAGGGATCTCTCTCTCTCTCTCTCTTTCTCTCTTTCTGCTGGGAAGGTCCACAGGAGCCCCAGTTACCAACTCTAATGTGGAAGTGGTGTCTGACCTCAGGAAAGGCTTCCTGGGAGAGCAGAGCCCTCCTCAAAGAGCGGTGTGGACAGAAACCCCTCTGAGAGCTGAGGAAAGAGGGACTAGAGATGGGGATTTCTGGAGACTTTGACCGTTGTCCTGTCTGTCCCAGAAGCCCCTATGATGGCTGTTTGTCATCCAAGTGCCTCATGCAAGTAGAGTGTTCATGGGCATGGGTAACTTTTACATGGCTGCCAAAGCCCTGTGAACAGGCAGCCCAGTCATGGCACCACAGTGTAGGGTCAGAGACTAAGGGGCCTCTTCACGGGACTCTAAGGGCCTCCTCATGGGACTAGATCCCTCCCAGCAGATGACAGACAGGCGGGGACGGAAGGGGGACTCTGTGGGGACAGACGTGTGGATTGAACTGAGACACCAGTCCTGTGTTCCCACCATCTCCCTGGAGACTCAGAGTCGGTGAAGTGTCAGGAGGGTGCTGATGGACCCTGGGGGCAGCGCCAGGCTGGGGACAGCAGGTGAGACCTTGCATCTTCCTGTGCTTGGGTCCCACCCAGTTGTCAGGCAGCAAACAGCACTGGGTTGCTACCAAACACAAATGCTGCTGGTGTCAGGGGCAGGTGGCCACAGATCCTGTTACAGGCCCTGGGCCTCCAGGCCTTAGCCTGACCCCAGCCTGGCCTGGTGTCTTCTTTCAGGTTCTAAGGTCAGCATGTTGGGGCGGGGGTGGGACACGAGCCAGCCCCACTGCACAGTCCTTCCTAACAGAGGACCCTGCCATCTCCCTCCGTCTAAGGAAGTGGACAGCTGGCCTCTCCGTGCCCCTCGCCCGCCGCGGTCTTCCCAGAGAGGTTGCTGGTGTTTGCTAACTGCCTACTGCATGTCTGGCTGCGCCTTCCATCCTTCCAGAGTTCTCAGCAGCCCTGTGAGGAAGGACTCTCCCATCCCCCCCCCATTGACCCTCCGCCTCCCCCCTCCTCCCCCCAGTTTACAGAGACGTGTCAGTTTGCTGGGGTCACAGTGCAGTGTCAGAGCTGGGACTCAACCCAGCTAGGCCTTCTGGCTGCTAAGCCCTGGCCTTTGTTCTCTACTGAGGCGCGCACGTTCAGCCTGCAAGACACATCTGGCTCCTTCCCAAACACCCACACCTTCTCTCTGCCGGCCTCCTACTCGCTAGGCAAGTTAGGCAAGCAAGCAGTACCACGGAGCTCAGTCCCTGCTCTCTATTTATTTCCATATGGTTTCCACTAAGTTCTCTTGCCTAGTCAGGCCTTCAACTTGCTATTCTCCTGCCTCAGCCTCCCAAGTGGCTGGGATGATGGGTTTGTACCACTAGACCCAGCGAGAGATTGGGGGTGGGGGTGGGGGTGAACTCCTCTGCGGTGGACTCTTCTTGCCAATAAAGTTTCCTGGGGAAGGAAACTCCAGAAAGAAAGCTCAGAGAAGAGAAGCAAGTAGAGCCATACCCCACCACACACACCACACTCACACACACACCACACACACACACACACACACACCACAC
>NC_034607.1:53066294-53077451 GCF_900095145.1 Mus pahari
CACACACACACCACATACACACGCACCACACACGCGCGCACACACACACACCACACACACACACCACACGCGCACACACACACCACACTCACACACACACACACACACACACCCTCTGACGCCCCGCCCCGCTAGCCACCTCTAGCCCCAAGCACTCCCTGTGGGCAGCATGGAGAGGCTTCGGAGCGCAGGGTGTTTGGTACTTCATTTTGGCTAGAACCTTCTTTCCCTCCAGCCTATTGTGGGCCCTGTTCCATTGTGAGTGAGCTACTTAAGGTCCTGCCCTGGTCATGTGGGCAGAACTGCGTGGCCCGGGCACTACTGGCCGGACAGACGCTGCCTGCCGCTGGTTCTGGTGATCCTGAGTCAGCACTGCTGTGTGCGTCTGGTCAGCGCTGTGCGAGGCTACTCCCTGCCCCCACCTGCTGTCCTCCAGCCTCAGCTGAGGCTCCTGAACCAGTGGGCCCGTGGCTGTGTCTATGCTTAGGGTTATAGGAGGGTGCCACTCTACAAGTCAGTTGTGGCCCCAGGACCTCCAGCCAGCGCCAGGAATCAGAGCTTTTCCCAGTCCTCCTCAAGCACCCTCTCTGCTGCCTAATTGGTCATGTTCCAAGCTCTGCTAGGATTTAAGAAGTCAGCCATGTACATCTTTCCTGGTGCGTCTCCATAGCAACCAAGGGCCTAACTCTAGGGAGCTTGGGGAGGAGGAAAATAATCCAGCTAAAAATGTACATGACCGCCAGTGGGCGGGGGCGGGCTGCAGAGAGGGGGCTTCAAGCAAAAGACGGCTCCCTGCCCCCACCCTGGGCCCCTGCCTACCCGGGAGATCAGAGTTGGAGATTCACCTCCACTCTTTGGAACAAGAGAAGTGCTCACATCTCAGCATCCTAGGATGCCTTCAGAGTGGCTGTTCCTTACAATGCTCAGAGCAGCCTTTCTGGGACCTGGAGCCTTCACCGTGTCCCTTGTCCCCAGTGTGGAGGAAGGGGATGTTCAAGACTGCCAGTTTCACTTCCCACCACCCACTTTGTAGCAATTCCTGGCACTTCCTCTAGCTTACTCTCTTGCAACTCTTTGCAATGGCCCTTTGAGCTAAACTGCAAAGCTTAAACTAAACTCCTGCTCCTGACCTAAGGGGCCCTTGATACCTGGAGCCCCATCTCGCTCATTCTCTCAGCAACTGCTCTATGCCTTGATCCTCTCCCTCCAGCGCCCGCCCGGCACCTGTGAGCATAGAGTCTGCTGGCTGCTTGGTCTCAGGACCCAGCAGTCCCCGGGGAAGAAGGGCTGCTGAGGCAGGCAGACAGGCTCCCCCTCTTTGTCACAAAACTAGGTAGCCTTCATGCTGTGGGTGCCCCCTGGGGTGAGGGGCAGCTCCTCGCTGCAGGCAGCATGCTGGGGGCTGGAGCTGTCTGAGACAGCTTGGCGTCCACTGACTCATTCCTGCCTCCCGGCCCCAGCGTAGATGGCCATGCCCTGATAAAATACATTATTCTTTTCCATTTGTTGAAGAGTGAATGGGGGGCTCAGAACTCCCCACATGGGGCCACTCAAAATCAGGTCTAGGCTTAAAGGCCCATCTTTTGAAGACAAGAGGAACATGGCTACTACAGGTTAGAGCAGGGCTGGGGCAGGGACTTTTGCATAAGTAAAGGGCATGGTCATTTGTCTGTGGCCCAGCCAGACCCGAGGGCCTCTCTGGCTCGCCCTGGTTGCTAAGTTCTCCCGACTGGCTCCGGAGGCCCGGGTGGCATGGTTAACCTCGTCTTGTGCTTCCTTCCTAGGGTCTGATGCTGAGTCAGCTGGGCCACAAGAGCCTGGCCCAGAAGGTGCTGCGGGACGCAGTGGAGAGGCAGAGCACCTTCCACGAAGCGTGGCAGGGCCTGGGGGAGGTGCTGCAGGAGCAAGGCCAGAACGAAGCGGCCGTCGACTGCTTCCTCACGGCCCTGGAGCTGGAGGCTAGCAGCCCCGTGCTGCCTTTCTCCAGCATCGCCAGAGAGCTGTGAACCTCTGCCGCGGCCGCCCGCAGGCTGCCTGCCGGGGGCGGAGACAGCAGACGCAGGCAGGGGACAGGGAAGGGCGCGCGTCCGTCCAGATGTGGGGTCTCAGGGAATAGATGACGAGTGAGCACTTCCGCGGGCTTCCAGGCCACTTCTCCCCCACACTCCACACCCTGCGGGCCCAGCTGGGCCTGAGCTCCCAACTGAAGCTGGGTGGACGAGATTTGCATCCAAAGCAACCAAAGGCCTTGCTCCCCCGAGGCTGGGCACCTCTTAGATAAAAGGTGTGTCTGGGAGCCACGCCCCTTCCTTGGCTTCCCCGACCACCCCGGATTTCCTGGTTTGGGATGAACCAATCTTGAGTTTGTGTACCACAGAGATGAATGTGCTTGCCAGGCGTCCTCTGGCTGGCCAGACTTTTCCTGGATACATTTCTTGGTGCCTTGGGAGACAGACTGGCTTGAATCTAAGCACCCTCACAGAGCTGGGAGCAGCCTTGCCGCAGAGCCCCGGATACGTTTCCCCATCCCATATCTCAGGGCAGTGCCCAGGACAGCCACAGCTTGAGGTCCCAGATACAAAGAGGACAGTGGGCTCCTGGGCTCTCGTCAGCGTCAGCGCTGTTGATGCCTGGTGTTTCCTTTATGGGGAGGTTTCCTAGGGGCTACATGTGATTTCTCTGTACCACTAAGTGCCTTTGGGACTCTGGCGGCCAGGCCCGACTAAGGTCCCCCTGTCTTCCATTTTCACTCACTGTCATCTCCCTGGAGACACGCCCCAGTCAGTAGACTCCGTGGGCCCTGTGCCAGTGGCCTCTAGGATACGCCTTGGAATACAAAACAGGGTTCTGACATAGCCATTCCTGGTACCTCGGGTACACAGTCCCTCAAGTCTTTCCCTGCAGTGCAGGACCCGCCCACTTGACCATCTATAGGCCTCGGTCCAGTACATCTCATCATCCACTGCCCAGTTTTCATCTTAGGCTTTGCCGAGTGACCCCCGAGGCCCCAGCTTGGCCTTTTGTGCTCCCCTGCCTAGGTTCCCACAGAGGCCATGCTTGGGTAGAGACGGAGGAGGAACCTGCCTGCCTGCCTCACCTTTCTGTGCCCGCGTGCTGTCAGGTCGCTGGGCAGCTAGCTGTCCCTCCCTGGCTCATCAGCCATGCACTCTGGTTTTGAAACTTTCCCTCAGGAAGCCATCCCACAAGGCCTAGCAGAGAGTTCCTTCTGTCTTCCCTACTCTGGGTGGAGCTCCCTCGGGTTCACCTTTCGCTTGTGTTAGAATGTGTCGGGTTACCGTGCTGATCACAGCGGCCTTGCGGAGAAAGCCGTTGGAGTCTGACGGACTGACATACTCTGCTTGTCCCCGCGTGTCTCCAGAGAGCTGGTGCCTCCTGGCCACAGCCACAGTCCAAAGGAAGGGTATTCAGTCCTTGGTTGAAGGGTCTCTATGTGTATATGTGTATGTGTGTGCATATATATAATATATGTGCTAGAGATCTATATTTTTATGGAATTCTGTTAGAGTAAAAAAAAAAAAGAAAAGCAAATACTATTGGCATACCTTGCTGGTCAATCTTGGCAGTGGGAAAGACAGCAAATGCATTCTGATTAAGCATTCTCTCTTTGGAGGCCCTGGGAGACAGGCCCAGTGCCTGACAGTGACTTTGGAAATTGAATAAAAGACCCTTGAAGGGGAAAGAAGACTGTCTGAAGAGTGTGTACATTTACTTGGTGCTCAGCATAGAGCAGTGACCGGGACCCTGGAGAAGAGACCCTGTCAGAGGAGAAACCCGAAAGGCAGGGCTGAGGGGAGGAGAGTGAGAAGAGAGAAGAGGCCCAGACGCTGAGACAGTTGAGTTTTGTCGGGTGCACAGTGAGACTAGAGGTCAAGCCAATGCCTGCAGGTTCTCGGGGGAGGCAGAGGGGCTGGGTCTGGCCTGTGGCCCGTCTTTCAAATAAGCCTGCCGAGTAGGCAACCTCGAGGATTGGCGGGTGTTCGCAGTCAGGCATCTCCGCAGCCCAGGGACAGCAGGGCAAGTCATCACTAGCTGCCAAGACGTGACACATTTCTACTGCGGCCACTAGCTGGACATCCTCCCCGTGCTAGGTCAGTCCCTCCACCCACACCCAGAGGTCCCTGATAAACCTCCTGAGTGAGATCTTGCTTAGATCACAGTGGGATGACTGGAGCACATCCAGGTGGACCTGTGTTAAGAAGCCCATACATAGCTATGCGTCTGCAGTAACTATAGTCAGTCATTGTAACTGTATAATTATACAAATGTAAGTTGTCTGTTACAAACCTTTCACCAATTGTTTTTCAAAAACTGATGTAAGTTAACAAAGAAGCCTGTGATCTCCCAGCCCCAAGGAATCGCCCCCTGCTCTTCCAGAGTAGCAGGCCCCGCACTTGGAGGGCAGCCATTCTGTGACATTCCCAGAAGAGTCCAGACTTATCTACCCTTGCCCATGTGACTCTGGGAGACTGGGGAGGAAGGGCTTTGTGGGGAGCCAGACCCATTTGTTTGTGTGTTTGTTTGTTTTTCAATGTGGTGTTGCACATTGAACCCGGGGGAGGGGGTGCTTAAGGATGGCAAGAATACCACTGAGCTACATCTCGGGCCCCCTCCCCACTTGTTTTCGAAGCAGGATTTCATGTGGCCCACACTGGCCTTGAAACTGGGATGTAGCCAAGGATGACCTTGGATTCTCCATCTTGTCTCTCCCAAAGTTCCCAGCTCCAAGGACCAGCTCCTTTAGCTGTTACTCCCTACTCAGGCAGCACCCAAATTCTAGTGACTGACAGTTGGTACCATGTTACACACCCAGGCCCTCAAGGTTCTCCCCTTTAAGGCTTTCATATACACAATGGTGGTGTCTAACCGACTAGGGGAGGCTAGAGGGAAATGCAGAGACGCAGTCTCCCATTCAGCAAAGTACTGCCATGCAGATGTGGAACTAGTCAAATGTTGGAAGGTCAGGCAATGGAGACTTCCTGAATCCTGACACCTCCACCCAACCTCACCCTGTTCCAGTCCACAGCCCTCATTAGAGAACAAAAAAGGCAGCTTCGTATTGATACCCATTGTGCCTGCATAAGGGCTTAAATCTGGGGACAAAACTTGGAGCTACCCTGTACTCCCTCACTCTGACCCTTTAACCCATATACCATTTTCTGAAACACACACACACACACACACACACACACACACACACACGTCTGAATTAACTGTTAATCTGCGGAAAGTAATACGAATGGGTTTCGGCTGCCAGGGCTTCATTGCGCGCCGTTGAACAAGCTCCCTACCCACTGCTCAAATGTCCATGCAAATATTTCTTGGCCTTCGGAAGCCTCCCATTAAACAAGCTACCCATTTGTCCACCTGCTGACTCTTTCTCCCTTGCAGCCTTGAGAGCGGCGCACAGTGCTGAGCCAAGGATCCTGGGAGTCTAGGGAGGGGCTGTCTGCTGCCAGAGATCCTCTGGAACTGCCACCAAGTGGTTTTCATTGTAAAAATGAGGTTCACTGGAGGGCATGCAACAGGCAAGAGTTGCTCCCAGGGGCCTAGGTCAGGGGCTTCACAGACAAGGACTTGGGCTAAAACAGCCTCCACAACAGAGGCAGAACAGTGATGACGTAATTACTACCCAAGCAGGCGCTTCTCTATTCTACACTGACTGTGTGGCCTTGAGCAAGTTGCTTAACCTCTCTGTACCCGTTTTGTTTTTGTTTTTGTTTTTGTTTTTGTTTTTTTTCTTCTCTGCAAAGTAACAGTGGAGTAGTAGCTGCTTTGGTGGATTTTGATTGTGTAAGAAAAACATTTCGAGGATGCTGAAGACAACCTCACTGGCCTTCAGCCTCGCCCTCCCCTGCCCTAACACCTACAGTGCTGTGCCCTGGAGCAGTCGATTCTTGAACAAGAAGATCTGCTTGAGCCCACTCGTATGGATCACTTGGCATCACTTAGACTGCCTTCCCCTGGGATGTGCTTACCGTGGTCCAGTCAGTTGTGACAAAAGCCATAGGCCTCAGGACACAACATATAGCAGCTTATGGATCTAGAGTTCAGTCCCTACTGCAGCTTATGGAGCTAGAATCCAGTCCCAACTGCAGCTTATGGATGTAGAATCCAGTCCCTACAGCAGCTTATGGATCTAGAATCCAGTCCCTACAGCAGCTTATGGATCTAGAATCTAGTCCCTACAGCAGCTTATGGATCTAGAATCCAGTCCCTACAGCAGCTTATGGATCTAGAATCCAGTCCCAACTGCAGCTTATGGATCTAGAATCCAGTCCCTACAGCAGCTTATGGATCTAGAATCCAGTCCCTATAGCAGCTTATGGAGCTAGAATTCAGTCCCTACTACAGCTTATGGAGCTAGAATCCAGTCCCTACTACAGCTTATGGAACTAGAATCCAGTCCCTATAGCAGCTTATGGATCTAGAATTCAGTCCCGACTACAGCTTATGGAGCTAGAATCCAGTCCCTATAGCAGCTTGTGGATCTAGAATCCAATCCCTACTGCAGCATATGGATCTAGAATCCAGTCTCTACTGTAGCATATGGATCTAGAATCCCGTCCCTTCTGAGATGCTCCACAGTTCTTCCTTCTGTTTTAATGGTACAGGGTGGATCCCTCCAGACAGGCAGACAGAAGGATACAGCCACCTTCCTCTGTCTTCATTGCCTGAGGAGCAGTGGTGAGAGCCTCTCTCCTGTGTCTTCCCCTGGGATGAAAGTCACGCTGACAACACCTACATATATCAGTGCCAGTATTGGGCCATGCACGTGACATGCTCACAGTCACCTGCTAATCACCCCTTTGGTAGTCCACAGCCTTGGTAGGAGGGACTCTGTCCCCAAGAAAAAGACCACGTATGAACCACACTTGCCTGCTATATAACAGGGCCTGAGAATACAGGGTCTGTGCTCGGTCCTCTGCCACCCTCTAAAGACACGAAGAGCCGAAGGGGCTCTGAGGATGGGAGCACAAGTGACTTCTCATTGCCACAGCAGAAGGAAAATGGACTTCTGGACCTGGTACCATAGAGGTCTTTCTTCTCTGACAGTGTCCCAGGGAAGACTGTACCAGCCCAGGGGCCTTGAATACCTAGAAGCCACCAAACAGCTACCAGAGCCACCAGGCTGGCTGGCAAGAAGGGAACTGAGCAGTGCTTCCTGGCACCCATCTCCCACCCCCACCCCCTCCGAAGCCAGAGTGGTGGTTCCTTGAGCAAGGGACTGTGGATCTCCCAAATACTAATGGTGCACAGAAGATGTCAGGCAGCTGGGAGTACAGGCAGACTCTGGGAACCGTGGGTTGGACTCCAGGATGGACTGTTGTGGATCCACACACTGCTCCACAGCCTGGCAGATGTGCCGGGCACATGCACATGTGGGAGCCTATCCAGGTGTAGGATGCCATTCCCCTGTTCTCAAGCACTTAGCCTTTCCCTCACTCAAATGCATCTTTAGACTTTGGCAATCAGTCACTCATCGCCTTCTTTAAAACCACGTGCTCGGTTGTAAACCATCAGAGGCTAAGTGCGTGTAGAGACTCTACCCTGTACTCTTACACTTTGGTGTCTCTTTCAAACCAGAAAGTTAGCTGTCTTACCCTCCATCTAGTCCTTGACCATCCTCCAAATAACTAAGGTTACCAAGACCATTCAATAGGGAAAGGGCGGACCTTCTAACAAACATGGCTGAGAAGACTGGATATCCACATGCAAATGAATGAAGTTGAACTCCTGCCTAAAACCATACTCAAAATTAAGTAAGAGTAACTATCAAAGACCTAGTGTAAGACCTAAAATGTTAACAATCCCAGGAGAAAATGCAGGGGGAAGCTTGAGAACATGTTCTGATGACTTCCTGGGCATGACTTCCTGGGCGTGACAACAAAGGTACAGACAACAGGAAAAGAGACTATCTCATGAATATTTAAAAATCTGATGTAGAAGACATCAGCTGTGTAAAAAATTAAAAATACTCTATAATCCTCAGCTCTACTGGAATTCCCCAAAGAATTAGAAGTTGAGTCCCCAAAAGAGATATTTATACATTTGTGTTCACAGAAGCTAAACCATGGAAGCAATCCAAGTGTCCACACACAGATTGGATAAGCCAAACACACACACACACACACACACACACACACACACACACACCCCACTGCCATAAGTGAGTGACATCTAGCATGCTACAGATGAGGCCGGAGGTGGGACTGGTCACTCAGGCAACCTGTGGTCCTTAGCCACCATGTCCATGCCTGGCACGCAGCCACGGAGCAGGATCTACATCTCTCGGTCCAGAGAGCAGGGGCAGGACAGGGGTGGGCCAGGCTGCCCACATCAGTGCTGTGACTTTTGACATCCTCTGCCTAATGAAGAGGAAACCTCACATGGACACAGTGGGAGAGGCTTGTAGTCATATGCCCTTTGGTTGGAGCCAGATTCACGGAGCAGCTACAGGGTGGGGTGGAGGAGGGGGGGCTGCTCAGAGGAACCAGGGCAAGGACCTACGGAAGCACCAGTCACAGCAGATGAAGGAAGGGACACCCTGGAGAATCCCTCAGTAATTTAAGATGGGCCGAGATGGGATGGGGACCATCCAGGGAGGAGTGTGGTTCTGTAGATTTGTGGTGACCGCACAGAGCTTCCTAAGTCAGTGTCAGACGTGTCGTATGATGCACAGGATGTTCTTAGCTGCTAAGTACCAATGCTGGACCTTAGAGCAACCTCTTACAGCTTTTTGGGTTTTTTTTTTTTTTTCAAAACAGTGTTTCTCTGTGTGACCCTGACTGTCCTGGGTCTCACTCTGCAACGCAGGCTGGCCTTAAGATCCATCTGCCTCTGCCTCCTGAGTGTTTTTTGTTTGTGTTTGTTTGTCGTCAAGCTCAATGTCAGACCAGGCCTATCCATTCTCTCTTTCCTCATCTTAAAATTATCACCCAGGAACTTTAGCCCATTTGAAGAATAAAACTCCTGTGGTGGGGCTGGTGAGATGGCTCAGTGGGTAAGAGCACCCGACTGTTCTTCCAAAGGTCCGGAGTTCAAATCCCAGCAACCACATGGTGGCTCACAACCATCCATAACAAGATCTGACGCCCTCTTCTGGAGTGTCTGAAGACAGCTACAGTGTACTTACATATAAAAAGTAAATAATTCTTTTAAAAAAAAAAAACTCCTGTGGTGGTAGCGCATGCCTTTAATCCCAGCACGAGGGAGGCAGAGGCAGGCAGCTCTCTGAGTTTGAGGTCAGCCTGGTCTACAAAGCAAGTTTCAGGGCAGCCAGGGCTACACTGTGAGACCCTGTTTCCAAAAAAAAAAAAAAAAAGTCACAAACAATTAAACAAATGAAAAAAACCTTGGGCCTCTGCCTCATCACAGTGTCTGTTCCCAGCAGGCAAGAAACTCTGACATTTCACAAGCCCAGGATGGTTCTACAGGTGGGAGGGGAGTTTCCTCCCCGAAGGTGAAGACAGAAAGACCACGTAGGGGCTTCTAAATCCACAGAGCAAATGTGCCCTTCTCACTTTCTAAATATAGCAAAGCAAAAAGGTTGTTTGTTTGTTTGTTTAAGTCTTTGCCTATTCTTCCTCTCTGAGGCCGAGGACCTATCTGGTGATCCTCCTGGACCTGGGAGAGGACTTCCTGGTGTGTACGGCTCACTGTCCTATCTTCTGACAGTTGTGCCCTCCAGTGCCCTCTCTCGCCCTTCATTCTTGCAGGGCCACTCTTCCTCTGCCCCTCCTTCAGCAAATGTCTATCCCAGCCTCGGGCCTTTGCTCAGATGATGGCTTTCCTTGCCCCGCCCGGCTTCCCCTTTCCCCTGCTGCCCACCCTAGCCTCCTGGGACCCTTGGGTCCTGGCCAGGCTTCTCATTTGCATGTGTGGGAGCTTGGCTCTGCTGTCTTCTCTCTACACTGAACACGTGTGACAGGTCACAGCCCTGGCCTGGACACCAGCAGTGATCTGGCATGTTTCAAAGACGAGAATTGGTCTTCACGTTACAGCTGTCACCTGCATGGGGACACTCCGAAGCCTGAGACCTTGGGGATTTGCTGGAGGTCCTTGGCACAGCCCCCCTGGCTTCCTAGGCTCCTCCTCAGCCCTGGATCCTCTTTGTCCCCTCCAAAGTCAATCCCACAGCCTGTGTTCCGAGCCCGTCCACCAAGCACAACACCCAGCATATAGTAGATACTCAAGATTCCCATTGACTTGGAATCAGAAACTTAGTCACAGGCACTTGATGGTGACATATACAGTCTCTAAGTGAGTTGTATGCAAACATAAAGCTAGATGTCATATGCTATATGATATATATGCATGCATATATATATGGTATATCTATGTAATTGATATGGCCCATGCTTCTGGAACCGTGATGAGCAAAACATGAGATTAAATCATTTGGTGTAGTTAAGAGTGAACGTAAGAGCCGGGCGTGGTGGCGCACGCCTTTAATCCCAGCACGGGAGGCAGAGGCTGAGTTCAAGGCCAGCCTGGTCTACAGAGTGAGTTCCAGGACAGCCACGACTATACAGAGAAACCCTGTCTTGAACCCCCCCCCCCAAAAAAAAGAGTGAACGTAAGAGGCCTGAGGATGCACAGAGTGTTCTTAGCTGCAATGGGTGCACCATGGTACATGGCCGGGGGGGGGGTGTACATGTGTGTGATGCTTATGCATGTGTGTGCACCAGGATACATACAGGATACATAGACACACTGGCCTATGCCTACATGTGAGGCCATGGATGTCTTTGAGTGTCCTCTATCAATTTCCACATCTTTGAGACAGTTTCTCACTGCAGCTGGAGGTTGTCGTTGCGGCTAGACTGACCGCCTCTGTCCCAGCGCCGAGCATACTGTCATGCTCATCTGTCGCCCATACACTTTATGTGCCATGTTCTAGAACTTTAACCTACTGAACCTATCCCATAATAGACTGTTTTTACTGTGAATTTACTTATATATATATATATATATATATATATATATATATATATATATGGCATACACTCTAAACTAATGATAAATGAGTAAATGAGCTAGGCTGAGGCTAGGTGGTTAAACACATGCTTCCCATAATACATGAGGGCCCGTGTGTACCTCTCTCTCTCTCTCTCTCTCTCTCTCTCTCTCTCTCTC
>NC_034607.1:53077511-53080552 GCF_900095145.1 Mus pahari
CACACACACACACACACACACACACACACACACACACACACACGCATGCACATGTGCACACATATGGGTTAAACATATAGCAAATGATACATGGCAAAGGAAGGAGTAACGCCATAGTGCAGTAATCAGACCAGTAAAATAATAGCCATCTATTATTAAGCTCTGTGCAATAGCTATAATGTATCTATGGCTAAAATTCTTCCCTGAGGAAGACACAATGTCTATCCCTCCCCCACCTCCGTTCCCCAGGTTCCCAGGGACAAACTGAGATATAGTTCTATAGTTTGCTCTGGGAAGCCAATAAGTTATTGGGCTCCCAGCTGGGCGGTGGTGGCGCACGCCTTTAATCCCAGCACTTGGGAGGCAGAGGCAGGAGGATTTCTGAGTTCGAGGCCAGACTGGTCTACAAAGTGAGTTCCAGGACAGCCAGGGCTATACAGAGAAACCCTGTCTCAAAAAAACAAACAAAAAAAAAAGTTATTGGGCTCCCTCTGGACTGGACAGAATGGCACATGGATGCCCTTAGAGCAGCCACACGGGAAGGTCTTTCCCAGCCTGGACACCTCTAAGCTCCTCATGGAGTCCATGGTCTAAGGGCAGAACTGCATGTAACTGGCTGGGCCACATGGCTGCTTAGATACCCAGGTGAGAACCCACGGCCAGGCCCCTCCCTCTGTCTGCGAAAAGATCAACAGCCAACGAACCTCTGTATGATGATCTGTACATGGAGAAGGCGGTGACCCTTTGGATAAGAGAATAGTCCTGTAGAACAGTGACATGTTTGCACACAACAGACAGGGTAATGGCTTTGTTTTTATGGGTGTCACCACAAACTTGCACCACAATGTCATTAGGCAATAGAGCCTTTTCTGCTCCTTTGTATTCTCCAGAGACCTCTGTCAGAGTTGTGGCCATCGCTGGCCAGGATGCTAGCTGTCGTGTGGTGGTGTAATGGTTGAGTTAAGAAGTTGAAAAAGAGACAGTACTACCTTTTGGGAGCCTGTCAACCAACCTATTGTCTTCAAGAGGATCTGGGGGCCGTCTGACGTTAGTGTGATGGAACTGGAAAAGCCAAGGCCATGCAGCACATAGCCTAGATACCTGGGCCACGCACACCGCTACGAGGCACAGCCTGGACCAGTCTCAGGGGCGCCTATACTCCTGGATTAAGCAGAGCAACTGGCTGTCCAGACCAGGATCCTACACGATGGTCACCCAGACACCTGCTCTGGCTTATTGGCCAACCCCTGCGAGAAGCGGGGAAGAGCATTTTCTAAACGTAAGAACGTGTTAAAACTCAAGGTAACTTGGCACCAATATCGTTTTATTTTAAAAGCCAATTGTGTTGTTGAAGAACAGGCTGTGTTCTCTACCCATTTTGGCGATGGTTGAAGACTGCTTGGGGAACTGTCTTGAAGATGTGTATGCTCCTGGGCCTGGTGTTTTCTGAAACAGACAAAAAAAAGATGGGGCTTGACGAGACCGACACCCTAAGTGCCTGTGTCCAGCTCCTGGATGAGCTGTGGCTGACGCATTCCTGAGGAGAGAGATAAGCAATGTCTTGGGACCTGAAGAGGCTCCTTTTGGGAGTCACTGGGAGACTGGGAGATGCCAAGACAAGGGCAGGAAAGCCAGTGACGGCTGACATCGCCTGGGGGTGAGGGCTCGTTCACTCTCTCCTGGGACCTTGGAGCACAATTTCTTCAAGTGGCACTAGCCCAGAACATCCTTGTCACAGAGGACTCCATCCTCCTCCTAACTACTGGTCAGGAGCAGTGTAGTCAGGTCTACCGGCCTGGCAGCCCTGGCTGGAGAGATGGGATCCTGCAACAGCATGTCTAAGTCAGAAGCCCACCAACTGCTTCCCATGAGGGGATGAGGTATATCTGAGCTCTTCTGTGGGCTCCATGAGCTCTCATAGTAGCATTTTGTGTGTGTATGTTTGTGGGTATATGCATGCACATGTATATGGCTGTATCTGAACATGTTCGTGGTTGTGAGCTTCCTGACATGAGTCGTCTGTAAGAACAGCAAGGACTCTTAACCTGAGCCAAGTTTCTCTGTGTAGATCTGCTTGTCCTGGAACTCACTCTGACCAAGCTGGCCTTGAACATAGAGGCCTACCTGCCTCTGCCTTTCAAGTTCTAGGATTAAAGGCGTCGACCATCACCACTCGACCAACCTGAGCGCTCGGTTTTAAACATCATGTGTCCGCTTTGTTGAAATTCTTGAACAAAGCATTTTGTCAGGCCTCACTTTAAAGCAGAAATGAATGTTCTTTCCTGAGAGCAAGACTTTAGCTCTGGGTCATTGCTTCCCAGGAGGGATGCACACACATTCTGGAAAGAGAAGAGAGCCCTTATCTTGGGCCCCTTGAAAGAGCATCATTGCAGCGGTTAAGGGCAGGCGTTCTGGTGTGGTAGTACATAATTGTAATCAAAGCACTTGGGAGGAGGAAGGAAGATCAAGACCAAACTGGACTATATACAGTAAGACCATGTCTTTGTCTTTTTGGGGGGTTCCAGAGGCAAGTCTGTATGTAGTCGAGAGGACTCTCTAGGCAACCATGAGCGCCTGAACTGAGACCCCAGCACCCATGAAACAAGGCGGTGGAGACCGTGAATAACTTATAACTTATAACTCCAGAGACAAAGGGGCGTCTGGGGCTGGCTGGCTGCCTTCTTAGCTGAAAATAGGCACTCAGGGGGTCACTGTGCTTCAGAGGAATAAGGTAGGGAATTCTCGAAATGGGTGGGCACCCAATGCCATCTTCTGATCTACACACATGCACAGGCACATGCATGCATACACACACACTTCACGCTCACACACATTATACACACTTCACACACATTTCACACATTCACACACATTCACACACTTCACACTCGCACTCACTTCACACTCATACACACTTCACACACTTCACACTCACTACACACACACTCACACACACTTCACACTCATACACATTACACACACACTTCACACACATTTCACACATTCACACACATTGCCCACACATTCACACACTTCACACA
>NC_034607.1:53081287-53082807 GCF_900095145.1 Mus pahari
TCCTGACAATAAAGATAGGGGCTTTGATCAGACACTTGCCAAGGCCCATATTTTCCTTTGCAGCCCTGTTCTTTCTCAGGAGTTCTCGTCCTCCAGTTCGGATCCACAGTGGGTTCAGCAGGCAGGAGTGCGAACCCACCCCAAGGTGTTCAGCCCACGCAGACAAGGCGCCGGTCTGCGTGCAGGCAGGAACACTACATACGCCTGCTCAGCAAGGCCTCCAAGAAGAACCTGCCTTTTGCCCTGGAGACTTGATACTACTCAAAACACCAGGTTTCAATAAAGGCCTTGCTCACCCCTCGTGAGAGGGTCCACACCCTGTTTTTTGGCCACTCCCGTGGCAGTCGAGTCAAGCCCTCAACGGCTGCTGACAGCCCTGAGCCTACGACAAACTCCTCAGAAACTGTGGCTCCGGCTACACCCATGAGCCAGGGGCTGCTTCTCAGACTCAGATAATTTCCCATACTTCCCTGGTGTGATAAGCTCTAAACACACACCCTGTCGCAGCATAGCTCTCGTATGCTCAGAATCATCACCATAGGTTAAATTTTACACCTTAGACTGACCCCTGGCCCCCAGGCACCCTGACCAATGCCCATCTTGTTGACCATTTGTCAACTCAGAAGCAGCTAAGACACTGACATCCTCAAACCCTAAGGTGACCTCGGAGAGGGGGATTCTGTGATGAGGAGTTGATTTCCAGCTAGTCAGACGGGGAGAGGGGCCATGGCTAGACAGTAACAGTAACCAACTTCCCAGGATGGCCGGTTTCTTTCTCACCCTCTTGACCAGAGACACAAACCTGGCTGCTGAAGACAAAGGCCTTTGTGAGGTTTTGTCTTCCTCCAGCCCCAGGCCCCTGCTAATGAACTGACTCAACAAACTCAAGGCTGGATCTGCACAGGATACAAAACAGTTGTGGGCCAATCAACTATCTTGTCTTGCTTCAAAGAGGCCAATCCCAAGTAAGGGGAGGAAACTCTTCAAAGATGTTAAAAAAAAAAACCTCAGCCCTCAGATAGAGACTGGTTTTTCAGCCCCTCAAGTCCCCCTCTGCTTTTCAGGAGGGCTTTTACTCTGTGTGCCTGGTGTGTGTGTGTGTGCCTGGTGTGTGTGTGAGAGTGTGTGTGTGTGTTTCCTCATCCACAATTAACACCTTTCTTTAACTGCAAAAAAATCTTCTTTAAAATGTCCTTTATGTGTCTGTCTGCATGTGTGTCTGTGCCTCTGTGCATGCCTGGTACCTGAGGAGTTCAGACAAGGCTGTCAGATGGCCTGAAGCTGAAGTAACAGATGATTGTGAACCACCATGTGGGTGCTGGAAATTAGAACCTAGAATCTTCGGAAGAGCAGTTAGTGCTTTTAAACATAAAGTCATCACTTCTGCCAGGCGGTGGTGGCGCACGCCTTTAATCCCAGCACTCGGGAGGCAGTGGCAGGCGGATTTCTGAGTTCGAGGCCAGCCTGGTCTACAAAGTGAGTTCCAGGACAGCCAGGGCTATACAGAGAAACCCTGTCTC
>NC_034607.1:53083252-53085578 GCF_900095145.1 Mus pahari
ATCCACCTCCTCTGCCTCCCAAGTGAAGCCCTGCCCCACCACACCCAGGTCTGAAATGATGAACTCCATTCTCAGGGAATGGTCCTGTCCGCTTTAGGAACGATCTTTCTGTTTCAACCTTTGAATTCTTTGAGCTCCCAGAAGCCATGTGCACACACTCAGAATGGCAGCTCTGGGTGTCTGGCAACAGCTCCTACGTTGCTCACGTCGGTGTCCACCCAGACAGCCAGGTCAGAGAACCCATTGCTCTGTAAAGCAGCTACGGTCTTGGAGCCCAGGGTGGCCCTGCATCAGAAGCTTCCAGACACGGGCACTCTTGCATGGCCGCTGCATCCGCATACAACTCAGAACACTGCAGTGCTGTCTTACAGGTCCCTTCTCCACCTGCCCTTACCCCCACGCACACAAGTGGAATCCTAAAACCGATCGCCCTCCACAGTGTGTCTCTTAAAATACTTACTGAACTGACAGGTAAGAATCGGGGAACCTTAGATCGAAAACAGGAAGTAATAGAGCTTCTTGGGGATGCCTTCAGCTCATAGTCACCTGGTCCAGGGCCCTCGTGCTGAAAAACATTTTAAAAAGCAAAGGACTATTTTACTTTTACTAACGTTTGATGTGTTTTAAGGCATTATTTGCCTTCTACAAATAAACACATGAAACTTCCAGATCTGGGCTTGCAAAATCTTATGAGTGTGACCTAAAAGCTTAAGAAACTGGAGTAGTAACCGTGCTATCTGCTTAGCTGCCCCAGGTATAATCATGAGAGGAGGAAGGAGACCAAGTCACCCGGGGGGGGGGGGTCTTAGTTGGGGTCTCTAGTGCTGCCCTGAAGCACTGTGACCAAAGCAACTTGGGGAGGAGAGGAGTTTGTTTGGCTTATGTTTCCATCACTGAAGGATGTCGGGACAGGAACTCAAGCAGGGCAGGAACCTGGAGGCAGGAGCTGATGCAGAGGCCATGGAGGGGTGCTCCTTGCTGGCTTGTTCAGCCTGCCCACATGCCCAGGGATGGCCCCACCCACTATGTGCTGGGCCCTCCCACACAGATCACTAATTAAGAAAACGCCCTCCAGTAGGAGCTGATGGAGGCGTTTTTTTTCTCAAATGAGGCTCCCTCCTTCCAGATGACTCTAGTTTGTGTCAAGTTGACAGAAAACCAGACAGCACAATAGACTATTGAAGCTTGGCCCCAGGGGAGGACAGAGTTGCCACCTGGCTTGAATCCCAGAACTTGGGGTCAGCAGAAACCACAGGAAACTTTTCACGATGAACAACTCTCTGCCTGGCGGGGAGGTTTCCAACTCCACCCTCTGGATGATAACAGGATGGACCTTTCCCCTTCGGTGGCTAGTAAGAGGCTTTTACCAGAGGGAGCTGTGGGAGGGACCGCAGTAAATGAAGTATGATCTGATCCCAATCTGGACTGAGCTCAGAGCAGCTTACCCGTGGGGGAGGACGCCAAAGAGCCCAGCCTGCTTGGGAAACCGCGCTGCTGAAAAGCCCTCTACAGCTCTGAAAACAGAAGTCATGCTCGGCCTTTTACAGCATTAAAACAAATCCCACCTTCTTTTAAATACTGGGACTTAAAACCACTGTTTCAGCTGGACAGTGGCTCATACCTTCAACTCCAGCCCTCAGGAAGCAGAGACAGGCAGAGTTCTAAGTTCAAGGCCAGCCTGGTCTACAGAGTGAGTTCCAGGATAGCTATGGCTACACAGAGAAACCCTCTCTCGAAAAAAAAAAAAAACCAACAACCCCCCCAAAACAACAACAACAACAACAACAACAGCAACAACAACAACAACTGCTGTTCCATTAGGAGAACTGAGTCCTAGTTGACAAGAAAGACATGGTATCTTTTTCATGGCTTATATTTTAGTGGGGAAACATCAGAAAAATATAAAATATTCTATGTACTGTACACGTCACCCAAAGGGACGGATGTGATGAGAGGGCACACTGATGTAGTCCCAGGGCGCCCAAGACGTCTCTTGGAAAGCTAGCTACACCTGAACTGTGATGGACAGGAGGACGAGGAGCCATTTACAAGGCAAGACAGCTGGAGGAAGGGTCCGTGCTGGATGCAGTGAGAGAGGAGGTCACAGAAGGCAAGATAGGACAGGGCCTGGGGGACAGGGCCTGGGGCACAAGCCAGGAGAGGGCACACTGTTCGTCCCAACTCTTGGGATAATTGCTGCATTGCAAAGATACATGAGAAATGGTAACTGACCTGCACTGACCTGACTCATGGGAAAGTCCAAACAACTCTGACTGGTCCTGGTTCTTTCCTTTTGAGGAAATATTCAGCAAATTTTTTAACTTTT
>NC_034607.1:53085694-53108573 GCF_900095145.1 Mus pahari
TTGGTTTTTCAAGACAGGGTTTCTCTGTATAGCTTTGGCTGTCCTAGAACTCACTTTGTAGACCAGGCTGGCCTCGAACTCAGAAATCTGCCTGCCTCTTCCTCCCGAGATTTTGAATTTTTAAAGAGATTGGATATTTCAAAGAGACCAAACTTTTACTTTTTGAATTTGTAAAGACTCTGGATTTGAGAGTTTTGTGTTTTTACTGTGAGATCCTGGGAGTGAGTGAGAAAGGAAAGGGCCCTATGCTCGGGCCCTATCAGGAGGGACTGTCCGGGATAGCGTCACATGCTAAAGTCCTCTGAGAGGACAGAGTCCCCGATTAAGAAAACGCCTCCAAAATCATGTAGGGCAGTTTCTCAGTCAGCAATTGATGAGTTAGAGCCCCCACTGTGGGTGGTGCCATCCCTGGGCTGGAGGTCCCTCCATGGCCTCCGCATCAGCTCCTGCCCTCACTGCTTCTCATGATGGCCGTGGTGTTTCATCACAGCGAGCATGAGTCTAAGAACCTGATTTCTACACAATCTATGAAGTCTGTGGTGTTTAGTTACAGCACCGGACTAAGACTAAGCCACCAACCAGCCTTTACAGTGTTTTGTATTTTGTTTTTTTGCTCAGGCTAATTTGGAATGGGTTTCTATCACTTGCAATGGAAAAAGTCCTATTTATTTTTTCTTCTTCTTCATCTTTTCCCTCCATTGTAGTCAGACACTGCTGTGCGTTTAGTCTGTCTCAGGAAAGCCTCTGCTCTCAGCCGGACAGTAAAATGCCACTGCTGGTGTCAGCGCCATTGGATAAGCTCCACAGACTGGGAAAATAATTGTCAGGATAGGTGTCATAGCTTTGAATCCTAGTACATCTGTGACTATATTTGAAACACATTTTCCAAACTGTATCGTCCACTGGTGCGGCTCGTCAGGGAGGAGACTGAGTAGGAGTCTCCTGTAACCACCCTAATTTTCACGTTCCATCCAAGCAAAAATCAATTTTCTGCTTTATTCCATACAACCATGTTTATATTAATGACTCTCTGTTCCCGTGGAACTTCAAGCTGTCAGCTTAGTTTTTAATTGAACTCACTCCTTAAGTCTAGGACCCGCTGGACTGAGCCAACTCTCCCAAATGTGGTCGAAACAGACAACGCAGGGGCTACTTGTGCCTGCTCCATCCGCCTGCTTCGCCCTCCCCTTCCATATTCTACATAAGGCTGTCAGTTGTGCCAGAATGACTGGTCCTGGTCTTTACGTCAAACAAAGAAAACATGGTCGTTGGGCATCAGATTTGTTTCCACTAACAAGATATTTCAGAAACTGTGATTTGGAAAATCATAAGGCATTAGAAAAGAAAGAACCCCTCACCAGGCCATGGCACCTCACAAAGCCAGTGAAAGCAATGTCACTCACAGTTTCTTTATTTAATGTATGTGTGTGTGCACCACGTGTAGAAAGCCCAGGAGAGGGCGTCATATCTTTTGGAGCTAGAGTTGACAGATTGTTGTAAGTCGCTACCTGGGTACTCAGAACCAAACTCTGTCCTCTGCAAGAACAGCCAGAACTCTTAACTGCCAAGCCATCATCTCTCCATGCTTGTCCGTTGCCTGCCTGCCTTCCTTCCTTCCTGCTTGTGGACGTTGTACATCGTGGTGCGCACTAGGCTCCGCACCACGATGTACAACGTCCACAAGCAGCTTCCTCCCTTCCTCCCTCCCTCCTTCCTTCCTCCTTCCTTCCTTCCTTTCTCCTTCCTTCCTTCCTTCCTTCCTTCCTTCCTTCCCTCTCCATCCATTCACTCAGAGACAGGGTCTTACTAGGCAGCTCTTGCTGGCCTAACATGCATGATGTAGAACAGGTTGGCTTTGAATTTATGGAGATCCATCTACCTCTGCCTACGGAATGCTGGGATTACTGTTGGCTGCATTTTTAACTGTTCTATTAAGTCATCAAAATGAGAAGTGCCATTTTATAGTGTTTTCAGTAGTCACTTTAGTGACTAAAAATGGTCCTTTGGGTGGACATGTAGAATTCTTTAAAGATCATTTTCTTTCTTCTGGCAACTAAGTTATTATCATTATCAACAATTCCTTGATGATGTATTTGTCCTTTGATTTTGGTTTTCACTTTTGTCTAGTTGTAAGATGAGGTCTTACGTAGCTTAAGATGTCCTAGGACTTTTGATGTAGCCAGTGCTGGCCTGAAATCTTGATGCTCCCCCCTCCAACCCCCAGGAGCTAGGATTACAGGTATGAGCCATTGCAGTCATCACGAGCCATGACTCCTTTGAAGATACACTTCTATGACTGACTGTTCCTGTATATGAGAGGAGGATCGCGTCAAAGCAGAATTAGTGAAGTTGCTTAGGTTTGGTGCTGGGGATCAAACCCAAGGCCTTTCACATGCAAAACAACAGCCCTACCATTGAGCTGACTCCTGTCTGTCCCCCTTTCTGTGCTTGTTTGTGAGTAGGTGTGAGTGAGTGGGTGTGAGTGCGGGTGGATGTGAGTGTCTAGGTCTATGTACATGTAGATCAGAGTGACCGCAAACTCACTACGTAGTCAAGGGTCAGCTTGAACTCCTGATCCGCCTGCCTCATATATGCAGATAGAACACCAGTGCTCATAAAGTAATAAATAAATCTTGTATGAAATTATTAAATTTCATACAAGCATAAATAATTATTAATTAAATTAAAAATTAATAAAACCGTAAATCATCGATAGCTGTGCAACCTTACATTTGTAATTTGAGGTGAAAAATCATTTTCTAACCAAATTTCCAAATACTCCTCCTGAGAAGCCCCTACACTTTGGGAACAAAATATAATCATTTAACTACTGAGTCCCCCAAAATAGAACAAGAAGTCTATCACAGGTATGTGTGCACATGTGTGACTGTGAGTGTGTGTGTTGGTGTGTGCCTGCTCCAATATCTCTATCTGTGCATGTCTGTGTGTGTGTTTGTGTGTGCCTGTGTGTATCTGTGTCTTTGTGTGTTTGTGTGTCTGTGTATTTGTGTGTGTCTGTGTGTGTTTATGTGTGTCTGTGTGTGCCTATGCTAGTATTTGTATCTGTGTGTCTGTGTGTGTATGCATGTATGTATGTCTATGTGTGTGTATGTTTATGTGTTTGTGTATCTGTGTCTATTGTGTTTACATTTGTGTCTGTGTGTGTATCTCTGTGTGTGTTTGTATGTGTGTGTGTGTCTGTGTGTGTGTGTGCACATGCACAAGTGCAGATATTATATGAGCACAGTGAAAATGACTTCAGGATGGGAAGACTTTAGTTCTCAAGTTCAATGTCAATTTGCTTTTTGCTTTCTTTTCAACTTCCTCCCCCTCGCCCTGTCTCCCTCTCCCTCTCCCCCTTCTCTGCCCTTCCCTCTCTCCCTCTTTCCCTCCCTCTCCCCCTCCCCCTTCCCTCTCTCTCTCCCTCCCTTCCTTTCTTCCCCCCTCCCTCCCTCTCCCCTCCTTCTCCTTCCTTGCTTCCATTCTTTTTCTCTTTGGGACTAGATATTGAACCCAGGGTCCCAGACACTCTAGACAAGTATTCTACCACTGAACTGCACACCAAACCGCTTTAATTTTTTTATATTAAGAAAAAAAAGAAAGAAGAAAGTAGACGATGGCCTACGGTAGGGGAGCAATCATCAGGGGGCAGACAGGACCCAGGAGGACAGGGTGGGGGTGGGGGGGGTGGGACTGGTTAAGGTCATTCTGCGCTATGCGAGACTGTCATAACGAACCATCTACTATTAATACGTGCTAATTAAAACATGTTAGGGGCTGGAGAGATGGATCAGGGGTTAGGAACACCGGCTGCTTTTTCAGAGGCCCTGGGTTCTAATTCTATCACCCATGTGGAAGCTCACAACCGTCTGTAACTCCAGTGCTAGGTGATCCCATGACATCTACAGTGCTGCGCACATGGGGCATGCAGATGTGTTCAGGCAAAACGTCCGTAAACATAAAATTAAAACTGGACACTAAGGCATTTTGTTATTCCTGATTTTGAATTTAAAATTGTGGGTTCATTTTATTTAAGATTGAAAGTATTTGAACATTGCTACCCATTTCTGAGGCACATGATCTCTTGGACTTTGTAAACCTTTCCCTAACAGTTCTAGAAGTTGACTGGAAATGTATGTGACAGAAAACAAAAGAATTATAAAGGAAGAACAGTGCCTGCGATAGGGATGGCTAATGTGGAACAGTAAAATATCAAGAAATGAAATTTGTCAAGCAATGTTAGAGAAATGGATTCAAACACGCTGTACAATGTATTCGTGAATTCACAATAGTAGCAGAATAAAGATCACCATTATATATTTTTAAAAAATAAAATTATGCAAAACAATGCACTCTGCTTTCTCACAGTCACCAGTTTTCTTTACCAGTAGGCTGGGCGATTATAATGCAAACCCAACTCCTCTGCGCAGTCCCTGGCGGGAGGAGGGGCACAGGTGGGTGTGCCCATCCTATAGCTCACCGCGTTCTAAAGTGGAGAAGGTGACCCTGCCCGTGTTCCTCTGTGCTAGACGCCTGAGACCCACAGGTCAGATTTCTGGTGACTGCAAATTTCACACGCACAGCAAGGCAGCAGCTTGTGCTGAGTCAGCGTCAACAGGGTCGCGTGGCACTGGGACCTTACCATAAACCCACAACACGTTTCAGAGGAACTGGAGTTAAATGTGCTTGCCACTAGCCATGGAGGCACATGTCTTTAATCCCAGCACTCAGGAGGCAGAGGCAGGTGGATTTCTGAGTGTGAGGTCTGCCTGGTCTACAGAGTGAGTTCCAGGCCAACCCCAAGACTACATAAAGAGATCCTGTCTTTTAAAAAGGAGTTAAGATTAAAGTTTAGAAGGAAATTAAAGAACATCTAAAGCAAAACTTAAATTTAAATTTGGGGCTGGCGAAATGGCTCAGCGGGTAAGAACACTGACTGCTCTTCCAAAAGGTCCTGAGTTCAAATCCCAGCAACCACATGGTAGCTCACAACCATGTGACACCCTCTTCTGGTGCGTCTGAAATCAGCGACAGTGTACTTATGTATAATAATAAACAAATCTTTGGACCAGAGCCAACAGGGACTGAGGTAGTGAGCGGGGTTGACGGGAGCAAGCAGAGGTCCTAAAATTCAATTCCCAACAACCACATGAAGGCTCACTGTACAGCTACAGTGTACTCACATACGTAAAATAAGTAAATAAGTCTTTAAAAAATAAAATAAAATAAATTTAAATTAGTAGTTTAAAAAAGAGAAAAAACAGGGATTTCACTTCTCTATTTTTTTTAATTTATTTATTTTATTTATATGAGTACATTGTAGCTGTTTTCAGACACACCAGATGAGGGCATCAGATCCTATTTTAGATGGTTGTGAGCCACCATGTGGTTGCTGGGAACTGAACTCAGGACCTCTAGAAGAGCAGTTAGTGCTCTTAACCACTGAGCTGTCTCTCCAGCCCTCATTTCTCTATTTGACACATTTGAACACTGTGTATGTATGTATGTATGTATGTATGTATGTATTAGCCAGGTATGGGGGAAGGCTAATACATTCTTTTCTTCTCTGGCTCCTGGACGAGAATGTGATAACAAACCACCCAGTTACCTGACAACAAAATTTTGTATTTCGACCTTTTAAATAAATAAAGCCAAAGAATAAAGGTAAAATCCTTGAAAATCTTTTTGAAATATGCACTTTTTTGCTATAGAGTTTCTACAAACACCAACAACAGCAAAAGAACATTAAAACCCACTTAATAACTAACCAGGCAGAGACCTGTGGCCAGAGAGTACATGGAGGGCCCATAACAGAAGGATGGTGACTCGGATTCATCAAGGGACTTTCCCCACTGTCTGCAGCCTGCATGTCTTCCCAAAGAAAGCTGTGGCAGTTTGGATGAGAATGGCACCCCATAGGCTCTTATCCTGAGTGCTTAGTCACCAGGAGAGTGGTGAGCCTTCAGAGGAATAGAAGGGTTAGGAGGTGTGGCCCTATCTGAAGATGTTTGTTTTAAAAGCCCAAGCCAGGCCCAGGGTCTGCCTCCTGTGTCTCTGTCTGTCTCTGTCTCTGTCTCTATCTGTCTCTCTCTCTCTCTCAGCTATGTAGCTCTTAGCTTCTGCTCCAGCACCCACCCGCGTGCCGACATGTTCCCCACCACTTCTGAAACTTCAAGCCAGCCTCCACTTACATGGTTTCTTTTATAAGAGCTGCACTGGTCATGGTGTCTCCTCATAGCATCAGAACAGCGACTTAGGCAAAAGACAAGAATGAAAGGCAGGCATGGCAGGGCGCTTGGGAGGTGGAGGCAGGAGGGTAGGGAGTTCAGGGGTCATCAGCTACATCAGAAGGTGGGTTGGTGTGTCGGCTTTTCTCCCTCGAGCAATACACTAAAACCAAGCTGCAAACCCACTTCAATGTGAGCATGCAGGTTTTACCACCATTACCACCAAAAATGTAGCTGCATCTCGTGAAGTAATAAAAATGGTGGAGTGCCCAGACCACAGGGAAAGCCTCTCTGGTGGACCCATGAGACCTGGCAGAGTTACACTGGCCTATGAATGATAAAGCCATAACAGACTAGACTGCTGACATTATTAGTCATTCAGAAAAAAAAAAAAAAAAAAAAAAAAGAATGATTTAAAATACCAAAGTATGGGGGCTGGAGAGATGCTCAGTGGTTATGAGCAGGGACTGCTCTTCCAGAGGTCGTGAGTTCAATTCCCAGCAACCCCATGGTGGCTCCCAACCACCTGTAATAGAATCTGATGCCCCCTTCTGGTGTGTCTGAAGATAGCAAGAGTGTACTCATGTAACTAATAAATAAATAAAACTTAAAAAATAAAATAAGCCTGGTGTGGTGGTGCACACCTTTAATCCCAGCACTCAGGAGGCAGAGGCAAGTGGATTTCTGAGTTTGAGGCCAGCCTGGTCTACAAAGTTAGTTCCAGGACAGCCAGGGCTTTACAGAGAAACCCTGTCTTGAAAAACCTAAATAAATAAATAAATAAATTATAAAATAAATAAAAAAATAAAATAAAATACCAAAATACTGAGAAATGTGTTTAAGAAAAATTCAAGTTTTTTTTTTTTTTTTAAATTTGGTGTTTTGTTTTTCCTGAGGTCAAAGCTGGGTTTAAGAGGGATTTGGGGTAGGGGGTGCACACCTATAAGCCTGGAACTAGAAGGCAAGGTGGGGCGAGTTTATGCCAGATTGGGCCACAGAGCAAAACCCCAGTTCAGAAATAAAATCAAGTTCCCAAACATCAAGATGTGGGCTGGTGTGATATCTTAAGGAGAATCATTTCCACAGAATCCCGAATGCCTGGTTTAAACCCTGGACCCACAAGGGCAAGAATGAGAACTCAGGGGTTGCGCTTTGATCTCCACAAGTTTCTATATTTACACACAAATAGAAAATGTTTTTAAAAACTCACCTTGCTACCGTAAAATTTCAGAAAACCTGAAATTTATATTCATTTATCTTTACTCTTTTATGTTTTTACTAAGTTCTTGAATTTTGGGCTGGCTGGCTTTGCAGGTTTTTACATTGCCATTGTGCCTGTCAGCCTGTGTGCAAACACACACATGCTAATACACACACACACACACAAATCAATGTAAATTTTTTTTAATTTTTGAGAATGTGAATTTTTTTTCCGAGACAGGGTTTCTCTATGCAGCCCTGGCTGTCCTGGAACTCACTCTGTAGAGCAGGGTGGCTTCGAACTCAGAGATCTGCCTGCCTCTGCCTCCCAGGTGCTGGGATTAAAGGCGTGCGCCACCACTGCCCGGCGAGAAGGTGAATTTAATAAATACAGTTTGGAAAAAAAAAAAAATGGTAGCAAAAACTTTCTAATAACACTGAACATATAGCGCAGTACCTCTCCAATTTCATTGCCTGGGGCATGTTTTTGTTTCCTTTTTTTTTTTTTTAAGAGCGTGTGTGACACACAGCCTGGAGAGGTGCATGCAGAATTTCATTGACGCAACACTTAGCCAACCCATCTCATGACTAACACTCTGAAACAGCTTTACACGTGTCATTTAGAGAACCTAAAACAGGCCTGCTTAGCTCCTAGCTGTGGGGGCAGTGCTGCGGGTCATTTGTCACTTCCTGATTTCCGCTGTGGAAGTTGTCCACTGACTGCTTCGAGTCGCAGTGCGGCTCTCGCCTCTCTCCCCACTGAGCGCGGCGGTTTAAATCACCCATCAGCGGTTTCCTAGAGGAATGTGTCCCAGCAGAACGGAGTGGCCCCGCGGTTCCCACAGCCTTTTGTTCTACCTGTACTTAGGAGGCGCCCTGTTTCTCACTTGTGGAAGATGCTGTAATATTCTCTCCCCCAGGATGCCAGGGGCTCTCCAGTCCCTCTACTCTTATTCTCAGTATAAACTGCTTTCTTGCCCAATCAGCCAGCTGTGGTGTGGTCCCCCTGGAACATCTCACTGCTCTGGTTATGGTGTTTCATCGCAGCAGCAGAAATGCTAAGACTTTGTTGTTCACTGTCCCGTATGCCAACCTGAGCGATTCAGAGGCTTCTGAGGACTCCCGTCTTTGTCCCACATCTCACCTTAGAAGCACCAGGATTAAAGATATGCACTGCTGTGACCAGCCTGACCTGGGTACCCGGGATTTGAACTCAGGTCCTCAGGCTTTCGTGGCAAGTGCTCTACCCGCTGTGCCATCCTCTCAGCCCTACTGTGTTGGGAAATGTTTTTATTCCGTTTTCACAGTTGGTTGCTGGTTGGGCTGGACATAGACTCCTAGGTTGCAAACTATCTTCCTTGCCTCACTGTAGATAGTCATTCTATTCCTAGGAGAATCTTCCTTTCCTCGTGGAATTCCATCTTAATTGAGTTTCCACACCGTGCATCTCCGGTGCCTGACAGAAACCCCGTGCGTACGGCCAGGATATCCTGACATCAGTCGCATCAATGGAGTTATTCTTCCTGGGGTCAGTGTGTGGCTCTCTTCCCTCTGGATTTACAGAGGGTAAACTCCAGTAATCTCTTTTGTTTGTTTGTTTGTTTGTTTTCACAGCTCTGACATTTTTCTATTTTTATTAGATATTTTCTTCATTTACATTTCAAATGCTATCCCCAAAGCCCCCTATACCCTCCCGCTGCCCTGCTCCCTAACCCACCCACTCCCTCCATTAATCTTTAAATGTTTTTCTTTCTTTTTGTGGTTGGTGGGGTAGAAGGGCACTGTGTGTTGACCCCAGGGTCCTTCACAAGCTGGCCGAGTTCTCGCCCTGATTTACGTCTTGTCTCATAGATCCTTTCTATGTAATCTAGGCCACTCTTGAACTCCCAGACTCGCAGCAGTTCTCTTGGGAGCCTCTGTCTCCCCAAGTGGCTGGGCCTATACATATATACCAAGTGCACCAATCCCACGAGTATCTTGCCCAAGGGGGCAAGTTGTTCAATCGTCAGCATTCCATAGGAAGAGTGAGTAGGCTCCAGATCAAATCCCTCTGTACAGTTGCAACCCAGTGCCTCGCTTCCCTTTATTAAGGGACAGATGGACATGATAGCAGCCAGTGGACAGTGGCCACTGCTTCTGTGGGTCCAGATCAGCTCCTCCAGCTTCTATTACCTGAAGCCCATGGTCATCCCTTAGGCAGGCCTGCTCGTGTTCTTAAGGTCATTATGGGGAGGGTATAAATCTCAACTCTTCCTTTAATGGCCATGTGATTTTAGGCAATTAATTTCCACTCATTGGATTCCCAAGTAAAGATAGATATATGCTATTACCTCGCATTGATGAGGATTAACGGGACCGTCTATGCCGAATATAGGATACTGCGTCTACAGCCAGAAACCACTGCACAGGTCACTTATGAAGCTGCTCTCAGGCCTGAGTCCCTAACAGTTCTATAAATATCATGTCAACTTACAGCAAAATTAAAGTGAATGATAAAAAGCCAGCTTCACAAATTTTCTCAAAAAGACAAAACAAAACAAACCAAACTGGATTATACTGGTCTAAGTATAAGAGTCAGTATATTTATCTGTCTATGTATATGAGCTCATACATTCATCTCCAGATCGTTCAAGTTAAGTTCTTACAAGCATTCTGTGCTAGCTCACTCCCGACAGGCAGGCCATTGCCTTCCTCTGTGGGGATCAAAGGACTTTGCTCTAGGCAGTTTACAAGTTTAGGGTTCTAAACCAAGCCCACAGCTGCTCCAGGAATGTGTGTTCCCGGACAGACATGAATCAGAGCCCCGGGCTAAATCTTTGCCTGGGAACATTTTCCCTAAAAGTAAAAGGACCCTTTTCTGAAGGACAGGATGTTCCAAATCAGCAAATTGATCTTAGTCAGAAGATGAGGTAGATAAGGTGGTGTCCGAGAAGAGACTAGGGCAAGGACCTCCATGAAAGAAACAGTCCAGAGTACTGACAAAAATGTTAGTCAAGTGTCTCCCGCCAATTCACACAGTCACAGAACTTGGAGACATTGTGTCTCTGTGCCTCATTTTAGAAGATGTGGGGTCTCCAAAATGAAGCCAACTTTAAGTTTAGGAGGGGAACCAGTGTGTTCTACCAAGTTGGGGGCATGCAATAAGACGTAGCCAAAGAATATTCCAGAAAGAGCATGCATGAAGCTAGAAGGCATTAGTTTAGACTATAAGGGAACAATAGAATGCTCTGGGTGGGGTGGGGACGCCACTCCAGCGCAGCCAATGGATTATCCAGTGCCTTTGGGCACTCCTGGGAGAATTTCTTGGGTTTGTTTTTGTTTTTGTTTTTGTTTTTTTGCTTGAGAAGCTGGAGTCCTTAACAAGCTAAGCAAAAAGCAGTCATTGATGTCAAGAAAATGGAAAGTTCCAGAAACATGACTTGATAGGGAGCAAAATAAAAATATATCAAATGTTATATACATCAACATTAAAAACTGGTACCATGGGCTGGTGAGATGGCTCAGTGGGTAAGAGCACCCGACTGCTCTTCCAAAGGTCCGGAGTTCAAGTCCCAGCAACCACATGGTGGCTCACAACCATCTGTAACAAGATCTGACGCCCTCTTCTGGAGTGTCTGAAGACAGCTACAGTGTACTTACATATAATAAANAAANAAATCTTTAAAAAAAAAAAAAAAAAAAAAACTGGTACCATTATTGAAGGTAGGAAAGGCACATGTGTGGGGGTGGGGTGGAGTGTGTGTGTGGGGGGTGTTGGGGTGTGTGTGGGGGTGATGATAGCTACAGGTTAATATTCTATTCAGAGAGAATTTAGAGATCATGCCTAATGTTTAAAAAGAAGTTGTGTAAGAAATATAGCCAGGCAGTGTTGACACACATCTTTAACCCCAGCTCTAGGAAGGCAGAGGCAGGCAGATATCTATGAATTTGAGGCCAGCCTGTTCTACAGAGTGAGTTCCAGGACAGTCAGGACTATGTAGACAAGCCCTGTCTCAAAAACTCCCCCCCCCCAAAAAAAGATGATGATATCAGAAGAAATAGCTCTGATCGTTAAAGATGAAGGAGGAAAAGACAGGGAAAAGCCTACGGTTCATTAGGATCTATGGCATTAGCTGATACTTAACCATGGATGGGTATTAATTTTGGTCAGAATAAAAACATTTTAAGAAATCACATTTGATCATTTCTCAACCTGATGATATCACATAAGGGTTTTGCATAAGGAATGGTTTTGTTTGTTTGTTTGTTTGTTTTTAGAAGATGAGCTTAGATAAATGAAAACTGTAATCTTGGCATTGTGTCATCCCCGTAGACTGGCTAAGGCATGGCCCAGCTGGTAAGACTGTTCTTGTTCTTCAGTGGATCTGAGTTCCAGTGTCAGCGCTCAGCCGTCTGTAACCTAGTCCCAGGAATCCGACACTCTCTTCTGACCTACATGAGCAGTGCAACACATCACGCATGCACACACATGTGCACACACACACTAAAAAATACATAAAAACAAAATCTTGTTTTAAAAATATGTTAATTAAAAATAAAAAAACAAAAGAAAAAAAACAAAAAAAGAAAAAAAAGAAAAGAAAAAAGAAAAAAAAGAAAAATAAAAAATATGTTAATTAATAAACACACTACCTCCTAACTATCATTTTTGTATAAAAAAGCAAGTCTATTTTATTGACAGTTTCAAACACTCTAGTGCATTGTTATTAATTAAAGCCATTATATTGTACAGTAAATCTCATTTTGTCTTTCTTTCTTTCTTTCCTTCCTCCCTTCCTTCCTTTCTTCCTTCTTTCTTTCTTTCTTTCTTTCTTTCTTTCTTTCTTTCTTTCTTTCTTTCTTTCTTTCTTTCTTTCTTTCTCTAGGCCCTTTCATATGCCAAGCAAGTGCTATACCATTGAGCTAAATCCACAGTCCCATACAGTAAATTACACACACACACACATGCACACACACACAATTATATATGTATATGTATGTGTGTGTATATATATATACATATACACACATATTATATATATATATATATATATATATATATATATATATATATATATTCCCCCCCGCAGTGAAATTCCCAGTGTGTCTACTTTAAACGCATGGTTAGTTTAAACTGGAAATGTCCATCACAGCCTCATGCTTTGGATGCCCAGTCCCCATCCCTGGCTGAGACACTGCGAGTAGGAATCATGGCAGAGGTGAACGGGACCCTGTGGTTTGGGGCTTTGGGGCCTGACGCCTAGAAGCCAGCCATGTGTGGGAACTTGGAGCTGCAGGTCCCAGAAGCCCATCTGTGCGCAGAGCATGATGGGCCATTCTGAAGACAGCTGGAAAGACCAGAACCTGGCGGACGCGCAGGCGGTCGACAGATGTCAGAGAAACGGGATCCCCTGAGAACTGGACTGCGGGCCTTTGCACTATGTTAGGGAAAACAAAAAGTTAATTCATATTTTAAAAATGGTTTGTGTCCTTCCCATCCCCTGAAAACGGAAGTGAGCCCAGATTTAAAAGAAATAGGCTGATTAATTTGGGAGAGGAAATTTCCAGAACTCACATCTGGGCTATAGCAGGATCGTTGCTGCCTGCTTTTGGCTAGATTTACAATAGGGGAGGGCAAAGGGCTGACTGGAAGGACTTGGGAACTGTGCAGTTTGGTGGGGAGAGGGGTGTGAATGCGGTTTAAGTTGTAGGTAAAGCAACTACTACAGACAGAGGCCATCTGTGCACCATTATTTTGAAAGTTATGGAACCTTCAGGAGGTTACGCCTGGCCAGCCAAAGCAGGTCATTGGAGGCCCACCCACTTGTACCCACTTCTAGTTCTAGCCTGCTTATTCTGTACCCAAGATCTATAATGATATTAGGATTTACCCTTGGCATTGTACATCCTGTGAGCGTGAACGTTGTTCACATGGTGTGAACAAGCTAGGGCTGCGTGCTTTAGGCACTGTAAACGCCTCCATTCCCTCCGTACCACGAACCACTAAGGCTCCAGACACGGGAAGGAAGCCCCTCCCTCACCTAAGCCACTTGGCAGGCACTTTGTCACACATGCAGAACGTAGCCATGGCTAACGTGTATAGCTTGTATCGACAGCCACAGTCATCCACGCACAGCTCGGTGAGGGAAATGATTCTATATCAGGAGCAAACATCAAGTCATTAGCATTAACTCTACATTTTACTTACAGGAGTGAAATAATTTGGTGGGAATCTTTGAACTGAAGAACGAAATACGAAGCTCCTTTATGAAAAAAGAAAAAGAGAAAAATGGTTTTCTAATTCTGTTTGTTTTTCCTTTTTGAAATGACAATCTTTGTTAATGTGTTGCTCATTTCTCATTAAATACTTTAAAGCGCTAATCTGAACATAACGTGCATGGTGAGATTTAAAAGCCACAGGTATTGATTGGCACCTAGGTGCGTACGTAAATACAAGGGCTTGTGTGAGATCCAGAGGGGGCTTGAGAGGCTTATATTTACCTGGCTGGGCTCTTGGGAACTGGTCCAGGAAGTATCTCGTACTGTCCCGGGCAAAGATGGAGTGACTGCACAGGAGGGACAGACAGATGAATACAGGTCATTAGTGCACCATATTACCTTCATTCATATATATATATATATATATATATATATATATATATATATATATAGCTTATTTGCTTGTGACTCAGTCTCACTATGTAACTGCCCTGGGACTAGATATATAGAGCAGGTTGGCCTCATCTCACAAGTCTACTTGCCCCCCACCCCGCCCCGCCACAGTGCTGGGATTAAAGACATGCCTTTCTATGCCTGACCCTACTTGTATAAGTTTAAAACCTTGTTTACGGGATTTTTTTGTTGTTGTTGTTCACGATAAAACTGAGGTGGGTGCCTGGTAATGACCCTGGCCTTTCATTTTTGTGGGAGTCGCCATTAGCAAATTCCTCACCAGAGCAATATTCTTGTTTAAGTGGCCAAATTATATCACACATTGTTATTGCCTAAGGTTCATAATGACATTAGGGGTCACCCTTGGTGGTATACATTCTGTGGGTTTGGACGAATGTAGAATAGCACACACACACACACACACACACACTCACGCACATGCACACACACACGCACACGCATGCACACACGCACACACACGCACACACACACTCACACACACACAGATACACACACACACAGATACACACACACACACACACACACACACACACACACACACACTATAGAAGATACAGAGAATTTTCCCTGCCCTAAAATCCCCTGGGCTCTGCCTGTTCACCTCTCCTTTCCGTCTAACTCCTGGCAGACACTGATCTTACTGCCTCCATTTTGCTCCCCCCACTCCCACCCGTGTCACATTGAGGCAGAATAGGGAGGCCCTAACTTGTGTCAAGGTTTGTCTCTAGGATGCAAACCATCTTCAGAGGGGCAAGTGACTACAAACGGGAGCTGCTGCCCCCTCTTCTGCTCTTCCTTACAACACTTGGCACCAGCAATTTATTGGCTCGTCACCAAGATAGGACCTTCCTGAGGTAACAGTGGTGACTACTACCATCTTTTGTGAGCCAGAGACAGACTCAAAACAACACACTGGCCTAGACGGCCCTGTCAAGGACGAGATCGGCAGCCTGGTGGGAAGAGTAGCAAGCTGTGTGAGAGACCCTGGGGTCCCGTACAACAGCCAGGTACTCTACCAGCCACGTTCTGTGCCAGTCTGCCTTCTTGCCGACAAAGGTTTGTTCCTTGTATCCCCAAGAACAGATTGGAGAGCCCTATGGGCGTACTAAACGTGCATGAGCACAGGACCCTGTAAAGCCTCATTTGCATGGCATCCTTGCCTCTTCCTGGTTTCAGTTTTGATTAAGCAAGGGAACCCAAGACTGAGAGAAATCACCAAGAGCCTGCAAACTAAGACTGAAACTTACAGACTAGGGGATGTCGCTCAGGTGACAGGGTGCCTGCCCAGCCCTGCACAAATCTGAGGAGGTTACACATGCCTGTAATCTTCCTCCCCAGGAGAGCAGTTTAATGGTCGATCCTATCTACAGAGCAGATTTGAGTCCAGTGTGGGTCATACAAGACTGTCTTAAAATAACAGATAGCAAAGTAAAAACTGGTGACATTGAGAGCTAGCAAGATTGATGATAATCTAATTAGAATCATACAGTCTGTGGTCATTCCAGATCACAGAGAAGCGTGCACATGCAGACACGTGATTTCAAATCTTAAGGGCGAATTCAAAGGCATGAAATCACACAGTTAGAGGATGTAAAACATCTGAAAATCTGTTTTCTCACATGGCTGTCCCGTTCTGAGTTCCCTCCCAGGATGGACCAGTGTCTGGTGTCTGTGTTCTGGCTTTGACCATTCTGACAGGTGTGGCAGGTGTGTGGTGGGATCACACAGTAGGGTTAGTACATTTGGTAAATACCTGACACCGTGCAATGGTGTTTTCCACCTGTGCATCTGCTTTAACACCTGCACAATTATGTGGCTCATTTTTTATTTGAACAGTTTCCATTTGCATTTTCTTAATTGTGTGTGTGCATGTGTGTGATTCTCAGGAAGCTGTTGCCATCATGTGAATGTGGAGGTCAGAGGGAGACTTCCAGGAGTCATGGTGGCAAGTGCCTCTACCCACTTGGCCGCCTTTCCGTCTCACCTGCCACCTCGTTAGCCCTAAGTGGCTTTCTTACCACTCACGTTTATGCACTGTGTTTATTTTTATTTTTTAGTATATCTGTGCCTCATGTACATGTCCAGCAGCTGTGGAGATGAGAGGAAGGGACTGGAGTTACAGGCAGTTGTGAGTCACCATGTGGGTGGGGAGGTGGAGGGGAATTGAACCTGGGTCCTCAGGAAGAGCAGCCAGTGCTCTTTCTGCTGAGCCACCTCCCCAGTCCCTGCTGATGGCGAGGGTTTTTTTGTTGCTTTGTTCTGTCTTTCATCATGGGGTTGAACTTTGAAAAACACCTTTTCTTTTTCTAGTTTTCCCTTTTCTTCTCCCCTCTAAGTCCTGAGCATCTCACACTCACCTCTTGCTTCTCCTCCATTATAGAGCACTTTTGGTTTTGTTCTTTAACTTTAGGTGCTGGTTGCCCTAAAAGCTGCAAAATACATTCTCAAGTGACACTATACAGTCTTACAGACAACGTAAGTAAGTGCCTCGTGATATCAAAGCGATCCTGTCGGGTGTAATGCCTGAAGCAGGAGGATCAGGAAATCCAAGCCGGCCTTCACAATGTAGCACGATGTGGCGGCGCATACACACCGTTAGTCTCAGGACTCAGGAGGCAGAGGCAGGCAGATTTCTGTGAGTTTGAGGCCAGCTTGGTCTTCCCTTCTGTATCTGTGTTGTTGTTGTTCCCTGCACTTATAGATGAGCACACAGGTTCAGTTTTATATGCACTATATAGGTGCATGACCATACATTGTTAGGGAAAACTTGTATGTTAGATCATTTAAGAAAAAAAAATAAATTAGAAGTAGGAGTCAGGTACAGCAGCACATATTTGTAACCCCAGTACTCAGGAGCAAATGCAGAAGGGTCCAGAGTTCAAGGTCAGCCTGGGCTCCACACAGAAAGACTCTACTCCAATAATCAAAAAACTGGTCAATAGACAAAACCTAAGCCAACAGTACAGTTAAAACTTCTATGTAGAGTTACTCCTTCTTCAAAGGCTCTTTATTTCTTAATGGAGGGAGACTCAAACTTTTAAAAATATGATTGTGTGTTTAGAACATTTATGCATGTGCACATATGTGCAAGTGTGTGTCTGTGTGTGTGTAGACCAGAGATCAACATCAGATGTCTTCCTCAGAAACCTCATTTTTTTGAGACAGTTTCTCTCACTGAATCTAGAGTTCACTGATTGGCTTGGCAGGCTGGCCACTGAACTGCAAGGACCCCCTGTGTCTGCCTCCTGGAACTGGGCTGCAGATGTGAGATTCGTTCCATTGCCCTGGCCTTATCCTAAGCATCGAGGCTGGGAAGACAAACTCAGGGCCTCCCGCCTAAGCGGAAGCATGTCACCAAGCGAACCATCTCCCTGGACCCTGAGACTCTTTCCAAACGTTGCTTTCAGAGTCTACTAGTGATAAATTTCCTCAATTTTTGTTGGTCTAAATTTTCCTTTCTCCATCCCTTTCGGAAGGCAGTTTCCCACGGTGCAGGATTCTAGCTTGGTGGCTCTGTTCTCTTTGTCTGTCTCTTGCTGGCCAAGCATTTGCAGAGGAGCCGGTGGAGGATTTAGCTTGGTCCTTAGTAGATGTTTTATCATCTCTGGCTTCTTCCAGTTTTTGCTGGGTACCTGAAACTAATCTGAAAAACATCATCTTTCTTTTCTGCAAATAGTTCATCCTTTCTTTTCACTTCCCTCAGGCTCATTTGTACATCTGTAGGACTCAGGTACTCAGGAACTTTCCAACCTTTGACTTCTTTACTTCTTAGCTTTTGGAGGATGCTGGTGAAATGTCCTCAGATTCAGAGAGTCTTCCTGTCCACTGTAGCAATAAATCCAAGAAAGGCATTCTCCTACTTTACACTTTTTTCTTTTTCTTTTTTTTTATGTTTTTACTTTCTTTCTTTTTAAAAATATTCTATTTAACATGTGTGTGCGTGTATGTGAGTGTATGTGAATGTATGTGAGAGAGATCTTGTTAGTGTGTGTATATGTGCATGCATGTGTGTATGTGTGTGTGAGTGCATGTGTTTGGGTGTATATGTGTGTAAGTTTGTGCATGTGTGTGTGTGTGTGTGTGTGTGTGTGTGTGTGCAGGAGTATCTTGTGTAGAAGTTAGAGGACAAGTTTCAAGAGGCAGCTATCTTTCCAGCCCTGGAATCCAAGGATCCAATTCCAGCTTGGAATCCAAAACTGCCAAGTCATTTATTTATTTATTTATTTATTTATTATATGTAAGTACACTGTAGCTGTCTTCAGACACTCCAGAAGAGGGCATCAGATCTTGTTACAGATGGTTATGAGCCACCATGTGGTTGCTGGGATTTGAACTCTGGACCTTCGGAAGAGCAGTCAGGTGCTCTTACCCACTGAGCCATCTCACCAGCCCCCCAAGCTGCCAAGTCTTGAGCTCCTGGGATGACTGGACCCTCCCCTTCTAACCAGGTACCTCCATGTTCCAGTGGGGATGCCCTGGGCAACATCACCAAATCCATTTCCTTTCCCATTTCCAAGCTAAAGGGCAGCACAAACTCGAATCCAGGCAGAAGCTTCAGGCTGTCTTCAACTTCATTTGTTTAACTGTGATTTTCATAGACATAGTCCCAAGCTAGGAAGTAAACTAGAGAGGCTCTAAGCTGCAGAGTAAGCATGCCAAGGATACAAACAAGTGTTAGCTGGATTTTTTAAAATTATTATTATTAATTTTTTAGCTCCCTACAGATGTGCACGCTTGAGAAAGAACACAACTCACACACTGAGAAAACTCAAGCACTTCAGGAAGATGAAGGGTGAGTCTCTTTGCCCCCCTCTAGGCCTACTCCCCAAATGTGAGTCACCATTAATGATTATACTCAGGGGAAGAGGGGAGCAGACCTCACAGAAGTGCACATTCATCGCCACTCGTGCAAGTGGATTAGGCTGCAAAGTTCATTTACAGTAACTTTCTTCATTTTAATAATAACCTAAGGTACTCCTGCATCAGTGCCTCATTGTTCTTAATGGGGGTGCTTAACGTATGCTGTCTCGTGGATACATGAGGGTCTAGTATTTATATCAATCCTTCTAATTAAAGAAATGCAAACAATGCTACCATGTGAGATTAGCTTGAAGATGCTACTAATGTGAGCTCCCTAAACAACCTAACCTGGCATTACCATAGTTTTTTTTTTTTTTTTTAAGATTTATTTATTTATTATATGTAAGTACACTGTAGCTGTCTTCAGACACTCCAGAAGAGGGAGTCAGATCTCATTGCGGATGGTTGTAAGCCACCATGTGGTTGCTGGGATTTGAACTCAGGACCTTCGGAAGAACGGTTGGGTGCTCTTACCTGCTGAGCCATCTCACCAGCCCTGGCATTACCATAGTTAAAGCTCCATATGCTTCAGATACGTCTAGGTTGCCGAATTGCCTTACAAACCCCCTTCACCACCTGCTCGTCACATCAGTGATGGCAATACCTTCTTGTTCTTGTCCCCTTCGCACATGCAGTTTTTGGTTATCAGGTGAAATTGTCTTATTGTCCTTTGTGATGAGTTCGGAGTCACAGTCAAGTGTCACTTTGTCTTTCTGTTAGTGGTGTATCTTGTCACGAGCTTCTCACGCCTGTCCTCAGCCCATTTTAAAACCGGAATGTGTGTTTCGAGTGCATGGTAAGAGAACAAGGCTCATTCTCACCCTTGAAGGCAGGTATAGAAGACAGAGTGGCCAGCATTTTCTGGAAGCTATGCATCTTCACAGCAGTGGGTCCGCCTTCTTTTGGGTGACAGACAGTGCTCAGGGCTCAGTCCACTAACTTCTGTCTTGTCATTGTCTGGAAATCGTGAACCAGATTCTTACTGGCGGTGGCTGTTCTGAATTCCCGCTATCACATTTATATTTATGTAAGTCCCCCATTTCTGTTTGAAGTGATACGGACCATTTACACTGGTAACACTCCTCCTCGGCAGGGAGTGCCACAGCACAAAACTGTCCTGCCATGGGGCAGACGGACAGACAAGCAGCAGGAATCCGTTGAATGTGAAGGATATATCTGCTCATCAGATACACCTACAACTTTGAAAAATGATGTATAGAGAGCTCAAATTATATGGAGAAGGTTCTGGAGAGCCCTGGTTCCTGCTAGTGACAGGTTAGGTTACTCAAATGAATCCTCTGAGTACAGGCAGCTAAGAAGGGAGGGCAAATGCTAAAACAAATTTGAGCGTTTAAACATGTGCAGACTTAAGCAACAAGGCAGCGGGCTAAGACTCCAACGAGACAAAGAGAAGCGGGGAGATAAAGGGCAGGCTTAGCCTGATAATATTTGCTGGGAACAGACCAAACCAGGCATGGGAGTGTACCTGAGTCTGAGGGAACTTCAGAGCCCTAGAAGTATGCAGAGGCCAAAGCCTGGGCCAGCCAATGAGAGGGTTCGGTGGCCTAGAGGTCCCCGCCCATGTGCATTTGAGACCCCCCAAAAGGATAGCTCCTGAGAGTCAGCCCTCCCGCCTCACCCACTGCCAAGGGACTGCAGAGGGTTGCCTTCATATCAAGCAGGATCAGAAAGGGGAAAGCCACTGCCCGGGAGGGACTGTAACCATGGGCTGGTTCTTGGCATAGATTCCACAGGTCTGCTTTACAGGAGCGAGCCACTGCACATAGAAGGGTGCATTGCCAGCAGTGCGAGCCCAGCAGCGCCCCTGAAGCTGAGGAGGAGAAAGAAAACCTTCTCTGGAATGAAACACTCAACCTGGGCCTTGGGAAACTCAAAAAAATACACTTGAAGAGCAAGGGGCAACATATAACAGTCACCGATAATCTCACACACACGTGCCATCAATCTACATGCTGGAATACCGAAGGGCTCCGTCAAAGGACCCCGAGAATCGGAAAAGCGATGCGGTGGGGCTGCAGAATACAGAGCAACACAGGCGTGGACAGGGACAGCAGTGCCACCTCTACAGATCCATGAGTTCCCTAAAGGAGAGATGGAGCAAGCAGTTCCACTCCTGACAAGCCTGTTAGCCATGAGAAAACGCCACGCACCTCCTCCCTCACCGGGGATATTTGGCAATGTTTAGTGACAGTTTTCGTTATTAAAACCTGGAGGGGCTGGGCGCGGTGGCGCACGCCTTTAGTCCCAGCACTCGAGAGGCAGAGGCAGGCAGATTTCTGAGTTCGAGGCCAGTCTGGTCTACAGAGTGAGTACCAGGACAGCCAAGGCTACACAGAGAAACCCTGTCTCGAAAAAAAAAAACAAGCAAACCTGGAGGGAAGGTGGGAAGGTTACCAGTGACATCTCCTGTGTAGAGGCCAGTGACAAAGTGCAAAATGGCTCTCCAGTCTCAAGACTTGACCTACCTAACCTGTCAGGAGATTTAGAGGCTGAGCATTCACCGTTCGTTTGGTACAAGGGATCAGAAAGGCAGTGAGACTCCAGGGAGACGTCGAGGTGGGAGACACGGACTCTGGGAATCTCCACTCTGGGTGGCTCCCACCTGGAGACCTGCTGAGCTCGCCGTGCAGTGGGGCAGGGTGGGTGGGGAGGAGCGTGTGTGCCCCAGCAGACCAAGACAGGAGCAGAAGGCACCTGCAAAGGCCGAGGAGAAGACCACGACTGAGGATTGGAAAGCGGTGTCAGGGAGAGAAGGGTGGAGACCGGACAGGGAGGAGGGTGAGGGTGCAAACCGACTGTGAGGCCCACTGTGTGCTCCCTGGCGGTGAGGGACTTAAAATGAGATCCTCCCCCTCCAGCATGAACACAGCTACCGGAAAGGCAGTGAGGTTTAACCAAGGTGTGGCTTTGCCAAAACAAGCAAGAGAAGTCGACGACGGTGGCCATGGAGAAAGGGCACCATGTCTAACTATGAAGTAGGGGCGAACGTGAATCGCATAAGGGTGGGCGGATCGGAGGGTTCCGGCGGCGTGGGGGAGGGTCACTAGAGCGGGGCAGGAGAAGCGAAGTCACTTAAGACTACGGAGGGTTGAAATTATGAATCTTGTGGGGAAAAAAAAAATCTAAGGAGTGGCTGAGATAGGGGAGCAGTGAAGAGACCAAGAAGCCAGGCTGTTGGCACCGAAGTCACTGTGGGAACGGCAGGGAGGGGCCGAGAGTAAAGGAAGTCAAATTCTTTAAGGAATCAGGACAGAACCGTGGGCCAGTGGCTAACTGCATCCTGGGGGAAAGCAGGCCTGGGGGGGGGGGAGAGAGATCCCACTTTTATGTCTCAAAATACCAAAAACACAAACCAAAAGCCACTGATATGGAAAACTGAGAACATCATACAATTTTACTAAATGCCACTGATGTAATTCAAGTTACTCCATTGAGGCTGGCTGTTGAAACATCAGAAGTTTGAACTGCACAGGCACGCAGACAACATTCCTTCTGTCTCCTCCGTCTCCCTCCTGAGCATGTTCTCAGAAACCTTCACAGAGTTTCCTCACCGAACTCCTCAGCTTCGGGAACTTGGTCCTTTGTGGGACCTGAGGAAGAGGAACCGGAGACCTGTCTTTGGAGAAGGCTTATCCCTCTGGGGGAAGCTCAACAGTGAGTCACTTGATTAAGGTTTTCAGTTGTGCCTGACACAACCTTTGCACCGTGAGCCTCTGGGCCGCCGCGCGGGGATGGGTAAGGAGCGGGAGAAAAGGCAGACGGGAGAGAATGGCAGGGCGGTCAGGAAGATTTCACCTGTAGCTTCGTTACCTGATGCCAAGCCCCAAGTCTAACCCAGCGTTTGTATTTATTTGTCCACTGAAGCAAACAGGGTAAGATGGCCTTTTTTTTTTTTTTTT
>NC_034607.1:53108743-53117120 GCF_900095145.1 Mus pahari
CCAGGCTGGCCTCGAACTCAGAAATCCGCCTGCCTCTGCCTCCCAAGTGCTGGGATTAAAGGCGTGCGCCACCACGCCCGGCAGGGTAAGATGGTCTTAATGAACCTTTACCAGTCTGTTATGTGCACAGCACGGACCTGGGAAGCATTAGCCAGCCGCCATGTACATGGGCCTCTCCGGCTGAGAGTTTTATGTTCACTTAGCAATCACAGCTCTCTCCTGTTTATGGTTTTGGAAGGCAGGGGTTTTTGTTTGGTCGGTTGGATAGTTTGGTTGTTTTAAGATAGGATCTCTCCGTGTAGTCTTTGGCTGTACTAGAACTCACTAATATAGACTAGGCTGGCCTCAAATTCGCAAAGATCTGCCTTCTTTTGCACCCCTCCTCCCCAAGCCCAAGCATTGGGATTAAAGGAGTGTGCCACTATTCTCGGCTGAAGACAGGGTGTGCTATGCAGCCCAAACTAGCTTGAAACTTGAGATGGTCGTGCCTCAGCCTCAGTGTGGAATTGTAGGCACGTGTGACTGTGCCCAGGGACACCCCCTGTTCTCACCCAGCGGCCACGCCTCCAAGACCTAAAGTTCCAGTCACAGGTCAAAGTCCCTTGAAGAGACCCATTCAGCACACATCCCGTCAATAAGGCCGTGCAATGCCCCGCAAGTGCATCCTCTGGATTCCAGCTACCAAACCCCTGCCTGCTCCCTTTGTGGGTAGAGCCAGTGGCAGATGGGAAAGAGAGCTGTATTCCTGGTCAAAACCCTCAGTTAAAGGTGCTGCCTGGAGCAGGGCCTGGTGGTGCACACCGTTAACCCTGCACTTGGGAGGCAGAAGCAGGCAGATCTCTGAGTTTGAGGCCAGCCTAGTCTATAGATTGAGTTTGAGGACAGCCAAGGCTATGCAAAGAAACCCCGTCTCAAAAATAAAATAAAATAAAGTAAGAATAGTAAAGTGCTTTGTTTGTCTTATGCCGTGTCCTGGATGAGTTAGTTTCTTATTTACAGCAGTTTTCTTGCGGGGGGGGGGGGGAAACAGAGATAACATCTGTTCAGCCTACTTCAACACACTTGGCGCTAAGAGAGTGTGCGTGCGGGGGAAGCCTTTCGTAAGCGTTAGAGTCCTGCAAGGGGGCTGGAGTGACAGCTACCCGGTTAAGAGCACTTGTAGAGGACCTGAGCTCAGTGTCAAGCACCCATGTCAGTTCACAACTGCCTAGAACTCCAGCCCCAGGAGGCCCAGCAGCTCTGGTCTCTACCCACACAGACACACAATTATAAATAAAACTTTAACTGGGTGCTTTCCAGCCAGCCTACACCGAGTGCTCCCTCCTGGTGCTCCTTCCTGGTGCTCCCTAGGGACTCCTCATCTCAGCAGTTGACATGAAGGCTGATCAGCAAGAGTCAGCACTTCCTGGAGGAACCACAGCATCAACCACTTCAAGAGGCCAGGGTGTGGACCAAAGCCGGGAGCCAAGGGTCCCCAGGTGAGGGGGTCCTGCCAGGACTTGACTCCTCACATTCTCTTTCAGCTCAGTTAAGACTTCACAGAAGGCGGGGGAGGGCGGAGAGTGCTGGAGAGATGGCTGAGTGGTTTAGAGCACTGACTGCTCTCCCAGAGGTCCTGAGTTCAATTCCCAGCAACCATACAGTGGCTCACAACCATCTGTAATGGGATCAGATATGCTCTTCTGGTGTGTCTGAAGACAGCAGTGGTGTACTCACATAAAGTAAATAAATGAATCTTAAAAAAAAAAAAAAAAAAAAGGCTTCACAGGAAAGATCTCACTGGACACATTTGCAAGCCACGCGGCCCTTGTTCCACTTCTAGATTGATTTGTTTCTATGTTGTGTGTAGGGCCGCAGGTGTGTGTGTGTGTGTGTGTGTGTGTGTGTGTGTGTAAATGTGAATACAGATCTATGCTTAAAGAGACCTGAGGCATTTGATCCCCTGGAGCTGAAGTTGTGAGGTGCTTGACTTGGTTGCAAGGAAGCAGTTTCTGCCTTGTTTGATTTCTATAGGGAATGAGATATGCTGGGGTTTTCCTTAAGTGTCGGATCTATACTCTGTGTCTAAAGCACACGCATGCGCGCGCGCGTGCGCGCGCGCACACACACAGACACACAGACACACACACACACACACGAGCACACGCGCACGCGCGCGCACACACACACACACACACACACACACACACACACACCGTGTATTCTTGCAACTTTTCTCACCAAACACTGATAGTAGCATCTTACCTCATCTTTGTCAACTAGTGTGCTGGGGTCTGCCCGTGGCTTGTCTTTGAAAGAGTATGAGGCCCTCTGCTTCTTCAACAGCTCCAAGAAGTCAGGAGGATTATACTGTGGGAGGTCAGTTGGGACCGGATCGTTTCTCAGCACGAGAGGGAGCCTTTTCCTCCCTTCATTTTTAAAACTGTAGGTGACTTTCACTGGATTTAATAGGGCTTCTTCAATAAAAGTCCTTAAATGGTAAGTGCCAGGTATTGGAGTGTCCTGTGGAGAATTGACATTGGTTGTAAGATCTGTGTCGCCCTGTGACTTCCCCTAAGGCATTGTCTTTGAAGGGTCTTTCTAACTTTAAGAAAATTTTATCAATTTTAACAAATACTTTAAACTTATTATACTGTATGTGAGTTTGTTTTAATTTTGTTTTGAGACAGGGTCTCACTATATAGCCCTGGCTGGCCTTGAATTTCTAGAACTCTGTCTACCTCTGCCTCCCAGGTACTAGATTAGAGGTGACTGGAGTTTTACTTGAATGTATGTCTGTGCACCACAGGTGTGTCCAGGGCCAACAGAAGTCAGATAGGATATCGGACCCCCTAGACCTTAGGTTCTAGACGATTGTAAGCTACCAGGCAAATGCTAAGACCACGATCCAGGACCTCTACAAGAGCAACAAGTGCTCTAAACTGCTGAGCCACCTCTCCCACCTCCAACAAACATTTTTCTTAATATTCTTTATTTTTATTTTATACATAAGATAATACTACCTTTGTGCAGAGTACACAGAAGTCGGCGCAGAATGTTGAATCCCTTGGAACTAGAGTTAAGCAACAGTTAGCAGCTATGTTGGTGCTGGGAATTGAACCCAGGTCCTGTGGAAGAGCAGTCACTGTTCTTAACCACCGAGCCATCTCTCCAGTCACCCTGCTCCCAAACATTTTTGATAGAAGGATATCTCAAAAGCATTGTGAGTGATTCCTTTCCGAAGCAACTTCAGGACATTGCACTAGAACCAGGACTAAAAGTTACCTTTAAACTTTATTACAGGTGGGCTGGAGAGATGGCTCAGTGGATGGTGGCTCACAAACATCCATAATGGAATCCGATGTCCTCTTCTCATGTGTCTGAAGAGAGTTACAGTGTACTCATAGACACAAAATAAATTTATAAATAAACAAATAAACAACTTTATTTCAAGTGCCCTTTAATCTCAGAGCTCTGCAAGTTCAAGGCCAACCTGATCTACATAATGAGTTCTGGACCAGTCAAGGCTATATAGTGAAACCCTATATAAGAAGAAAGAAAGGCATATTTTATATATTTATTTTGTGTATGTAGAGTGAGATTTGGCATGTCAGGTAAGGTGTGTACCTAAGGGTCAAAGGGTAAAGTTAATTCTTGCCTTCCCCCACATGGGGCCTGGGGAGGGGCCTCAGCCTTAGCAGCAGGCACCTTCATGTACTGAATATTCTCACTAGCCCCAAAGTTACCTTGTTGAAAGGTAATGAGTGTCTCTTTGGCCACAGATTTCAGGCCAGTGAGTCAGTACAGAGCCCAGTGTCTTGGTTAGCAGATACAATGTTTCCAAGGAGCCTCAAGAGTGAGGTGAAATACAATGGAAGCCTCAGGAGGAAGGTACACAGCACACAGCCAAGAAGGGGCTTGGTACTTCAAACCATGGACACAGTGTGGCTAGACAGCGTCTCTGGCTATCTTTCCAGGGAATATTCAGACAATGCCTTTTGTTAAGATTTGTTTGACTGAAATTTGCCTCTATTTTTGAACAATTTTGATAGATAAATGTTTGTAATACAAAAGTGCCCTTTGAAGAGAGTGAATGGGCCATTCTTTCATATGCTACCAGCTTATTGTTATGTCCTTGATACGCTGACCATCCGTGCTAGCTAGTCAGGAGTCAACTTGACACAAGCTAGAGTTATCTGAAAGGAGGGAACCTCAACTGAGAAAGTAAGATCCCACAGGAGGGCATTTTCTTTTTCTTTCTTTCTTTCTTTCTTTTTTTTTTTCCTTTGGTTTTTTTCAAGACAGGGTTTCTCTGTATAGTCCTGGCTGTCCTGGAACTCACTTTGTAGACCAGGCTGGCCTCAAACTCAGAAATTCGCCTGCCTCAGCCTCCCAAGTGCTGGGATTAAAGGCGTGCACCACCACAGCCCGGCAGGAGGGTATTTTCTTAACTACTGACTGGTGGGGGAAGGCCCAGCCCACTACGGGTGGTGCCATTCCTGGCCTGGAGGTCCTGAGTTCTTTTTTTTTTTTTTAAGATTTATTTATTTATTTATTACATGTAAGTACACTGTACTGTCTTCAGACACCCCAGAAGAGGGCATCAGATCCCATTACAGAGGGTTGTGAGCCACCATGTGGTTGCTAGGATTTGAATTCAGGACCTTAGGAAGAGCAGTTGGGTGCTCTTAACCTCTGAGCCATCTCTCCAGCCCTGGTCTTGAGTTCTTTAAGAAAGCAGGATGAACAAGCCAGAGAACAGAATCCTCGATGGACCAGCTCCTGCCTCTAGATCCCTGCCCTGTTTGCATTCCCGTTCTGACTTCCCCCAGTCATGGACTCTTACCCAAGTGTAAGCTGAAATATGCCATTTCCTCCCTAAGTTGCTTTGGACGTGTGTCTTAGTCAGGGTTTCTATTCCTGTACAAACATGACCAAGAAGCAAGTTGGGGAGGAAAGGGTTTATTCGGCTTATACTTCCACACTGCTGTTCATCACCAAGGAAGTCAGGACTGGAACTCGAGCAGTTCAGGAAGCAGGAGCTGATGCAGAGGACATGGAGAGATGTTCTTTACTGGCTTGCTTCCCCTGGCTTGCTCAGCCTGCTCTCTTATAGAACCCAAGACTACCAGCCCAGAGATGGCACCACCCACAAGGGGACCTCCCCGATTGATCACTAATTGAGAAAATGCTTATAGCTGGATCTTGTGGAGGCACTTCCCTAACTGATGCTCCCTTCTCTGTGATAACTCCAACCTGTGTCAAGTTGACACAAAACTAGCCTGTACAACGTGGGTGGTGTTTCATCAGTTTCATCAGGGCATTAGTAACCCTGACTAGGACATCATGTTAGCAAACTGGCTTCTCTGTGACAAAAACCAGAAGCCACATCCCCTTTCCACAGAGGATGTGACTGAGATCCCAGGTTGGAGAGGTTGGATGTGACCAAGATTGTAGGTTGGCCTTGGCTAGCCACTCTGCAAGCACCTGGATCTCTAGATCTGTTTCATGCTTTAAACTCTTAGCATTCGACACTTAAAGCTAATTTCCCATCCTAAATTTTAAAATTTAGCCAATTCTAAAATTACAAGTAGAAATGCAGTGTGTGCAGAGCGGGACAGACTTGGTCTTCTCACAGTTAAGCGAGCATTGCTGACTGAAAAGGCAAGACTGACTAAAACCTTAGTGGGAAGAAAAGTGTTGAACTAGAAAGAGTGAGGGCATACAGACCGTTACTGTGAGCCTCCACCATCCTTCTCTCCCAAGACCTGGTGTCTTCTGGGCTTGTTTCTATGAACAAACAAAAAAATCTGCTTATTTGTTTGGAAGGCGATCTCTTGACATTATTGACCTGAGGAACCTAAATTGCCCATACCAAACCAGCTGGCTATTATTAAAATAAAAGCTACACACGTTTTGCCCGTATTATTTCCTTACATTGTTAAGAGGTTTTTAGTATCTAAAATCTCTTGGGTAACATTAAAAGAAATACTGTATCTCACAGAGATGTTATAAGAGCATTAGGTAGTATTAGGCCATGACTCCTTTGTGTGGTGACTAAATGCCCTGGGCAAGTTGCTCAGCCAACCCTTCAGCACTGTGCTCTCTCACAGAACTATAAAAATAAACACTGTCTGGGCACGGAGGTGTGGTGGTGCACACCTTTAATAAGGGAGACAGGCAGGTGGATCTCTGTGAGTTCTAGGCCAGCCTGGTCTACACAGTGAGCTCCAGGCTAGCCAGGGAGTCACATGGAGAGAGGGGCGGGAAACACATACACACGGCCACATTTATTAAGTCATTGCTTGATAAATAGTTAAGTTTTATTTATTTATTTATTTAGGTTTTTTTTTTTTTGAGACAGGATTTCTTTTTATAGCCCTGGCTGTCCTAGAACTCACTTTGTAGACCAGGCTGGCCTCAAACTCAGAAATCTGCCTGCCTCTGCCTCCTGAGTGCTGGGATTAAAGGCGTGCGCCACACGCCCGGCTTAAGTTTTATTTTTAACATCTCATCTGTCAAGTTAAGAAACAGATGGCTTGGGTATGCCTCAGTTTCCCCTGGGTTTCCTATCTCTACAGCAAGCACTTCATATAAACTTATGATGACCCCACGTTTGCTTCAGCCCTACTGTCCACAGAACCTAGGTGTGTTGGTTTTCTTTTTGTCCTATTACAAATCATTAAAATATCAAATTCTACTTTTAGTTTATAATATGAAATAGGGAATATCAAGCAAGAATAGCCAAAAGAATAATTGGTAAAAATATTAGATGCAACCCACTCTGTCTTCTAACTGAACTCAACTCCATGAGCTCTATAATGCCACTGTGAACTACGTACATTTCTCTAAATAGCAAAAGAATTTCTATGGTTTGATATACCGTGCTACACATCCAAATCAACCTCTTCCCACCCAGCACATTCTTTTATTAGCCTCCTGTTGATTTTTCAGTTGCACATTTTGCAGTCAGAAAGAAATTGTTCTCAGGCAGGTCAAAACAGGTTTCCTGAATCTTGCTCCAAAGCAGTGAAAGGAAGTAGGGCTGGGACGGGTAACCGTCAAGGAGAAATGGGTTGTCCCTTTGACCCAGAGTGGTTTATAATCCAACCACCTATCGTTTTAGATTCACTTTAAAGGAGAACATAAATGACAGGCTAAACATCCCTCATCCGATTTTATTTTTTAAAGTACTAAAGTAGGGGAGGCAGGGCAGATAGAGCATGTCTAATAGAACTGCAAACTTCATTAACAGAAGCAAGTGAAAGGATGAAAATCTAATTGCTCTATTGACGCTAGTAAATTGTGGCGGGAGGGTAGGGGTGGAGAGAGAAGGTAAGGGATGTGGCAGAGAAAAAGAAAATCAAATCACAATCAAATAAAACAAAGAATCAGGCAGCTACAGACTAGATAAGACTAAGCAGCTCGCTGGCGGGCCTAAAGTAGGGAGGCGCAAAAGTCACCGGGCTCCGTAAGCCGAGGCTGCGGAGCCACAAGGGGCAGGCTACCCTACCTACCGCAGTCGTGAGGATCGGCTCCCCACGTTCCAGGTCTTCTCTTGGTACTGTGGTGGGGGCTATGACAACGGTTGGCTCCGTCATTGCGACCTCCTCTTTCCACAGGTCAGTGCTGGCAGCGGCGGAACCGCTAGGAACCGGGGCCACCGGCCGATTGATTCCAAGCCTGCGCGTGTGAAAGCCTCGTGCAGAAAGAATCCTGAAGGTCCCCTCCAGTGTTGGGGACAGGGAAGCGAGGCACGGGGCAGGCTTCAGCGAAGCTGACTCAGTAGACATTCTTTGAGATGACCGTGTGGTGTGTGAGTCATAAAATATAGGGGACTATGAAGTTGCCCGAGTTCTTCGGTGTGTATAGACAGGCATACCTATACCTGAAGGCACCCCACAAACTCGACCACTCCCTCACAAATCACCATCAACCCCATATCCTAGAAAGAGAAACAGGTAGCATATTTAGCTTTAAGATCCCGTGATTCTACAATCACCTTTGGTTGGAATCGGGGCAATCCTGAACACTAGGCTGGCCCCCTAACTCTGACAGTAGACCACCTACCCATCTCTTCCATAGGCCTTTGCCCAGTGGGCCTCTCTGTCTCTTTTGGTTGTAGCTTCTCAACCTAAAAAAATTTTTAAACAAATGGCTTTAAAAAAAATTTTTTTTATGTATGTATATGAGTACACTGTCATTGTCTTCAGACACAATACACCAGAAGAGGGCATCGAATCCCATTACAGATGGTTGTGAGCCACCATGGTTGCTGGGAATTGAACTCAGGACCTCTGGAAGAGCAGTGAGTGTTCTTAACCACTGAGCCATCATCTCTCTAGGCTCGTCTCTTCTCCTCTCTTCCTCTCCTCTCCTCTCCTCTCCTCTCCTCTCC
>NC_034607.1:53117474-53156145 GCF_900095145.1 Mus pahari
GCTGGGATTAAAGGCGTGTGCCACCACCGCCCGGTTCAGCCAGTGCTCTTAACCTCTCCAGCCCCAGAAAGATTTGTAAAAAGTTTTTCAACCTTATTTTCCATTTACGGTTTAACTACTGTACGCTTCAGGCAAACCTTCAAGGCAGGCATTAACTGGTTCCACTTGAAGACTGAGGATAGCTTCCTTAGATAGTGACACCATCACACACGGAAGCCCATGAATTCAAATCCAGCTCTGGCCAGCTCCAAATCGTCACTGCCCTCAACAGCATGAGGTTTTAGTTTCTCACCACCAACTTTCAAGAGTGAGTAGACTGTTGTTTCTTCCCTCACTGTTCCCTAAAACCATCTAATTCCAGAGAAAAGGAGTACTGGCTGCTCTTCCAGAGGACGGAGGTAAGGTTCCCAACACTCACATGGTGGCTCACAACAATGCTGTGACTCCAATTCCAGGAGATCCAATGCCCTCTGACTCCTGCAGGTACGAGCAAGGCACATGCATACCCACAGGCAAAGCACTCATACACATAAACTGAAAATATTCTCAGGGCCAGAAGCTCTGAGGGGAAAAACAACTTCCTGGGGCTGCTTAGCCTCATCATCTTGATTTGATATCCCTGGAAACCACATGGTATGAGCAGAAAACTCAAAAGCTGTCCTGGGGCCTCTACTTAAATGCTGGGATGGACATGCACACACATACCTAATCGGAACACAAGAGGAACTTATGTAAGAGTAGTTCTATCTTGGTATCAACTTTACTAGAGTCTTTCAAAAATTGATGTTCACAACTAGAGAAGCTATTCAGTGGTTAAAAACACTGGCTGCTCTTCCAGAGGACCTGGGTTCAATTCCTAGCACTCACATGGTGGCCTACAACTGTTTGGAAATGCAATTCTTGGGGGATGTGGTGCCTTCTTCTGGCCTCCCAGGGCACCAGGCATACATACACACAGTATACAAACGTGGAGGCAAAACACCAAACACATAAGTTTTATTTTTCATTGATGTTCTTGAAACATCTCGTGATTCTGTTAAAACACAATTGATTCAAATCCCAAAAAAGGAACTAAGAAAAACTTGTCCCGTTTTAAGATTTGTGATTTTCTCTCCTTCCACTGACACGTAGGTTCAGGGCTCTAGCTCAGCAGGCTCACGAGGCAAGCACATTTTACCTGCTGAGCAGCAGGCCTGCCTCAGATCCTTGGTAACTCTGCTAGCATTTCATCTAATTTCTCTAAAATATTGGCATTCTTCTCTCCAGGCCCCTGCACCCAGGGCCTCCAGTTCTCCAAGTGCCAAGGTTACAGGCATTCACTACCACACTTGGCTTCTCAATTTACTATTTTTAAAAGGTCCTGGAAATCAAGTTTAAAATGGATGGAAGGTATATGGTTAAGATGAAAATGAACACTAAGTTCTCAAATATAACAGGTTAATCAAGTGCACCCTGAGCTTCATTTCACTTTCTTATTTTTGGCTGAGCCTGTAAAACTGGCTCAGCAGACTAGGGACTGAGACCCTAGAGACTGAAGACTATGAAGGTACAGAGAAGTCCAGAAACCTACACAAGGTGTGCAAGTGAGAAGGCAGCCAGATGAAGAAAATAGTTTACCTCAGACTAGAAACATGTAGGTCACTGGTTTCAAGGACTTTCATCCAAAGAGCAAACCGAACAAAGCTACGGAAACATTGCTGGGGCTGGAGCAAGGCTAAGGCTCACTTGGCAGTTGCTGTCTAGCATTCACCAGCTGTAAGTTAGCCCCAGTATCACACAGCCTGGGCACAGGGTGGCATCCTAGTGATTGGAGGCTGGGGACAGACGAGGGAAGAGACAGGTTGGAAGAGAAGGAGAATGAGAACTTCAAGGAGTTAAGAAAAAAAACTAAACAAAACCCACCACTACCACTGTATATAGGATCATTAAGATTTCTTTTCTGGTTAACAATATTGTAAGGCAGAACTACAAGATATTTAGTGTCTAATAGTACTTGCTACCCATCAGACCTCCAAAATTTTTTTCTAAAATGTCGTGGGAAATTTTACTTCCTAAAGGTGCTCTTCAACTCTTAGGGTTTGACTCCAAGTTTATGCCAAACACCTCTTTGAAAGGAACTTTAAACTGCCATTCACTGAATCTCAAACTGAAAAATTACCACCATAAATGGCTAAACACATTACCCTGACACGGAAGTGATTTGCTGGGGCTTGAGCTCAGCTAGAGAGCGCTTGCTGCTCTTACATATGGTCTAGGTTTGGTTCCCAACACCCAAATGGCAGTTAACTGTTAGGTTCAGTTCCAGAGGACACGACCTCCTCCTCCTCCTCCTCCTCTCCACAGGCACTGAACTCATGGCAGTCGTATGCACCCACATCTTTAAAAATGTGCTTTAACTGGCAGAATCATCTCAGAGCAAACATGCTACACATAGCATTCAAGGATTTAATTACTACATAGTCCTGCAAAACAAACACATTGTAGATAGAGACTTGGAGATGGTTTTAAATCCTAGTCCTGGGTTCAAATGATTGCTTACAAAGTAGTTCCAAAGGTTTGAACAGCTGTGATCATAGAAATTATGTATTTTTCAATATCCTATAAAACCAAGGTAACACCCCTTGTATGTCTTCTGTACTCTGTGACATAAAACCACTGAAAAACATGGCACAAGTGAGCTAGGGATGTAGCTCAATGGCCTCTAGTCCCAGCACAAGAGCACACACGCACGCACACACACACAAGCGCGCACACACACACACGAGCGCACATACACACATACACTTCCCTTATTTGTTTGTACCTTAGTTATTAATTTATTTGGACTTCCAAACAACTGGAAAAATACATTAATAGTCCTGTTCTCATTTTACAGGGGCACCTGGCTTAATATGGTAATACGTTAGCCAAAAGGCCAGAGACTATTAAAAAGAATCTTACTGGACATTTAGAAAGATTCCTTAGCAACAGTGATGGCATCTCAGACGTAAAGTAACGAGAGCTTGGACAGCAGACCTGAAGATCATTCAGCTGGTGTCAACAATGCCTGCAAGGAAGGTGAAAGCCATTTACCACCCTAGGGAGGACCTTTATGATCCTTTAAAGACTTAAGGCCACTCAATGGCAGGGCCTCCTAAATGGCCATCTATTTCATCAAAGCTTTCACTTGAGGAATAGGAGTGAGCAGAGTTGGTGTCTAACTTCCCTCCCTACTTCTATATAGCAATAAGGCAGTAACTTACTGTGTAATGAGTTGCCCCACAATAAGCAGGTAACAACTATACTCACCCTTTCTACCTTGGTTGTGGTTTGCTATGGAATTAGATATTTAAAAGGCAGAAAAGAAAAACCTTGATAACCATGCCTTGAACCTAAATTACAGAGAAAGCCATGGCTGAAACAAGCAAAAGCTAAAAAATACAGCTTAAGCTATCTGCTTATCTAACCCTAAAACTATGTTATGGTAAAACAGGCTATAAGCAAATAAACTAGCATAGCTGAAATTTCTCTCTAGTTAAATCAGAAGAGCATACTGATAAACTAAGAAATAAAGGTAAATAATAGCATCCTGCAGCTGCTCTAAGAGGCAGGAAGCCAGGCCGAAGAGTTAGGGGTTCAGCAGTTGAGAGCACTTGTGCTTACAGAGGGCCAGGTTGCATGCGTTCCCAGCATCCACAAGGTGGTACAGTTCTTGGGGCCTGGTGCCCTCTCCTGACTGCTGAGGCAGTAGGCACACATGTGGTATATGTACAGTCCAAACACTCATACCCATCAACCTAAAATCTTTAAATAATAAAAGGTAAATGCTAAATATGTATTACATCCCAATTCCTTACAAAAGGTTCATTTATAAAAGGGTTTATTTCTTCTTTTTGGAGACAGGGTCTCACTATGTAGACCAGGCATCAGGCTGGCCCCTAAACTTGAGATGTGCCTGCCTCTGCCTCCCAAGTGGTGGGATTAAAGGCTCAGCCATAAAAAGGGCTTTTAATCTTTGTAAGGGTAAGGCAGCAGGCAGGAAGTTCCTACAAGAGTCTATCTCAAAAACCACAATTGAATCACACCATGGAGAAAGCAATTCCACACGCTATCCCCAAAATCAGGCACTACTAGTTATTAAATCACTCAGATTCAGAGCAACAATTGGGTAAATTGTAATTTTTTTTATTGGAAAACAAATATACAACTTGGAATGGATTTGAGGCAAGTTGTGCCATGAGCAGGTTTTCTTTAAGTGGCTAAACAAAGTTTAAAAAGCAAGTAACAATAAAAGAAAATGTTTCTGGTACAATACCAGCAGTACAAAAAAATAGTGTCCGAGTACCTGGATAAAACACCCGTTTTGCAATAGTGCAACTTTTAAGTACATATTGTTGACTGTCCACAGTCCACGCAGAGTTACAGCTCCACACTTCAACAACAACATGCTGACAGTTCCTAAAAGCTACTTTAAAAAGGCATGACCCAGATGTTCCCTCACTGGACCAACTCCACCTAAGTTTAGATGTGCAGAGGGCTGAGATATACCCAGAGTGAGCCACATGCAACATGTTACTTGATCAGTTTTCTAAAATAAGGTTTAAGGACACTGACAGTAAGATAAGGGAAGAAAACATGGAGGAATGAAGTCCTAATTACTATACATGCATATTTTTTGACAGTAGGGGGGGAAAAACCTTTTACAGATAAGTTACAAACAAAGAAAAGGCAAATAAACAATTTTGTACAAGAAATTTAACACATTCTGTACAGTGTCTTCACTTCGCTGTCATCATTTGTACAAACTCTGAAAAAAATAGAAAACACAGAAACGTGAGTCATCACCAAAGGACAAGCCAGCGTGATCACACACTGCACCTCTGCCCCTTCCTACAATCACCACAGCAACGGGGAAGCCAGTTAATGGCCAAAGTTTATCTTCATAAATCACAATAAACTTAGATAGATCATTAAACATGAGGCAATTAGTGTTGGGGCTGTAGGATACAGCTTACTGGTACAACACTTGCCTAGCATAGCTAAGACCCAAAGTTCAATCCCCAGGAACAGAATGGGAGGGAGAGCATTCTTGGCTTGGTTTACACTTGACTTTTATATCAGTTAGGTCAAAAGTCAATTGTAACCTCAGTGCAACAACTGTTTAACTTTTATAAGGCTGACAATTATGCTGCTTATAACTGTTATGTCATGAAAAATACAAGTGAAAAGGTGAAAGGCAAAAAGAAGTCCTTCCCATTTCTAAAAGCCTCACTTCCTGGGCAGCCATCCGAATGTCAAGTAACCAAGGTATTTTTGAATTAAAACCATTCCAGACTGGAGTCAGAAAGAAAAAACAGAGTCCAGTCACATAGTCTGTTAATTTCATTTTAGGAAATTCACAGTAAAATTTCAAACTTTTTAAATTATCCCATCACCTTCTACAAAAACTGTACAGTTCCATTCACATGTTATTACAATGCTGGTTTTCTAGGCGCAGGCGTACAACTGACAGTCTCAGGCGAGGGATGGCGCTTTGTGGGCAGACATTTTACGTGACGTAAGTTTAGTAAGAACTATTTTAGCATCCAATTTTCGGGAGGTAAAGATGACTGATCTTCAGCTATGAACCCCCTCGGTAACGTTACCCTAGAGTTCAGCCTGTGGAGTGAGTGAGCGAGGGAGGAGCCCTGTGACTCACCTTCGTAGTTTACCTGACCGTCCCCATCAATGTCTGCTTCCCTGATCATCTCATCGACCTCTTCATCTGTTAACTTCTCTCCAAGGTTTGTCATCACATGGCGAAGCTCTGCTGCACTAATATAGCCGTTGCCATCCTACAACAAAGTGGGAGGAGGATGTCTGAGTAATATTTGAATTCCTACATTAATGAACAATTTCATGTTAGAAAAGTAGACTTTAGAAATTTCTAGCAAGTGGAGGCAGAGAGGCAGGTGGGTCTCTGAGTCTGCAGCAGCCTGGTCTACAAGGAGTTCCAGGGCAGTCAGGACTACACAAAGAAACCCTGTCTTGGGGAGGATGTGGAGGCGGGGTGATTTTTTTCACACAAAATGAAGAGATTCCACACTAACTGATCTGTAAATGTCATTAAGTAGGCTGTCCCCATAGTCAGCTACTACTCCCTGGCTCCAAAGGCACATAATGTATGCATCCTTTGCAGTAAGTGAAAACCCAAGTTTACACTGAGTTCTTAGGAGAAGCCCAGTAGGGTTAGGGTTAGGTCCTATTGGTCTCATTCCATTCTCAGCACATGCGGCCCGAGCTTTACCTTATCAAACACACGGAATGCTTCTCTAATTTCTTCTTCACTGTCTGTGTCTTTCATTTTTCTTGCCATCATTGTCAGAAATTCAGGGAAATCAATTGTGCCATTACCTGAAAATAGTTTGTGTAAACATACCGCAAAAATGCAAAGGTCCCTGTGACAAACCCTCCAGCCCCAGATTAAACCCTCACCATCCGCATCTACTTCATTGATCATGTCCTGCAGCTCTGCTTCTGTGGGGTTCTGCCCCAGGGACCTCATCACTGTTCCCAGCTCCTTTGTTGTTATTGTCCCATCCCCGTCCTTGTCAAATAGTGAGAAAGCTTCTTTGAACTCTGCCAGAGAGAACACAAGTGCAAACATGCAGGTTAACACCACCACCCCATGCAGTAAACAGCAAGGAAGCAGAAATAGACAGCATTTCAAATGCAACTCCGACTCCTAATAAATTAGGTGGGAATACCTTGTGATAATTTGTCAAAATCTTTGGCTAACTAAGTCACTATGTGTTCATACTGAGCTACCAGAAAGTTTTAAAATCTCAGGAAAATCCAATATATAGACAGATGTTTAGAGGTACCTTCAAAGGTTATGTCTAAAATTATCAAAATACTAAGTCAAAGCAAGAACTTCAGAAAAATATTAAATGGGCTAGTTTCTAACATCAAGAAAGAAGCCATCAAATACTGACATTAATAATTGAGTCAAGCTATCAATGTCCACTTAGATCTAAGATTATAGAGAACAGAGGCAATTTTGAGTAGAAAACTTTTTAAGCTTTAAAACTTTATTACAAAAGTAAAATATACATTATTCTTAAAGACTAAGATCTTATGAAATTGTGATCATGTTCTTTCTAATTTGAACTGGTATCAGGAAATGTATTGATGAAACTTTTCTCTTCAGGACAGAAACTAAGAAATTAACTATGGTACTCCCAAGGTCATAGCTTAGATAACAAAGCAATAACAAGGTCAAACCAATAGATAACACGTAAGTAAGGTATTTTCTAAACAGATTAGACTTTTTTTGCAAACAAAACAGTAGTTCCAAAGTTCCTGAGCTGCTAAGCTCTGCCATGTGAACTGTATCTGACATGTTTAAGAAATGAGATGGTGTGTAACGCTTGTCTAACTCTGCTGTAATTTACTCTATGCAGTTCTGGTTCACATCATCTCTAGACCCATCCATCTATCTAAAGACTGTCCACTGACATAAAAGTCTGTTTATGATCATAAAATTTCAAATTTTATAATAATTGTCTTCAATTGGAGAGCACTACTACTTGTATACATTCCTCTGTATTAACCCATTATTGATATTACTAAATTCACCAGCTGACAACTTTCAGCTCAACTTGACTAATCCATATGAGAAGTCAGAATTCACACCCTCTTGGCCTCCAAAAGAACACTACAATTTCCTGTCCACCTTACACTGACATGGCTCTGTTTTTATAGTCAATTGTTACCAGTTTTATCCGTTTAATTTCTGATCATTTTGTCTATGCCCACTCACAAAGACCTGCATATCCTCGTTTTTCTGATATCCAATAAAACAGATTCCCCTTGATTGACCTCAAGAAAGACATGTAATAATTTTATAATCCTCAGCAACTTCAGGACTAAGCAAAAAACCAGGGAAGTCACTTTAACTAGTTCCCCTGAAGTCTATAAAAAGCTGTACTAAATGCTACTGATCCTTTTCTTTCCTACTTCTGCAACCAGTATTTTGATTCAAAGCCCCCCTCCTCTTTGCTTCTATTATTGAAACTGCCTCCTGATTAGAGTTCTTTTGTGAAAATTATCCACACAATTACCAGATCCTATTACCTTTGAGGACACCATGTTACTTATGCAGCATATAAACACCTGGTCAGCTTTTTACTTGGGTTCGGCTGCACTGACTCATCTGTGGTTACTCAACACTCCACATACATGCACACAATACTCTCTCTCCACATACATGCACACAATGCTCTCTTCCCACATACATGCACACAATGCTCTCTCTCCACATACATGCACACAATGCTCTCTCCCCACATACATGCACACAATGCTCTCTCTCCACATACATGCACAGGTCTAGTCCATTTAAACATTTCCTGAGGAACTCATCTATTATCCGTCAGAAGCTTAATTAGGAACTGGGTGCAATAACTGAGTAACTTGTACACGGTACTAAACAAACCAATCTAATTACTATACAAATCAATGCATTCCCCACCTACAAACAAGACGCACAAATTATCTAGACATAAATGATCAGAATAGGCCCATAGTCAATCATTTACTAAATTATTAAAGGGTTAAAGTACTTAAGAGTTACATACTTATCCATAAAAATGATCTTTTGTCATTTACGTGCATAACCTCCCAATGTTTAAGTATCATCAAGCTATTATACGGTTTAACTACGCTAACCTATTTGTAGGAAATAGATGGCAAAGTTTATGCATCCTAAATTTCAAAGGTTTAAAACATCCATGGGTCATGCCACAGTGGTGTCCACCTGTAATTCCAGAACTGGAGAGGCTGGGGCAGGAGGATTAAGAATTAGAGGCCCACCTGGGCCTTGTGTCCAAACAAAACAGATTATCCATGCTATACCTCTTAATGTATGCACAAAATAAAGGAACTGATGACATTATTCAAAGGCCAAATCTATATTCTTATACGAAAGGCTCTCAAATCTTTTTTTGGTTTTTTAAAGACAGGGTTTGGGTTTCTATGTAGCCCTGGCTGTCCTGGAACTCACTCTGTAGACCAGGCTGGCCTCGGGTCGGCCCCCTGAGTGCTAGGATTGAAGGTGTGGGTAACTACTGCAGGCAAGACTCTACTCTTATGCTAAAAAGTCGGAGCTATGATTTACATATTCACTTTATATCCCTCTGCTTTTACAGTTCAGCTGCTCTTCAGAACCATCACAATATGTACTTATACACAGGAGCACTTTATTCTAAGCATTAATTCCCATTAATAATATCAGAAATACAAAATCAGGCGCTAAAAGTTAAATATGTAATAAAAATACTCAATATCACAGCTATCTTATATGTAGGCGTAAAGGGCCCACTCCAAAGGGCTTCTATGCCAAGACCGAAATTTTTAGAAGTCAGAATTTATTTTTAGTTTTATTTGTTAAGCAATCAACAACGGGAGAGGTGAGTGCCCAGGGCACTGCAAGCCTTTGTAGTCAGGGTAACCACTGCTATCAATTGAATAAAATTAATGTTCTAATCAAATCTGGACCTTGAAAGTTGAAGACTGAGTTAGATTGCATTTAAAAATTTTTAAGTACCTTTCACTACCAGTCTTTCAAATATGAAACAATAACTAAAGTGCAGAGAGAGTTGTACCAACATTAACTGGTTACTGGTGTCATGCTAGAAAAATATCATAATATAGATTTTAGTAACTTTCACCAGAACAAGCAGTATTTCATTTCTAGACTAAGTTATTTACTGTTAGAATTTCTAAACAAATCTATAGTAGTAATCATTATACTATGAGAATAAAAACAGCTTCAACTGTTCATAATGTCACATTTTAAATCCCTAGATGGTCAACATTTCTTTCTGGAAGGACAAGGAGATTTTAGACTCCAGAATATCACTGACCACCAACCAGCTTTAAGGAAAAAACAAAACAAAAACCAAAAACAACTGTGCCTTTAAGGTAGACTGAACTTTAGGAGCAGGGCCTTGGAGGACAGGACACTGCCACTGGGCCCTATACACTGCTCTGCAGTTATCCATTCAGAAGACACTTGCTTACAACATAATGCACAGTAGGCACTGGGCCTGACATCTGTGCTAGAGAAAAAGGTAGACCAGAGAAAGAACCCATCTCCAGCCCGCTTTCCTTTCACAAAGCCAGCTTTAGGACGGACAGAAACTACCTAGCTATGGGGTTTAGGCTGCTCTCAAATTGTGAGCCCCTTGCTTCAGACCCCAAAAGTGTTGAAACCATTCACCTTGGAAAAACAACTTTCTGATAACTACAAGTCATTGAAGACTTCACCTACTACACTGATGAAAGCTTTCTAAAAGAACCAAATATGATAGAAGCCTTTTTTTTGCTTGTTTTTTTTTTTTTTTTTTTTTTTTTTTTTTTTTTTTTTTTTTGCTTGTTTTGTTTTTCAAGACAGGGTTTCTCTGTGTAGCCCTGGCTGTCCTGGAACTCACTCTGTAGACCACGCTAGCCTCAAACTCAGAAATCCGCCTGCCTCTGCCTCCAAGTGCTGGAATTAAAGGCATGCGCCACCACTGCCCGGAATGATAGAAACCTTATAGCAATACATTCTCTACCCCGAAATGTCTGTTGTAAGCAGGAAGGACCAATATTTGACCAGATACATGACAGTCAAAAGTGTCAGAAAGGAACTATTAGCTCAACCTAATCCCCCAAAGGGGGAAATACATGAAAATAGCTGAGGAAAAAAAAAAGAATTCTTGGTAAATTAATGGTGTAACTAAGGTTGGAATTCTTTAGCATATGTATGACTGAATTTCAACATAACAAGCCAATACAACTCAACAAAAAATTCAAAGCTCTGCCTTATTACTTTAATATACAGAAGATATTATCTTACCAACCTGCAAAATTAAATGCTACATTTAAATCAAATTATTAAGCAGTTTTTTAAAAACCTGTTTAAATTTGGTCCCTAATCCAGTAGCCTTTTACTTTATATAGTCATCAAATATTCGAGGACTAGTTTCTAAGTTTCCAGGTTTCTGCAGATTTGCAGGACTGGTTTACTCTAAATGGATGATACAGTTGAACTTTAAAAGCTGAGGTTAAGTGCTCAGGTAACAGAGCTTGCTAGAGCACTGGGGGTGGGGTGGGGTAGAAGGGTCATAAACTGCAAACCAGCTTGTCCTTCCTAAGATGCTCAAGACTAGTCTGAGCTAGACAGTTAAGCTGTCAAAACTTCACATGCTAGGGACAGAACTCAGTAGCAGCATTTGATGGTATGCAGAAGGTCTTCAGTTCAATCTCCAGCACCCGAGGGACACTTATCATTTGTACTATTTGGACACTTATCAAATGCCTCTGAATTACTGAGAAAATGGAAAGGGAAATTGGTGATAAACCCTTAGGAGGCCACATATAATGGTGATGCCTATAATCCCTTGCTTGCTCTCAGGAGGCGGGATTAAACGAGTTCAAGGCCAGCCAGTTCTTCAGAGCAGGACCTTGTATTCAGAAACAGAAGAAAAGGACAACACAAGTGGCAGCTTCCACATTTTAGAATCAGATGATCATTCCAAATACCACAATAAATCCAAGAGCCCAGGCAGGCAGGTCACACAGCTGAAGACAAGTTTATGCATTCATCTCATTTATTTCTCCTAAGAGGCTCAGTTCAATAGCTGTCACTGTTTTTAAAGTTAATTCGATTGCTACATCGGCATTCATAAAGAGTTATAAAATCCAAAAAGAAATCAGAATACCAGCGACATTTGTTAAGTTTTTCTCTATTACTCATCAATAGATCAGTGTTCAAACTGAACACTGCTTGTTTGAAATGCTTGGGAGCAGATATGTTTCAAATTACAAAGTATTTCATGTGTCATATATACCTTTATATACAACTAGAAGTTATTTTTTTATACAGTATTTTTACTGTCTAAGCATCTTGACCACAACCCATCTGTGTATGAGGCAGAATGCCCCATCTTCTATGATTGGTGTCATGTTAGCACTCAAGTTTTGGGTTTTGGAGAAATATGAGTCTCGTAGAGATGAGGGATTGCTTAATCTATTAAATTAACTAACTTAAAGGAAATTCAATGTTTATTTTTCTGACTCTACATTTCAATTTAATTTAATTACTATACATACTACTTAATCCCCCCACACTTTATTATTTATATTATCTGAAGTTACAAGCATTTTGGATGGTAGTAAAAAGTACAAAATAAATAATAAAACCATCACCAGCAGTTGATATGCCGATTCTCATCTTCTAACACACACACACACACACACACACACACACACACACAAATTTTGTGTGTATGCTTACATTCACAACTGCCAAAGCCGGCTCAACTACTGTATTTATGCTACATTCAACTTGTCACCATTCATGATATAATCAAAGGCATTTCATTTAATCTTCTTGAGTTTGTTATCCAATTTATAATAAACCACAATGGATATAATCCAGCAGGATATTTCTTACCTGCAATCTGCTCTTCAGTCAGTTGGTCAGCCTACAAAGTTTAAAAAAAAAAAAAAGGTAGATTAATGAGTTATAAGTATGTAGACTAGCAGTTACAGAAACAAGTCTAAAACTTCCAAGGCTCATGGTGTGCAATGAGCTGCATTCAGTCTAGTGAGCCTAGAACACAATGGGTGGGCAGAATGTGGACACATTGATTCAACTATAGAGCCAAGCAAACTTGACTCTGAGATTATGTCAAATACCTCAGAATGATTTAAAACTTTCAAAAAACTTGTAATTTATACACAAAAATATATCCAATAAAACCAGCTTCCTTTTCCATTAGATTACCTTTTTGTGGAAGGGAAGAGTTGTACCTTTTTAGGAATGGCCTCATGAATTTCTCTAGGGCACAGTGTAAGGATCTGAAGAGGAACCCAAAAGATAATTTTCCTCCTCAACAATTTGATTTGATCCATGCCAGTCTGGGCAATACAGCAAGATCTTAATTTAAAAAACAATATCCAATTTAATTACAATATAAATTAAACTTATTTCTCTTTAATAGTACTAAGGGGAGAAAAAAGGGAGAAAAAGCCAAGAAGTTAGAGCAGAGTTAAAATGGAAACGCCAGTTATGTTCCGTGCCCTTTACTATCTCTCTAAATACCCATCGTTATCTTTCAACACTCTGGTTTATAAGCTGTGCAACCTTGGACATATTACTCAACCTTTCATAGGTAACTTCACCTACAACTCCAACCATGTAGCTAATGATTACCTACAATGTATATAAATTAACTGAGCAGCTCAGTTTCCATACAGAAGGTGAAAACACAAATGCCAAGCCTTTTACAGCTCACCATGCTTCCTTCACAGTAACTCTAAGCAAAGAAAGTTTACACAAACAAATAAACAAAAAGGCATGAGGAACATCAACTGAAATCACATTGAGCCTAAAAAGATGCTGAGCTTAACTGTAGTGTGGAAACCAGAAGGAATGCACGTTGACTTAAGAGCAGGAACTCAGCCAGTGACTACACAGATTTCAGTTTCAATAGGTTGGGTCAAAGACTGGTGGAGGTGGCTCATAGGTGTATACATAAAAGATAAGGTCTCAGGGAGACAAGCAGTAACAATAAATAAAATCTTAGAACAGTACAGAAAAATCACCTTCAAGGAATGAACCAGGCACACAAAAACTAGTTTCCCGGATAACTTGAAAACCTTTCAACTTTTGCTTCCAAGGCTTTGTGAAAAGTTCTTTCTCGAGTTTAAGGAGCTTTTCTAAATTTGATGTACATCTAGTATTCAGCCTACAAGCATGTCTGTGTTAGGACCCTGGAACCAGAGTCACAGATGGTTGTGAGCCACCATGTGGGTGCTGAGAATTAAACTTAGGTCCTCAAGAAGAGCATCAGTGCTCATAACTCCAAAGCCATCTCTGCAGCTCAGAGTTTAAGTTTTTAAAATAAACTTTGCCAGTAAGTTCTAGAATAAAAACTCCTAAAAATCATAAGCCAAGACTTCCTGGCACTCAGTATTTCCAACTTCTGTCTACGGAGAGTGCGATTTTCTTAGAACCAAAATTGGCCTTTTGGGAAAATACAAGCTCATTAGCATGTGTTTATCACTAAGGGGAAGGCTCATTCACCAGAGAGATGACTAGCTCTCAGCTCTCTCCATCCTGCAAGGCTCGGTGTGATGGTGTGGCCCTCTGTGTTCTGTCATTCCAGAGACTCCCAGAGACTCCGTGTGCTTCCAGGTTCCTCCCAACCTACTGAGCTACATTCTGCACTCACTCTGGGTCACCACTGTCGGGTCTTTAGGTCTTTATTTAGAAACTGACCTGCATTACAAAGCCAGCTGAACTGAATTCATTACAAGCATTTAGAGCATTTTCTAAATATCACTCAAAATGGCTGAGAAGCAATTTTTAAAAAAATCCAGCCTATCTGAATAAATGTATGACTCCATGGCTTCAGTGAACACAAGCACATCTTTATCCTGTTCATCCCTCAAATAACACACAACGAGGCTTCATCTATCATTTCTTCTACAATTATAGCAAAATCAATTTAAGCTATTTCTGTAGGAAAAAGGGGGTCTTTATTCTGACAGAGTGGCACCTTACTATAAGTGTCTGAGGCATAAGAGAAACCAGTGGAGGAAAAAAAGTCTAAACTCTAGCTTAGGTTACAGGTTTCTACATTAGAATGGAGTGGAAGCAAATTCCTATTTTTGAGCCTAGTAAAAACTTTCAGCTTAATGGACCGACTTAAGACACACTCGAGACATTTTCTACTGTTTACATCTTGTGTCACCCAGCCACCAACAGCACACATTCCTTTCAATACATGACATCTCAATAAAAACACAGTGACTGCATGCAAATTCAAGGGCTTTGTAATGAGTTCTACATACATAGGTACCTACAGGACAACTGTTTTCTCTTTAACAGAGTCCTCAAAATCTAAAGTCTTAAATATTATTAAGTGACTAGAATAATTGTTGATGTAGCAATGATACATTTAACTATAAAAACTTACTGGGGAGAAGTACCACTGTAAGATATAAATTCTAATTTTCCAGTAAAAATTTAAATCCTATGCTGCTAAAAAAATAAGTTATTATACAACCTGGAGTGTCAACTACATGCCTATAATTTACATCGTGTTTCCCCTTACAAAGAACAAATTCAGTCAGCATATTAAAATTCATGTTAAAAATACATATCAAAACACAAAGAATTCATCAAAGTTAAATGAAGGCTAGCTCTATCCAAGGTGAACACTCCCCACACCCAAGCAGGCTGGAGGTTTCAGTTGGCAGGGATTCCCAACTACTGTTTAAGATGTCACCTTGCCTCCTGGACACACCCATTGCTGTAACCATTTGGCAAGGGAGTAAAAGTACTGCAAATTATCGTCCTCGTCAATTTTTTTTTTAAGCAGGAAACACGAAGAGGGTCTTATTTTCTTATTTTTCAAAACCCTTTCTAAAATCTCCTGCTCTCTTGTACGCTCTTTAAGTGTGCAGTTACTGACGGCCATTATTGTCTAGATGAACTGTCCGAAAGAACTAAGATCAGATGGCAACTTCTACTCTGAAACGCCAGTCGTTTTCAAGGAACGCTGCGTGTGGTAGAGGTGAACAGGAGTGCACCTGAGCACTCAAGAATTTAGCGACCCGCCCCTTAATTGTTACTTCCTCTAGCTCGGTGTGAGCCGAGAACGCCTTTGAGACCCGGACTGAAGTCGGTTGCTTTCCCTTTACGAGCTGTACTTTTTTTTTTTCTTGGAGAAAGCGCCCGACTTCCAACATAAAGCTTGTATTCTTCAACGATTTAAAAAAAAAAAGAAAAAAAGAAAGAAAATTAAGAGAAAGAAAAAAAATTAAGCATCCAGTCTGGGTGGCGGAAGACAGCACCAGATGGAGAGGAACAAGCAGCAGCCCTGCGCCGAGGGGGAGGGGGGACCGCCGGGGTCCCCTCCCCCGCCCATCCCCGCAGCGCCGCGGGCCGCCCAGACCTCCGCAGTCCTGCAGGTGCCAGCGCAGCAGCTGGGGCGCGAGCCGAGCCGCGTAGGGCGGCGGCTCCGGGCCCCGCGCGCTCGCCCCACCCGACCCCCGCTGCGGGGGTCCCCGCACGGGCTGGACCCACAGGGCGCGCCCCCGGCCCGGCCCGCCTCGCGGGGATGCGGGCTAACGGCGCCCGCTCGCCTCGGGGCCCCGCGCTCCTCCCCACCCCACCCCCCGCGCATGGCGGCCGGGCGGACAAAGGCGCTTCCTGGCGCCCGCGCTCGCTCGGCGGTGGCCGTTGGCGGTTTGAATCCGGCCCCCGGGCTGACCTTTGGCGCCGCCTCGGCCGCAGCGCCTCCTGCTTTGCTCTCTCGACCGACCCCACCGCCCCGCACCCCAGACCCATCCTCCCCCGACCAAGCCCCGCAGCGGTCCCCCGACTCATCTAAAGGGAACCAACCCAAGAGGACCGGGGTGGGGGGACACCTGCGACATTAAGTGTCGCGGGGGCCTCCTGGCCTTTTTTTGTGCCGTCCCTCTGGCGAAGACAGCACCTCGACAGTTCTGAGACGGGAGGTTCCCCCCTTTAGTCAATCCGCTTCAGCATCTTTCCCCGACCGGCGGGGCGCCGGCCGCTCAGCTACGCACTCACCATGCTGTAAGGGCTACGGGTTTCCGAGACGCGACCAGACAACCGCTCGACTCGCTCGCTCCACTCGGACTAATTCTCCTCCTCCGCCCCCGGCGCCTCATAAACACCTCCCTCCGCCTCCCTCCGCCAGATCCCTCCGCCCCATCCAGATAACGGAACCTAGCGAACGAGTCCCGGCCAGCCCCCGCCCCCTCCCCAACTCTCCGGGAGACCCCTTTCTCCGCAGTCACTGGGCAGACACGCAAGAGATAAAGGGGAGCAGGGGGACGGATGACGTAAGTGGGTTCCACTTCCAGACAAGCCGTTACAAGGCCGGGGGAACCGCGCCTGGGAGGAGCTACTTTGCGGCGCGGAGGAGCACCGCGGTGGCGGCGGCACCAGGCGTGCCTCGTTGAGATGGCTGCTGATTGGCTGATTTGTACCTGCAATGCGTCACTTTCTCTCGCAGCCGGAACGCGGTGCGGCTTCTGCCGTTGCTGCTCGCGCCGCGCTGTCCTGGCAACTGCGCCAGGAGGCAGCATGAGTCTCTCTGCGCTGGGCAGGAGGACCTTCTTCCATCCGTCCTCCCTGCCACAGACACACGCACACACTCACCTTCCCGCCCCGTATGGAGGTGCTGACAAAGAAAAAAAATGGGACAACAAAAATATATAATACTGAAGGACCCCCCCCCCCAGGAAACACCCACCCGGCGCCCAGCTTCTCGGCGATGCTGCATAGGGAGGCCAGTCGGTTTTCATTACACGGTACAGAGCCCATGCAGCTCAGCTGACAAGCGAGTCAGAAAGGGGCTTCCGTTTATGCCTATCCTTCGCTTTTCTTGCCTAGCAGTAATTTATCAGAAAGCTCTGAGAGTCTGTCCTGTTGGTCTCCCCAAGGAGCCACTCTGAAATTAGAAGCCCAAAGTAGACAACCAGAAAAGGGTGATGGGGGTTAGAGAGGAAATAAGGATTTCATCCTCAAAATACAGTGCCCAGAGAAGATTGATAGAACAACCACGGCCCAGAGAGAATTATGAAGATGGCGAAGGCAGAAAGAACTTCCCAGTTGAAAAAGCACCACCATGCAAACCCTCAAAACACGGAGAGCAGGCATGTTTTTTTTTTAAAAAAAAAAAAAAAAAAAAAAAAAGCAAGGCAAGACGAAACCTCAACTTCTGAAAAGAAGGCTGCCTTCACGATCCTGCTCAGCAAGAACATTTCGGTGCTTACAGCTATATGCACCCACTCGGAGAGCTTCCGTCCATTATAACCTCCTTTACCTAAGTTAGACATCCCTCACACCTTTAAACATATCTTGTAATGAAGCCAGAGCTGGTCCCTCTTTCAATCATGCGAACCAGAGACATTAAGCGGCCTTCTAATTAGCACTGACAAAGCTGACACCCTTTCAAACGAATGCCCACTCATTGGGAAAACAAAACAAAACAAAAACCCTCCTTAGATTTCTGTTTCTATTATCCTTGCCAATGTGGTGCCCTGATAATATTGAAAGGGAGGAGAACTAATTGACCTTATCCTACAAATGAGATAAATATCATTATTTGAGAATATTACTTTAAAACAGGCACCTCTACTAAAGAATCTGACACCACCCATCTGTTCCAGTGCACCACATTCTGGTAAATTCCAAGTTTTTTCCAAGATATACCTCAGAAATTTGTGACTCCTCCTCAGATCTTCAGATGGAAGACCTACTAATGATTTTTTTTTTTTTTTGTCTTTCAGCTGACTCAGTAAAAATATGCTCTTTACAAAGTACCCCATTAGCATGCGGTGATTTTACATGTGAAATTTTTAATGGTGGGAAATTGAATGACAAAATGAATAATCACCTCTTCAAGGGAAGGAATTTTTAAGAGGATTGGTGCAGAATGTATGATAAGTAATGCACTGACTCGTGCGTAGAGAGATGCAGTAGTGCTTGTTAACAAGTACATAGAAATAATTTTAAAAAAATAGAGGATATAGGAAAGTTCTTCCAGGCTTCTTAGGTTGGATTTTGGTAAAGCCTCTCTTGCATAATCTTCCTTGTTGACCTCTTAAGAAGACAAAGAAAAGTCAAGGGTTACATATAAAGCCATTGCGGTTTATGTGTATTTGAGACTGTTCCAAGTCAATTTATTTATAGAGCACTTGTCTTCCGAAATATGACAGAGAGCTCCGCCTAACCCTGGCAGTTGTCAGTGAAAAGCAAAGTCAGCGAAGACCGTGTATCAGAGCCTTGAAAATATCTTTTTTCTGTCTGGTTCCCACGGTGAGATCTTAGAGTTCTCTACCTTTGTCCATCTTGGGGAAAAAATAAGAAAGTTCTTCCCCACCGCTGCTGCTTCCTCATTTTCTGAGCTGAGATGATACGAGCCTTATCTCTGGATAACTGAGGTAATACGAGCCTTATCTCTGGATAACTTCCTGTCCCTAGCTTCTCTCTTTTTGCCAATTTTGCTAGTTAACAGTGAAACAAACAAACATACCGTCACATAACATCATTCCTGAATATAGTCTATGGGTTTCTGAACAAATTGAAAAAAATTAAGTCCTACTTTTTCCAGGGCTTTGATCCTATGTAGTGAGTCAATCAATTTCTCTTCTATGATCTAGAATGGAATTGGGGAGGTAGGACAGAAGTCATCTTCTTCCGTGGTTCAGACTCGTCGTTGCCCTGGCTGAGAAGGTTAAGCTGTTTCTCCTTTAATGAGGAAGGAAAAGCAGGACTAAGATGAGGTGACAGTTAGCTTTCCATCACCGTGACGCCATGACGAAACGCCTCAACTCAAGAAAGCGCCATGGCGGCTGCAGCCCTGGCTGACACTCACCTTTCCCTGTCACTTCCAGGCCTGTGTGGAGGGAAGCATCCTGGGGGCAGCAGGGGAAAGAACAAAGCTCTTAGAGAACTTAATGTTATAACCAAGCCTCTCCCCACCTCCCAAGCCCATTAATCCATGAGGCCATGAATGAATCAATGTATTCATGAAGTCGGAGCCATCGTGATCCAATCACCTGCAAAGGTCCCACACTGAACAGTGTTGCCTTGAATACCGTGCCTGCCATACATGAACTGTTATAGAATACGATCCAATCCAGGGCTGGAGAGATGGCTCAAGAGTCACGAGCTCTACCTAGCTCTGGTTTCAGAGGACTAGAGTTGAGTTCACAGCACCCACCTTGGGCAGCTGCATGAAACTCCAACTACAGAGAAGCCAATGTCCTCTTCTGGCCTCTGCAAGCACAGATACTCATATGTGTGCAAGAGTACGTACACACACACACACACACACACACACACACACGCATGCACGCGTGTGTTGATACAGCAGATAGGTCAGATTAAATAAATTACAAGGAATGCAAGTTCGTATCTCAGTTCCAGAGCTGGGAGTCCAAGAACACGGTTCCAGCATTCAGTGTGCTATACGGACCTTCTGGCTCCATCATCACATGGTGGAGGGCTTCAGAGGGTGACGCAGACCAAACACGCTAGTTTGGATTTTCTTAAACAGCCTGATCTAATATTACTTCCTGAAGACCTGCCTCCAGTTTCCAGTAACATGGATTTGGGGGTTAAATATCCACACGTAAGTGTTTAGAGGGCACATGCAAATCACAGCCCACGGGGATGTGGGCAGAGGTGGGGTGGGGGAAGGGGTGGTTTCGGCCTGTGAGAAAGGACAAAGGAATGGGAGGTGTGGTCATTACCTCCGCCAGCATCCATTATCTTCTGAGCAAATGTGCATCCCTTGGAAAACAGACTGAGGAAAGAGCCCATCATTTGGTCATTTGAGCAGGGAATTCTCCAACCCTGGGGCAATGGAGTAGCCTTGAAGGTGTGTGTGTGTGTGTGTGTGTGTGTGTGTGTGTGTGTGTGTTGGAGTTTGAGCTAAGTAGGAAACTGCCCCTCAGTCCTGTGGGAGGGGTTGTCTAGAGGAGGACCACAGTGGGACCTTCACAAGGTAGGTCCTATCTAGAAATCCTGAAAATGCTGTTGACCTGTTCCTTGTGGCCCCAAAACAACCATATCCCAAATCAAAGCCAAACCTTCCAGTTCCGCCTGTCTTTCCTAGTTTCCCTAAAAAGAGCCCCCTTCCCCGTCGTCACGCTCCTTGAAGCATCCATGCTGAGGCCTCTGTCCTGTGCTTGCCTTTGCTGATGTTGCTCCCTGTTTCCTTTCTACTGAATACTGGCTCACACTTGGACTAAGGCTAACACACACACACACACACACACACACACACACACACACACACACCTACAACGTCTTCCTAATTCCACCAGTCCTGCCTTATGAGCCCAAAGAGAAATAATCATTTTCTTAAAATATCTTTTAAATGTAGATGAATGAGAGATGAAGAAGGGATTTAAGAGGGTGGAGGGGGATGGGGACAGAGGGAAGAAAACATAGAAGGTAATGGAAGTCATGTAGGAGTTACTGGGAGGAAGAAGGGGACCAGCAAGAGGAGAGGGGGGCGGGAGAAGCGGAGGGGACGGTGGAGGAGGATGACTAAGATAAAGTATAATGTTCCGTGTATGAAAATGCCAAAATGAAACCTATCACTTTGGGTCAGAGCATGGTACCTATGACCCCAGTATTAGGAGGCAGGGACAAACAGGCCCTGAGCATACACTGGTCAGCCCACCTAACTGAAACATGAGCTCCAAGTTCAGGGAGAGACCCTGCTTCAAAGAAACCAGGCAGAGTAACAGGGCAGAACACCCTGCATCCTCCTCTGGTTTCCAGAGTGAGTGACAGGAACACACAGACACACAGACACACAGACACGCACACACGGAGAGGAATGCACACACACAGAAGACACCACTTTATATGCTTACCAACAAAGTAGTTTCAAACAAAACAAGTTTGCTAGATACAGTTTTGTAAACCTCTTTTTTTCTTTCTTTCTGACAGGGTCTCACTTTGTAGCTCTGGCTCTCCTGGAACTTGCTATTTAGACCAGACTGGCCTCAGACTCACAGATATCCACCTGCCTCAGAAGAGCTGGAAGTCCTGGAGTCAAAGGCATGCACCACCGCAACCCCGCCTTTCCTACGGTTGTTGCTGTTGTGGTTGTGGTTGTGGTTTGGTTTGGGTTTTATCGTTGTGTGATATTATGCTTTTTTGGTTTTTGTTTGTTTGTTTGTTTGTTTGTTTTTGGGTTTTCTGAAATAGGGTTTCTCTGTGTAGCCCTGGCTGTCCTGGAATGCACTCTGTAGACCAGGCTGGCCTCAAACTCAGAAATTCACCTGCCTCTGCCTCCCAAGTGCTGGGACTAAAGGCGTGTGCCACTACTGCCTGACTGATATTATGTTATTTTTAAATTGGGATTTTAATTGTTTTTGTCTCTAGTCTTATTTAGAGAATATATTATCATCATCTTTAAGAGTGAAAGCAGCTAACCACCAGATAATTAAGCTTAAACAAACTGTGCTTTCGTTCTCTGAATGACTGTACAGAAAGGAGTGATTGTGTCATGTCACTGCAGCAAATAAGACTGCATGGAGACACGCCTTCCTGCAAAGGTACCGCAGATTTTTACCTCATTTTCTTTGTACTGGCTTGGGGTTTTTTGTTTGTGTTTGGTTTGGTTTAGCTTTTCGTTGGTTCTTTGCGAACCAATCATGATTTCCCATCATGGACCCCAACCCCACTCCTCTCTCTCCCCTTGTATTCCCATTCCACCCTTGCAACCTCCCCTTAATAGAGAAAAGGAATCTTGCTGTAGGAGCTGTAGTGTTTGATAGTGTATCCCACAGACTACCCCTCTGTCCACATTTCATTTCTTTGTAATAAGTTCTTGCCCTGATTCCAGGCCTGCGGCTTCTGCTACTCGATCAATACTGGACCCTCACAGGGACTCCTCTTGGGTACCCAGTTGTTTTCCTGTGTCATGGAGATCCTTCAGCTTTGGGTCTGTAGGACCACCAGCTAGTCCATGGGGTAGATGTCGGGGTAACCCAGTTGAAAGCCCTGGATCTGGGCCTGCGAGCCGTCTGAGCTGTCAGGCCCCCAGCTCTCCTGCTTACACTCCCTCAGGACCAGCTCTACCCTGCTGTCCAGGTGAGGTGCAGGGCCTGCTCTTTGGGATGTTGTAGCCAGTGAGGGACATTACCTGCTCTCATGACCCCAGGGCCAGCTCTCCTGCCTGCCATAGATGGTGAGGGGTGAGGGAGAAGAGGAGGTTGTCTCTCTCTTTCATCATAGGTACCTCCCAGCAGACATGGGGCAAAGCTGGCTCTTGGCCCTTGTACCCTCAGGGCCTGCTCATCTGCAACCCCCATCCAGAGACAACTCTACTGCTGCCCAAGCAAGGGGCAGACCATCCTTGTCTGGGCCCCATGGCACCAGTCTGGTGGCTGTCTAGGGCTCCCTCCTTTCCCTACTCATTGACTGGCCCAAGAGTGTTGTCACTCCTGCCTAGGACCAGCAGTGCCAGGCAGGGTTCTTCTGGTTTACTCCCTGGTGCATCTGGGCCTGTGTGGTGCTGGTCTGGTGGCTGTCTCAGGCTCATTTGTATTGTTGTTGTTGTTGTTGTTTTGTTTTGTTTTTTTCAGGGAATGTTAGGCTATTGATCATTCAGATGTTCCTAGGTCAGAACACTGGGTTTAGACATAGCGTCTCTCCCCTCTGCCACCTACTGACACATACATGTGCTGCAGCAGTCCTACATGCAACACCTCTGTGGATAGGTTTGCTTGGTGTTTTTGATGCTTTTAGACTGGTGGGTAAATCTTGGGATGTCTGTCCTCGAGAGGTTGACATCTGGAGACTGCTCTCTTCTTTCTCCCTCTCATTGATTATCCAGCCGATCCTTCTAGGCTCCCCTTGTGGGACTAGAGGGGAATCACTGCGTGCTTTTAAACGTTCTAAGTGAACTGCCTGACACGGAGGAAGCGTTAGTTTGGACTGCGGGTTTTCTTCCATGCTCACTGTGGTGAAGCACTATGTCATGACCTTGAGAGTTCATGGCAAAGGACATCTGTTCACATCATGCTGACACAGGGAAGAGGGGTCTGGGTCACAATGTCCCCTCTCTGAATTGTTCTTGAAAGTGTCTTTATAGTTTCTAATTTTTTTCCCCTAAGGATTCAACAAGGGTTTTATTTTACAAAAGTGTGCCTCTTTAGACCGTTTGGTTTTTTCTTGTTTGTTTGTTAGTTTATTTCAGACAGGGTCTCACTATGTAGTCTTAGCTAGACTGGAACTCAACTCAACTTAGCTAGACTGTAGAACAAACTGGCCTCAAATTCACAGAAACTCACCTACCTCTGCCTCTTGAATGCTGGGACTAAATATTTTCCCTTTTTATTTTAATTCTCTTAATTAGACCAATGTATTAGTCAGGGTTCTCTAGAGTCACAGAACTTATGGAGTGTCTTTAAATATTAAGGGAAACTATTGGAATGGCTCACAGTCTACAGTCCAACTAACCCAACAATGGGCAGCTGTGAATGGGAAGTTCAAGAATCTAGTAGTTGCTCAGTCCCAGTCCCATGGGTGTTTGAGCTGGAATTCTATATAAGCTGGAATCCTGAAGAAGTAGGTTCCAACAGATGTGCTGGCAAGTAAGTGCAAGCAGAAGAGTGAGCTTTCCTTCTTCCATTGTCCTTATGTTGGCCTCCAGTAGAAGGTGTGGCCCAGATTAAAGGTGTGTGCCAACATGCCTGGACTTGGAACTTGCTCTGTTCCAGGCTGGCCTTGAACTCAGCGATCTGCCTGCCTCTGCCTCCTGGAATTAAAGGCATGTACTACCTTGCCTGGGCCTAAGCTTTTTATAGCCAATATGCCTCAAGATCCAGATCAAACCCCTCAAGATCTGAATCACAGGTGTGCCCTCCACTTCTGGATTGTAGTTCATTCCAGATGTCATCAAGCTGACAACCAGGAAGAGCCACTGTTTTCTGTGTTTTCTAATTGTGATATTGCTATCTCTGACTCCATGCACAGCAGGCACTTTCCCAACTAAGCCACACCCCTAATCCCCAACTGTGATATTTCTGCAAAACTCAATACAGTTTACCTGTAAAATGTCTATATTCTAGGTCTGTTCATTTCCTTAGAGGGGCATTGAATTTGTTCGTCTATTTCTTATATTTCTGATAACCTAGAATATAGTTCTAAAGACTTGACAAGATTCAAACTGAAGACTCTGGGAAAACGTTTCGCCTGTTTTATTTGTATATTCCACGATATATAATCTAGGGAGCATACGAAAGCATTGTTCCCCCAGTAACGATGGTAAATTTGATCACTTAAGATAGCAGATCACTAGATATACTTTCCACTTTTAATTGATAAGCAGTTTGTGGGGCAACACTCTGTCCCTGTATAGATATCTTATTACTCATCACCTACTCTATTGTCTATTAACGACTCCTGCCTATGCCAATGATAATACTGTGGGTTAGAAAATTAAGGTTTTCTATTATAGAACCACTCTGTATTACCTAGAATTCTTGTAAAGAAACACTTTCCTTAGCCCTCTGTTCTTTTATGAACACTATTACTGAATGATGCAACTTTGGGTCCCTCCTCCATCCCCTGTCGGTATCATAGTTTTTGATACGCAGGTCACCAGATTTGGCCAGTGTGTGCAGTTTGAATCAGCTCCTCTGTAGGTCTTTTTGCCATGGCTCTATCAATCTTGGGGTTCTCTTTTGCTTTCTGGTAGAAAATGTTCCAAATGCATCCTGTATTCTCTCTGGCCGCTCCTAGAGCATCCATCTTTTTCCCAGGATCCTCGGGGACTTCACATGCATCTTCTTTTCCTCTTTAAACACATCGAGGGTCATCACTAGGTTAGACAAGCAGCAGGTCTTCCGCCTGCTCTTTGGTGCTTGGCTGTCTTTCTGTGGCTCCTCACAAACATAGCCTTTGGTCTATGCTTTGGTCTCTAGGCACTCTGTGGCCCTGAGGAGTTCTTTCAGTCTTTCCTCACGCTGCCTCATCTGAGGGACCCCGGAGACCAAAGGGAAAACAATCTCACAAAGCCCGCTGGGAGAAGCCTGAGAGGGGCGGGGCTTGGAGGAAGGATGGCTTGGGCCTCCAGGAGTGGGTGCATCAGAACTTCCTCTGCAGACACCTCATCTTCTCACAGCTCATGCCTGGCTGCTCAGTGCGCCTTCTGCCAGAAAGAGGGGACGGCAGAGGGAACAGGGGCTATGTTTTACTTCGGAGTTCAAGAAATTTTTTTTTTAAAGAAGAAGAAGAAAAGAAAATACAAGTAGAAGTTCCTATCCTAAATGTAAATGCAAAAGTCTATAAACATGAAATTAGACTATAATCCAAGGTAGCATGTATGATTTAGGAATCTAGAGTGTAAAAGTGTGTGTGCATGTGTGTGTGTGTGTGTGTGTGTTAGTAATCTAAAAACGTTGAAGGGCAAGATTTAAATTCAAGGGGGTTTGTTGTTTGTTCTTTGTTTGTCTGAGGTTGTCTTGTTTTGCTGGGTGTGTAGGGCGGTTGTGGGAAAACGGCTCAGTAGCTAAGAGCACTTAGCTACTTTTGTAAAGGACCCAGGTACAGTTCCTCATGTTCACATGGCAACTCACAACTGTCTTTAACTCCCGTCCCTGGAGAGCCAAGATCGTCTTCTGGCCTCTGTGTGCCCTGCATGCACGTAGAGTACTTACATGTAGGTAAACCACTCACAGACATTGAATTAAATAGAAAATTCATTGTTTTTAGAACACAGAGACAGATAATGAAGAGAGAAAAAAAAATCTCTTGTCAAGTAGAAAATAGAAATTAGTTCTAAGAAAACAGTTTGACTGCTGAGAGTCAAACGGAAATCTTAAGTTTATGCAATGTTTGCAGATCCCACTAAAATAAGCTATTATGTATTGTTATACTTATATATGTATAAATAAGCTGTCAGTAATTAGAAAACCTGAGAAATTTTATATATGCCATATGCTAAATGTAGGAACGGACACCTACAAGATACAAAGACAAAGAAGATAGCCAGAACCTTCCGTCCAGACAGAGGCAAAGCCGGGCTTTATTAAAGATCATGAATAAAAGCCAGGGAAAGTAGCAACACCTAAAATCTTAGCACTTGTTGGGCAGAGGCAGGAGAATCAATACTTCAAGGCTAGCTCATCAAGGCTAGCCTGGTCTATAGACTGAATTTGAGTCCAGCCAGGGAAGCTGTCTCAAAAAGGAAAGAATGAAAACCTTAAGGATACAATTTCCAAATGAGCTGTAAATGGTCTCTAGAGAGATTCCTTGAGCTGTCCTTTTCTTGAATAAAACATGACTTACCCAGGAGGGTAAAGTAGCCCGTGTATAGGGATTGAAGGTTGCTCTGTTCTCCCGGCATGCATGTAATGGATCTGGTGTAGTGCCCAGCTATAGATGAGATCAGAAGCGAGGTCACCTGAAACAACTTGGAAGAAAGAGAATTACTTTTCCCAAGAGGGAAACGATCAATTTGAATTTGGGGGTGGGGGGCTTAAGAGGAAAGGAGGAGTGTGGGATCTGAAGAGAAGACTTAAGTCTTCTGAAGAGCGTGCCAGGCTGTCTCCAGGTCTCCCTCGCCCTCTGCCGCAAGGGGCCAGCCAGCTCCCTTAGGGCCCTAGCTTGACTTGATTTCTTGTGCTAGCCTAGGCTGACTCATTCCTGAGGCACAACAAATTCAAGAGTACACACTTTATGTGTCTTTTACTACAGAATTATCGAGGCAGCTTAAAATCCCAGTGACAATGACTGTGGCCCAATTTAATTTGGACACCCAGACCTTTTGTTAGATACTGCTTTATAGTCCTCTGAACTAGCTGGGAGTGGTAGCACAAGCTGGCAATCCCAGTTTCCAGGGGGCTGAGAGAGGGTGATAGCCCAAAGTTTGAGCCAGCCTGGTCTACATAGCCAGTTCTAGGCTAGCCAGGGCTACTACATAAGGAGATCATTTGAAGAAAAAAAAAAAAAAACTAATTTGAAAAATAAAAGTGGCTGGGCATGGAGGCATACGCCTTTAATTCCAGCACTTGGGAGGCAGAGGCAGGTGGATTTCTGAGTTCGAGGCCAGCCTGGTCTACAAAGTGAGCTCCAGGACAGCCAGGGCTATACATAGAAACCCTGTCTCGAAAAAACCAATAAATAAATAAATAGATAGATAAATAAATAAATAAAAGTGATTTTAAAAACGGAAGGTTGTTACATTGTAGACTGGACACAATGTTGCCATTAGCAGCTCAGACTGTTTTCTTCTGAGACTGATGTTTGATGATGACTCCCAGCTGCTAGAATTTTACGTGGTTCATTCTGGAGACCATGGTGCAATAAAATAACCACACAAAGGAACTTTCCTAGAGAGGTAGGAAGACCTCTTTAGACATTACCATTTCTAGTCCTTCACACAACAGCTTTACTATATTGAAGAATACTAGCCGGCCTTGAGGGAGTGAAAAGAAATGGCCTTCCAGGGACCTTCCCAGCCCAGACACCAAGTCCCCTTGGAGCGTTTACTGTTGTGCACTGCAACCCTTGGGGGACATGCAGGGCGATGCCTCTCCCTGCAAGGGTCTGCTCTGTGTAATTTTCTAAATTGATAATGCAGTCTTTTTCTCTCAACCGCTACCTCTGAGGGCAGTATATTGGTAGTTCAGCGGTATGCAATGAGCTAAAACGCCTGTCAGTCTGTCACTATGCCACAAAAGCAAAGGTCAGAGACGAGTCCCCGCCATGACCCATAGCGGCTCTCAAACCTTTCTCAGCAGTCTGTTGTGGAGAGCAGACACTTTAATATTTCTAAAGGGAACCAGAATTATCATTCCAGTGATAGACTGCCATGCAAACAGACATTCTCTTATGACTCACTGAAGTGCAGGTCTTGGGAGGTTACCCATTCGGTCTCCGTGTTTATTAAAGAGAGTGAAGACAGATAGATCAGAGAACAAATCCAACATTGCACATCAGAGATGCGAAGCACAACAAAATAAACTTCCAATATTAATACACAGGCCCCGTAACCCACAGGGCAAACCCATGTTTTATTCAAGAAAGCAACAAATCAAGTAATCTCTCTATAGAAAGCCATTTACAATTCATTTGGAAATTGGTTCATAATCTTTAATAAAGGCTGTTTATACCCATGATGAAGGAGTTTTGAATAAATAAAACTGAAAACAATGATACATTAGCCCCTTGGTCTTTGTGTGTTTATTACACTGTAATCATTCAGATCCACGGAAGTCAAATTTGTTTTGCCAGTTTCCTAAATTCAAACCAAATGAGCTCTTGGTTCTTACACAAAACCAATTCATACTATCAAGTGACAGCAAGAAAAATTAATATTATACTGCTGCTCCTTATCCAAGGGGACTTTACCACATGTAAGTAATGATACACTCTGCTGCCATCCATTATTCAGATGTAAATTCTAAACATTTTCTCTGCTCCTCTGAAAATGGCTAGGAAACAAGCTGACCCCGGGGAACATGTCATACCCAACCAAGATGCCAAAAAGGAAGCCCAGGGCCTGCTTAGAGCATAAAGAGTCAGGCTAGAATTTTATGGAAAAATCTGGATGACAAAGCCTTTTTCCTCTTAGCGATCACAGCTCATCAGCATCATGGAATCAGTGGCTGGAAGCGGGTGGAGGTCTTGCTGTCTCTACTTGGCACTATCAGCTACAGAGCAGCGAGGAGACTGTTTGACCAAGTCCCCAGAACAACAGGATTCTGCCTTGGCAGCGGCCCCATTTGGGTTGAGCTTCCCTGCTTCCTGCTACAGACCTTCCAACTGATCCACTCTCAGTTCCTGGGATGGCAGCTTCCCCAGGAAATACAAAATACCTTCCTCTTGAGAGCTGCATACCCCCAAATCTTCCTCAGGGGTAGGACTCCCAGGACACCCGGTCCTGCCATCCACCTGACTAAATGACTTGATGGTATTTTTCTTCTCTAGAGTCTTTGCTGTTTGGAACGCTATCTGAGGCCATGTGGGACAGATTCGAGACTTTATATCTGCGTTATATCTGCCAGGCACTGTCCTCCGTTCTCTGCCTTGTTCTCTGTTGAGAGGACTGAAGGGAAGTGAGGCATGCTGAGTCCTCCGGGGAGCGGGGCGGGGTGGGATGTGGGAGGAAAGGTAAACCGTGCCTGTGAGCCGCCAAGAGCTAGCTGCCCAGGATCAAGAAAAGAACATTCTCTCTGTCTCAGTCACCGGGCAGATATTTCCCGAGCTGGCACTCTGTGCACAGGACGCAGCTGGCCATGACTTTCAAGGACCTAGAGTTAGTACTACTGAGGCTTTCAGCTTTTCATCTGGTTGAGTGGGCAGGGACAGAGAAATGGATCTCAGAGGCAGGCAGCCCGAGCTGGTGTGATTACTTCGGCAACACATAAATAGCTGCGGCCTTTGAGTGGCTTCTCTGAGGTTCGATTTCCTCATCTACAGTGAAGGATAAATAATGTTTATCTTGGAGTGTTACTAGGAGAATGGGAGAGTTTGTGCATGTGGCTGGTACCAAGTCACCCTCTCTCCACCATCTTGACCTCAGGGTCCCAGACCTTATCTAGGATAGGACATTTGTCATCCATCCATTGTTCTCCTTTCTCCAGGTCATCCTACTTCCTCGTCGTCATCGTTGTGAGACCCAAGAGAGCAGGGGATATGGCTTGCTGACTTGCCAGCTCCTTATCTCCCTGTGGGGAGCAGTGGATCTCCCTCTGGCTCCTGAGCCATTCGGAAATGGAAGAGACCCATGGTTCTCCCCCCTTTCCGGAGCTCTCTCTCCTCTCTGTTGTGTTCTCGGCTGTGTTCAGGCTTGCAGCCAGAAAAAAAAAAAAAAAAAAAAGCCCACATTTCCCTTCTTGGTATTTATTATACCCCCCATACTCCTCAGCCGTATGGAGGGGAAGAAATCAAGGCTGTGACAGCATCATGCTTCAGTAGCCCCAGCAGCCATCCACAGTCCCTTATGACGAAGGAGACAGGCCATCAGCCAGCAGTTTCCAGTTACCCTGTAGCATTCCCTTCCTCTGGCATTAAACCAATGCAGTGTTCTGAAATTTATGGCATTTCTCAAGTACCATGCAGACGCATTTACAGAACTCGCCTGGTCCTCCAAATCCAGACACAGGCTGGATTCCTATTAGCTCCAGCTTACAAATGCAGAAACTGGGGTTCAGGAGGTTAAGGGGCATCCAGAAGGCGCTTAGGCTGGCACTCAAGGACCCCTGGCTGTCCTGATTACAAGTCCCACCCACCCCCCGGGGCTTCAGCCATCCTCCTCTCTAGCAGGTGGCAGGGAGGGAGGGAGATCATGGCTTTGCATTCAGTCTTCCGTTCGTTCCGTTCTGTTTTCTGCCTTCACATTACTTCAGCCTAATGAACCAATATCACATTCCGCATTTCTCACTCTGCAGACATCTACTTGAGACTGGTTCCCTGCAAACCCAGAGTTACAGCATTGCACTGACAGATTAACAGCCTGGCTTGGGGGTGAGTTTAAAATAGAATCCGAGATGATCTAAATCAAGAATCCTTAAGCAGAAGTTCAAGATAGGAGACTTCTGAGGAGACTGCAGAGCCCCGAATTATATGTACACGTACATATGTCTATGCATCTTCCTAAGGAGAGGGTCCAGAGCTTCCACCACGTTCTCAAAGAGGTTTTGAGCCCCACAGGGTTAAGAACTGGACACGGTCTAGCTAAACCTAGAGCTCATATTGCCAGGTTTGCTCCCGGCTGTCCCATGAAGCAGCACAATTTGTGGTAGAGACATCCCAGAGCTAAATACCAGAAGCAGAAGCTGAGCTCTGGAGCTGGCAAATGTTTTAAAGACTCATGAATTATTAAAACGGCTAATTAAGTCAGCCCTCACCAGAGAGTATCTACTCTTCCCCTCACCGCTGAGCTCACAGGAAACGTCAGTCCATCCTGTGCTGCAGAGCAAGGTCACTTGGCTCCTTCTTCGCCGGTCTAAGGAGAACTAAGACCAGACTGCTGCTTCTGCGCCTGCCTGCCCGCCTCGGTGTATGAACCTGGAGGTTCCGACCCATTTCCTCTTCTCTGCCCACTAAGATTCAGGCAGCGTCTCTTCTGTTGGGCACACAGGCCTATGTCAGCCAAGAGTGTTCCTTCATCTTCCTCCCTTGCCCAATTCACCTTCCCAACAGGACACTGTAAATGAGTGGCCTGGAGCCACAACCACTCTGTGGTCCTCAAGCAGGGCTGTGCTGGGAGGCAGTGCTGCTTCCCTCTGCTAGGTGACAAGGGTCTCCATCTCCTCCACTTCTCCATGCCCAGCCCTGCCATTGGGAGATCTTTCCCTCAGGGCGTTGCTCACTCTCATTCTGCACTCATACCCCTTTCTGGTTCCACTTCACTGGGGAAACATCATTGCTTGTGCCAAGCTAGCTATATTTAAAAACAAGATTAAACAGGAAACCTTCTTCTTTCCTACCACTCCCCCATCCCCGGTCTTCAAAGATGATCACTGTTTTAAGAAGTTCTGCTGTAAAATGGTGAAGTAGAACCCAAGTAGAATAAGAAACCACGCAGTCACCTCTGCCCCCGAGCTCCTCTTCCCCAGCCTGTAGCTCACAGGTGTCTCCACCCCAGGCGAGAGGAACACAGATCTCTCCCGCTGTAATCCCCAGTCACCTCCCCAAGTGGAGAGTGGCAGAAACCAGGAGGAGGGAGAGAGGCCTGGCAGACGGCAGGGTGTCAGGGGACAGGGAGTAGTAGATCCTGACTCAGGACCACAGAAAGTCAAGATTCCGTTGTCCCCTTAGACTTATTTGCAGAACACAGTACAAAGGCAATGACAAGAGCTCCCGGGTGGCAGCCAGGTCTGGCAGCATTATGCATTTTATAATCACAGGTTTAGCAGCTGAGGCAGAAATACCAGAAGGTTAAGGTCACATCCACACTATATGCAGAGTGACTTTGTGGCCAGCCTGGGCTACATGAGACCCTGTCACAAAGCAAAACCAACAGCAAAGAATCCAAGACGGCAACAGCAGAATCCTAACCCTCATGTGTTACATTGATGGGGGGAAGCCTGTACAACCGACCACTGTCACTCCCTGAAGACAACCTGCTTGCCAATCTGTTCCCAGAAAATTTTAGTGTAACTCTAATCTGTAAAAATTCTGAAGAACCTAAGGACTCAGAAAGTAACTTAGTTGTTATGGCTGCCACCCCTTTCTGCACCCACAGTCTTGCACAAACATGGGATTCATGCCTTAGAGACATAATCCCACAGAAGAGAAAGACCACCAACCCAAATCGTCATGGCCAAATTAATTAAAACAAGATTTTCTTTATTCCTGTTCATGGGTTGTCTCTCCCTAAAGGCAGGGTACAAGAGATTAGAATTAGATATGGGTAAGATAAGGTTTGTTTTTTTTTTTAAGTTTACTTATTTGTTTTATATTAATGAGTATACTGTAGTTGTCTTCAGACACACCAGAAGATCACATCACTTTGCATCAGGCCACATTGCAGATGGCTGTGAGCCACCATGTGGTTGCTAGGAATTGAACTCAGGACCTTTGGGAGAACAGTCAGTGCTCTTACCCGCTGAGCCATCCCTCCAGCCCCTGATAAGGATTTTTATAGTTGAGGAGTAGAGGGTTTCCAAATGTGGTAGGCAAATAGCTGAGAGTTACAGAAGCAGAACACAGCAAAACAAGTTGGTCACAACAGCCTTCTGAAACAAGCATATGGTTGCAAGGTGGTCATAACAAATTGTTCATGATAACATTCTGAACCAAAGCCATGATTGTCATTTCCCAGAACAGGCAATGCGGAACCATTCGTCATTAAGGTTACAGGTGGGTCACAGGGCAGTCCTTGAGAAACAGGGGTTTACTCGTACACAGGAATGAATCTAGTTTATTGTTACTATGGCTTCCAAGACTAAGATGAAGACAGATTGGTTCATCAGAGACATGGAAGTATATCTGTGGGCCAAGTAGTAAAATAAGTCACAAAGGCACCTATTGGGCATAATCAGACGTGGCACTAGAAAATAGAAAGTTCTGGATTGTTGTTCTTTTAAATTATGATTTAGCTGTAATCTGCCTCCCCTCTTCCACCGGAGTCATTTTCCTTTTTATTTGCCATTTTAAAAACTCAAATTAAAAAAAAATGTTTGTCATGACAGCAATGGCTAAAACCAATTGTGATCCATCCTGTCAGACCTCCTGGAGGAGAGGCTGCGACCTCACACTTGGGATGCAATCCAACGGTAGTGTTAACCACTGGGAGCTATGTTCTTCTCTCCCTCGAATCTTTAATTCATGACTGTAGCTGAATAGTCATTCTGAAAAGATGTTTGAGAGGTTGATTGATCCTATGGGCACTGGCCTGGACCAGATCCCGTGATGGATAATGCTATTTGGTTTTGTTTTAACACAGGCAAATAGTCCTGGTCCTCAACTGGAAGGTTTTTGAATGAAGCCACCTTCCAAGCTGGGTTTCTGAGCTTTCCTGGGCAGAGTCTGCAGCCTGTTTGTATTGATGACACCTGACAAAGACTACAGGATACTGTGGTTCTGAATTTCTCTTTTAAACATCATCTACATTTTGGGCACCAAGGTGACTCAGAGGTAGAGGAGTTTACCAGCAAGCCTTTTTTCTCTGTGAGTTGTTTCTCTAGGCAGATGAAAAATTAAGTTGCACTCTGAACCCCCATGAGCCAATATTTGTCTCCCTTCTCCTTTGGTGAGAGGTAGAAATGAATCTCATTTGAGGGACCCTTTCCTTTACCCCCTCCGCTGAAAAACCTAAGGCTAATCCTGAAGTCATATTAAGTAATCTGCGTCTCCATCTGTACTGGCTAGTTTGTGTCAACTTGACACAGCTGGAGTTATCACAGAGAAAGGAGCTTCAGTTGGGGAAATGCCTCCATGAGATCCAGCTGTNNGGCATTTTCTCAATTAGTGATCAAGGGGGNNNGNCCCCTTGTGGGTGGTGCCATCTCTGGGCTGGTAGTTTTGGGTTCTATAAGAAAGAAGGCTGAGCAAGCCAGGGGAAGGAAGCCAGTAAAGAACATCCCTCTGTGGCTTCTGCATCAGCTCCTGCTTCCTGACCTGCTTGAGTTCCAGTCCTGACTTCCTTTGGTGATGAACAGCAGTATGGAAATGTAAGCTGAATAAACCCTTTCTTCCCCAACTTGCTTCTTGGTCATGATGTTTGTGCAGGAATAGAAACCATGACTAAGACACCATCTTTTTAGAAGTTTGGCTTCGTCTTGGCCTTTCTTGAAGAAGCAGAAATTATCTCTCTTTTCCCTTCTAATGGACATGAAGCAAAGTCACAAAGGAGGAGTAGAAAGGAATTGGCAGAAAAACTCGGAGTCATGGTGAATGAACTAGCTGTGTAGCCTCGGGTTCTTTAGCATACAAAGAATATCTGCAGAGTTCTCCTTAGGCCCCTCAGAGGGCTCGGGATCTGCAGGGAGACTGGAATTCTCTAAGTCCAAGGGAACTGGTTTGTATTTTTGTTTGGTTTTTGTTTTTGTTTTATTTGTTTTTTTCAAGATAAGGTATTTCTGTGTAGCCCTGGCTGTCCTGGAACTTGCTCCGGAGACCAGGCTGGCCTCAAACTCAGGGATCCACCTGCCTCTGCCTCCTGAGTGCTGCGATTAAAGACATGGGTCACCATCACCCAGTGGAATATTTTTTTTTCTCCTTTCTTCATCTTCTGTATTTCGTTTTAAGTAGAACAGAACAAGAGGAACTCACACCATAAGGCCAGGTGCTTTCTTTCTAAACCACAGGACTCATTTCTGGAAGTTGCCGACTTTTTCTTTTAAAGCCCCAGCAATCACCATGTCAGGTCTCTGTGAAATAAGGAAAAAAGACAACTTTAGAGGAGGCAGTGACTGAGCCAGGCCAGGGCAACGGTGGCTGACAAGCATTTGTGCACGCTTCTCAGGATGTCGCAATGGTTCCCTTTCCAAACCCTTCCCAGGAACTGAGAACACAAAATGCTATTTGCCAATCAACCCATCAATCAACATTTTTCAGATAAGAATTAAGAGTATAAAATTTCCCCCCACACACACTTATAATTCTAATGTTACAGATCTTAGTTTTAAAATCCGAATGAGAAAACCACGTTACATGTTTATGTGTTTTGGGGGGCGGGGCATATGCGTGTGTGAGGCACGCGTGTGTGTGTGTGTGTGTGTGTGTGTGTGTGTGTGTTTGTGTGTGTGTGTGTGAGGCACGTGTGTGGGGGTCAGAGGATAACTTTCAAGAGTCATTTCTCTCACTGCAGATTTGGAGGTAAAGCATGGGTCATACAACCTAAGTAGTGTCAATACTATTATTATTATTTATTATTATTAATTATATTTTGAGACAGGGTCTATGCACCCCTAGCTGCCCTGGAACTCTTTACACAGACCAGGCTAGCGTCTAACTTGTGAGTGAATGCTTTTGCATTTGCTAAGTACTGAGATTATACTTATGCATCAGAACACCTAGCCATTAACTAGGGTTTAAAAACAATGGTTTCATAGGAAAAGGTCATCTCAGAAAACTGTAAAAATAAAGGTCACACACTTCACAGTCATCATGAGAGGTTTGCCCCTGGGTCCTCCATTCACCAACTGTGTGAGCTTTCAATGCCTCTGACTTTGATGTCTTCAAGGTGAAATGAATAAATAAGACCCGCCCCCAAGGAGCGGGGCAAGGGGAAACTGAAATGAATTATGAAAACTGCTTGGCACAGTGTCTGCCATATAGTAAATGCTCAGTGGGTTCAGTTATTATTAATCGTGATGTGGTATTAACAATTCATGAAGAAAATGACCCTTAACACCCCAGCAGAGCAACCACTGTTCCAGGCTGGAGTGAAATGGAAAGAGTGCTACGGTCGACACTGTGTATGGAAGGAGCTCTAAGGTCGGTACTGTGTATGGAAGGAGCTCTAAGGTCGGTACTGTGTATGGAAGGAGTGCTAAGGTTGGTACTGTGTTTAGAAGGAGCGCGATGGTCAGTACTGTATATGGAAAGAGCACTATGGTCGGTCCTGTGTATGGATGATACAATTCTTCAAAACATCTCAAATTCTTTTTTTGAAAACTTGAGTTCTTCAGAGACACAGAAAGAAACAACAGAGACACAGAGCGAAAAGAACTCAAAAAAAAAAAAACTTGAGTAAGTTCTTCTTAAAGACTGAGAATTATCTGGGCCTGTTACTGATGATGTTCTGGGCTAGCCTGGGCTTCTACTCTCAGTTGGGACTGATGTGGTTCTGGCCAGCGGATGGGAAGGGTTGACGCGTAGGAGAGAGGCAGTGAGGACTGTCAGAGGCACCACATGGCCTGAAGAAGCTTAGGCCTCTGTAATACTTGTCGGACTGAAAGTCTTATTTATTCTTCTGTTGCCTCCGCTCCTGCTCCTGTCATGGAAATCTGCTGGTGTTCTAGAGAGGGCCAGGGCAGATGACTGACGGAGACTGCTCCTGAACGGTACAGTGTCCTAGGGCAACAGCAGCCCTTGTTTTTACTTTAGGCATTCACATGTCTTGCAGATTTGAAACTATATATTCTCTTAGGACAGTGGGCAGCCTCAGAGGCCCACGGGGAGGAACTCCCATGTTCAGATCACCCAGGCTCCTGACGATGGCCAATGTGCTGTCAGCCAGAGCCAGTGAAGGGTTCCGGGTAGGGTTTGCTTCATATTCCTCAGTCAACAGCAGATCCAATCTGGGCCCAACTCAGGCAGGACTAGCTAAGCACAGAAGTTCAAAATGGCTTTATCAGGTTGACCAGGGTTTGAATAATGAGATGTTGCAGACTGGGAGGCAGCCAGAGCAACTCCAGCCCGGCTGCCTGGATTCAGGCGTAGATGTAACATAAGTGGACACAGAGAGATTTTGCACATGAAGAAGCGACGATAGCAGGAAGTCAAACCCACGTGGCCTGTCAGGTACAGCCAGAGGGCTTCCGTATACTATGGGGAAGGATAGAGGGAGACCCTGATCTAGCTGGCAGGAGGGAACAGGGAACACCCATCAGAATAAGAAACATGGATGCAAATCTACAAAGCTTCCATTAATGGCTTCCCTGAACATAGAGCAGAGATTTCAATTGCCCTAATGGGGATCAAGGCAGTCACAGTAGGAAGAAAGCACTCCAGCTTCACCTCCTGTTGTCTCCTGACACAGCAGCATCTAAGGGAAAGAGTACAAGGGCAAGCCTAGCCGAGAAGTAACCTAAAAATAGAGAGAGCCAAAGTTTGTTTAAAAACGAGCCTTAAAGGTAATAATTCCCAGATTTGTATATTTGGATCATTAAGGGGGCATTTTTAAAAAAACGTTCAAAGTTCAGGCTACAGGTCAGACAATCTCTAGAAGCGATTCACGAACATGAGAAATTGTCAAAGCCTTCCATTCAGTGCAATGTGTAACAAGTTTGGAAACATGAGTAACATATGATTATAACTCCAAATTATAGCACTAGAGAGTATAAGGCAGGTGGATCAGAGTTCAAGCTGACCCTTGACTACGTAGTGAGTTTGAGGTCACTGATCTACATAGCAAGCTGCAAGGAGGGGTACAAAGTGAAGCCCTGTTCATTTATTTTTAATCTTAAGTGCACTGGTGTCTTGCCTGCCTGTATATCTGGTTGAGGGCTTCAGAAGCCCTGGAATTAGAGTTACAAACAGGTGTGATCTGCCATGTGGGTGCTGGGAACTGAACCTGGGTCCTCTGGAAGAGCAGCAGCCAGTACTCTTTCACCACTGAGCTATCTTACCACCATTGTTTCTTGTTTTACTTATTTGCAATTTTTAAAAGTGTTTATCAATGTTTAAGAAAAGTGGATGAACAGACAGATTTATCCTTGAAAGCAATAAGAGCTAAATCCCAGTCATTATCGAACAAGTACATTGAACTTGGAGTGTGGAAGTGGGAGCTCACCGCTTTGTTTTTATGGATGCAGCAATTTATATATATATATATATATATATATATATATATATATATATATATATATATATATACAGAATGTTCACATCCACGACCTAATTTTAACTTGCCTCTCTGTGCAAGCAGAGAGATTATTATTTTTCTCTTCTACTTCCACAGATGGGGAAACAGTC